>NW_025113140.1:12137517-12737517 GCF_010416935.1 Polistes fuscatus | reverse complement strand
CACCTCCCACCCTTCTCTCTTCCAACTCGTCTTCTTATTATTCTTATTATTCTTTTAACTCTTGTCTTTTCGTTTTTTTAGTTAGAAAACACCATTTGCATTTGTCACTTTCTACGAGATTTATTAATATTGTCTTACCTGTTCAAGGTAATTCATAAATCAATAATTAATAATGACCTTCTTTTTTTTCGTCCGATCAATAATAATTTATCACGCTGTGTTCGAAAGTTGGATATTTTTTTTTATTAATAATGACAAATTCCGATAGATCGTATTAAGATTTGTCAAAGATTGACAGTCGATGTATTAATCGACTCGATCGATCATTATGTAAATCAATGTAACTTGTCAACGAGTTGGATCGTATATAAGGAATAATGTAATGCTAGAAAAAACATTATTAACATTGGATGAAAGTACGACTAACTAAATTATATAGCTAAAGTTTCAAGCTAATCGAAATATGTATATACAGTAGTTATGATTTATTTCGAAATATTCCAAGTATGCAGTTCCATATCACCAAGTGTTACAGAAAAGTTAGTAAAGAGTATGCATAATCGTTTACAAGATGTTATTCGTTTGAACCAAATATGAAAAAACTGCAAAGTTATCTGTTCAAATACTTTTGTGGCTTCAGCAATCTTTACGTTTATAAAAAATAAATAAAAAGTTTCGATTGAAATTTTATCTATACAATCTAGGGAATCATACATCCATCCATCTCCAATGTTAATAATATATTTATTATAATTAACAAAGTATTTCTGAGATTGGACGTATGTTCAAATACTTTCGTAAGTCACTGTACGTGAAATTTTATCTATTACAATCCTAGGGAATCATTACATCCCTCATCTCCAATGTAATAATTAATAATGTTTTTATCATTAAAAAGTATTTCTGAGATGGCACGTATGTTCAAATACTTTCGTAAGTCACTGTACGTAATAATGGAAATGTAAAAAAGGATTGAAATGTTAGTAATATGATAGTTGAAATGTAATTATCGTATTATTATGATCAGTAGTCCCGACGTAGAAATGTTTTGACTATTGCAGATTCGCTGGTACAGACGGTTATGCTGACAAGCCGTACATTATTCCTAATTTCCGGGCTGATCAGCACGGTTTCCGGAGCACCATTTGGTTATGGTCTCAACACCGATATCACGGAATCTAAAAGTGAAATGGAACCTTGGTTACAACCATGCGGTACGCCGATAACGGAACCAACCATACAACCAATCGTACGTCACAGCGTTCACAGACAATTGAAAAGGATACAAACGCAAATAAGGATTGCTCACAATCACTAGAAGGAATATAGAAATGACATTCGTCAGATTTACAATAAGGTAAATTTTTGTTGAAATTGAACGTTAATTGTTAACAACTATCACCTATACCTACATTAAAACTATTTAAATCGATGCGGAATAATTTATGTCGTACTGAGATCGGCCAATTAGGCTTGGTACGTTCTGACGAAGGCCAGTAATACTTACTCATTCGTAATTAATCATTCGCGAGAACTCGGGGTTAAGATTACGCGTGTCTGGTTCTCGAGGCAATGCACGGACAACACCCGGAGGAGTCCGCATCGCACGTGCGGTACAATGCAGACAACACAAAGTCCTACTGTCCGTGAGGTACGACGATTTGCATTAGTTACGCGTGTCCCCCCTCCAACTGAAGCAGACTCGATTTTCTCGTTGACTATCTTACGAGATCGTTTAGATGCAAAGTCTAATGAATGGGCAACCGTATAGTGACGACTTAGCTTTCGTATTCAGTTTCACGTACTAAACGTTAACTAACACTCCTTTCTCATAAGTGAAATATTATTTTCAACCTACCCCACCCTCTCTCTTTCTTTCCTCTTTTTTTCTTTTTTATTTCATTCTAAGAAATTACTAATCTCTTTTGCCCAACCCGTAAAGTAATCGAATGCAATAACAAAAATTCGCGTTAAATCATAAATATCGTATTTGCGGATAAAACCTCTCGTTTCGTTTTTCTTTTTTTTCTTATTACCGTAGCATAAATTTATCGATCGAAAGGTTTCCTTTCCAAAGCCCCTGGAGGACTTTTTGCTAGATAACATAAATCGAGTTATGGAATTCGATTTTTCTTTTGGAATTTATTTCATTCGCAATTCTTCTTTTTCCTCCTTCTTCTTTTCTTTTTTCTTTTTTTTTTTGTCTCCCGTTACCTACCTACTTACCACTACTAATACTGATGCTACTAATACTACTTAAATATAATTGAACGAACAACGACGATCTTCCTCGAAACGAACGTCAAGACTAAACACTCGGCCGTATCATTTTTCTTTCGCAGGTGGACAAAGCGCTGAAGGGGCAGTACAGATTAAACTGGCTTCCGGAGAATACGTTCGCATGGTACGAAGAGGAAATTTGGTGCCTCGAAAAGGGTAAAAAGGCGGAACGTGTTCTTCCCCGTCTTCACGACGGTCTTCAAAGGTTCGCGGTTACTTTTCTAAATCTACGAAAGTTCGAATTGAAATCGGAAATAGATGCCGATCTTAGGATAAGCAAACGAAACGAGATCATGGATACCATGCTAACTGAAATACTTCGAGTAAGTTTTTTTAATTATTATTATTATTATTATAGTGAACCTAAAGTTCATGCGGTTTTTTTTTTAATAATTAATATTTCACTCGCATATAAAGTAATTTTTATTGACTTAGACAACAAAATATTGCACTTATCTGAAACAAACTTTTGGTTCACCCTAATACATTTCATATATTTATATCTCCCTCCAAATCATTCGTATATGATATTTTTTTCTTTTTTCCTCGTCGATATTTAGATACTTTGCGAAGTAGAAACGATGATGACCAATCTAGGATTGGAAATTCCAACCTCGCACAAAGCAGTCATAGTTACGGAAAATCATGACTGGTCTAAGGAAGGTGATCTAACGTTATTGCTCATTCAAGATTGGGGTATACTAAGATTGTTCAAAGATTTTTTGAGCGATTGGAAGAGTGCATTTCGTAATGCAACCATGAGAGGACCAGGTACCTGTGTTACTACAGCACCAAAACCACCTATGTTAAGACCGAAAAAGATCGATGATTATACGAAAAAGAAGAACAAGAAGAATCCATGTCCTAAAAAGAAGAAAATCAAGAAGGTCAAGAAAGATAAGGTCAATAAAAAATTAACGGATAGTGTACGTCTCAATTTGAATCAAACTGAACCTTTGATACGAGGTACAAGACTATGCCCAAGGAAAAGACTGACGAAGAAGAAACAAATTACTTTGCAAATTACTAGCACGACACAATCAGCGACGACTATTCACGATTTCGAATGATTTTTTTTCACAACTAAATTTTTTTTTTTTTTTCATTTTTTTTTCTGTTATCTTTAGTATAGGATAAATAATCACATTCGATGTCGAGCACTCGCAAAAAGAAAGAAAATGTCTCTACACGATCATAAACGAAAATGATCATGCATAATTCATAAGCACACATCATAGGACACATCATCATCCACCTTACGATCTTTTTATTTATTGCATCTCTCACCACCGATCATTTATTTGTCTTATCGCGTTTGTTTTCATTTTTTTTTTGTTTTTTATTCTTCTTTCTCGATCTTACATTAGAGAAAGGAATTTTCGACCACTCTTTACCCCACAACCCTTCCCCCTCCCTGTACATATCGAGAGCGAAAATTCGTATGCGAATTTGTTTTTTTTTTCTTCCGAAAGAAAACGAAAACAAACCGAATAATAAATTATTTCTCTCTTTCTCTCTCTCTCTTTCTTTCTCTTTTTTTTTAATTATTTTTTTACGTATCGATTTAAAACGTAAAGCTTGTTTTAAATTTTAAGCCAGTAATTTTTGTCACTACTAGAGGACCAGTATTAAATGATTAACTTCGAAACAGTATTATAACTAATATAACGTAATAAATAATAATAATAGCGATTAATAATAACTTTGATGCACAGAGAGACTTATCGATCGATGCTAAGGAAGATTTGCGATTAGCACGATCAATCGGGATGTAGCGTCGAGAAGGCACTCACCTGGGAATCACCTAGCCATGCGTATATATATACTTTTCTCTTCTTTTCTATTTTTTTAATTTTTTTTTCTTCTTCTTCTTCTTTCCTTTCTCGTTTTTTTATTTTATTTTATATATAATCACGAGAGAGCACACGTACGTTCAAAAACACTCGTCGCGAAATGTTACGGAAAGATGCTTTGAGAATTGAAGAAAAAAAGATAAAAAATAATAATCTTAAGAAACTTGTCTTTCGAAAATATTTCACGAGTATCTTTCTTATCTTACTTTCTTTCTTTCTTTCTATTTTTCTTAAGTATTATATTTGTCTCTTCGTTAAATTATATCGAGTATACTTATTGCGTATTTATTCGACAAAGTACAAGCGACCATTTACAACGAATCGCAGAAATATTCGTAACTATTTAATAGCGAACGGAAAGTTTTCCTAAAATTTTTTAGCACACAATTCATATTTTATTTAACTTTCGAATCGATCCAAATTTGATTTGCAGAAAAGAATATTCGATAGTTAGAGAAATATTAGTGTACATAAATGCTCACGAGATTTAGTATACTTAACTAAATAAAATGTAATGAAAAATACAATAATTATTTTCTGCGAATAGTATTTGATCGATCAAAGTATTAAACACAATAGGCATAAATCATGCAAAACTAATTTAATAAATGATATCAAATAATATTTTTCTAACAATGATAATACATTCATTTCAATCAACACAAATATAATCAGAAAATTCAAACATATATATATATATATTTCTGCTCATAAAAATGTTGAAACATTGCATTGCATTGCAAATATAAATTTATTTAAACATTAATTGAAAATGACAAATATTTTTATGATTTCGTTGTAAACGTGTTCAAATATTAAACGCATCGTTCTCTCGCGATAAAAAAAGAAAGAAAGAAAAACATAAAAAAGGAACAAGTAAACCTAAATCATTCCATATATTTCGATTTATGGAAAAAAAAAAAGGAAAAAAAAAGTAACTTTATTTATCTTAGCTTTAACGTCTGCGGGCGAAAGCTTGATGTTAGCTGTGATATCCCCGAGCGTACGCGGACAGTGAACAGTTCCTACGTTGTATACATAGGTACATGTATATAAGTATATCATCGTATATAGTCGAATGCGTACCATACATATTTAACTTAAACGTTAGATTACTTTTCATCTTTTATCATCTATTTTATTTTCCTATTTTCTTCTATCATTCCTATTTCCACAATAGAATCTCTTTCTTCTTTGCGAACATGACAACAACTTTATCTATCTTTACTTGTGTACTTACTTTTTTCCTTTTCCTTACTTCTCTCTCTCTCTCTCTCTCTCTCTCTCTTTCTCTCTCTATCTACCTATCTTTTTAATATAATATTTTAGGTAGTAGTAGTAGGTGATAAATTATATTAACACTAGATTTATGGACTGAGCCAATTTGATCCATTGAAAATTTAATATTATTTTTTTATATATATTATTATATAATTAATTAATATTATATTATTATTATAAATTTTAATATTATTTTTTCAAAACATATGAATATAAGGTATTAATTCTTCTTCCATCTACGTAACCCATTATTCAAACTATGTTTGTAAATCATTCAAAAATAATGAACAAAATATCCGTAAATCTAGTGTTAACGAATCGAAAATTGGTTCTTAAGGAAAGAAATAAGAAACAGAAAATAGAGCGGACAATTATGCTTAGTTTTATCTTTCTGTTTTCGGTTTCTTTTTTGGTATAGGCATTTACCCTTTTTATCTGGACGCCTATGTGAAAGGTACAACGTTCTGTTTTAAAAATGATTTCTTACTTCTGAATTCTTCGTGACTTTTCATTCCATTATTTCATACTATCCCTTACTATTTTCATATTCGTACTTATTTTGTAATAAGAGTAATGGCAAACATTTTAAAGATCGAGTAAAGCGAGGCTCGCATAGTATTTGATAAGAATTTTAGGAAAGTATTTTCGTGTATTTTTTAAAGGGTTAATTAATTAAACGAATTAATGCGAGGCATTGGACGGTGCGATATGCGTAAAAATATTTTAGGGCAAAATTTTTACGCGTTAACCGTCACACACACGTGTTATTACTTTTAATATCTTTTTTTTATCTATTTCTTATGTATTATTTTGCTGCGTTACATTACATCGAATATACACGTACTTATATATATTTATTCGACATACAAGCATACTTACGTAATGTCTTTAATCTATTATATTATATCACGTTACCATCGCATATATTATTTATTTGTCATCATTCTTATTTTTTTTGTCCTTCTTTTTTATTATTTGTGTATAATCGTCTCGAATAAAATTCTATGTTCTTTTTTTCTACACTGTAAATTATAAACGAGTGAATTCTTTAGCAAGTTGACTTTTTTCTCTTTCTCTCCATCTCAAACCCATATTTCCCTTGATTTTATTTTTATATATTATAATATATTAAGTTGTATACCCATAAGTAATCAATTGTTTCCAAAGAATTTTTTTGATGCCTTTAATTTTTGTACGATTGTTGAAGAAAGGAAACACGTATTAAATATATAAATATATATATATATATATGTATATATTTGCGTGTGTGTATTTTTCTCTGTGCGTGTCTTATTCTCATGCATATGAAATAAAATATTCCATAAAATATTATATATTTATATAAATAAATCAATAATTATAAATATATATTCTATAAATATATATATATATATATATTTTTGAAAACGTTTAAAATAACGTTAGCAAAAACTGACCAGATAGGATACCTTTCCTCAATGAATGAATGCACACAAAAAATTTAAAAAAAAATATATCAAGATCAATTTATGAAAATCGGACTTTAATCTTATATATTTTGATTTTTCATACTAGAATAATATTAAATTTAATTATAAGATTAATACGATTATTAAAGAATACGGTCTTTACGTATACCGCAAGAACAGCTTTATTATTATAAATAATAATAAATATTATATTTTATATATATATATATATAGAGAGAGAGAGAGAAACCATTGCAACATTCGATTTCGATTTGAATCGAATTCTACGCGGAAAACATGAATCTCTTGCGATTCGTTCGTTATCAAGAACGAACGAACGAACGAATTGAACGTCTGGCCAAAACATGTAAGTCTAATCCGAGTTTGTCGGTTTCGCATGATCGTAGATGATGTTGCAATAAGGTCGCGTAAGGCGTTCGTGCGTGAAAATAACGCGTCAGGTCTGTCGTGTGTATTAATAATAATAATACTGAAAAAGGTATATATAATAATTACTAACACGTTTATAAATGAATTTTTAAATAATCTTTAGACTTATTTTTTTCAATAATATCCTATAGTTTTACGCCTACTACGATGATCATCGAGTAGAACACGCATCCTAGGACACGTGTAGGCATAATGTCAAATTGAACTTTAAAATTACATGCTATAAACGTTTATTTTTCATTTTTAAGTTCAACACGTAATATTAATTGTTCTTCGATCGTGTCGAAATGATTAAACAATATCGATTCGACAAACCATTTACAGGAGTACCGAAATAGTAATAGGAGTGCACGTTGTAACAGGAAGTAGAAATTAACATTACTACGATGTCTGATACCTTGATTATGGTTAACAACATTTTTACAATTACAATTTGTAAAATAAAAAAAAAACAAATAAAAACAACAATAAATTCATCGATCGATTCACGACGCTCTAATAATATCGATAAGAATAAAATATTTTTTTCTTCCGACAATATATTGCACCACGGTGTTTTTAATCCATCCTCCTTTTTCTTTTTCTTAACCAAACATACACTTTCTACAATGATCAAGATCAGATAAGATCGATAAAGATCTAACACCGCTCCCAATTTATTCCTCGTTCAAAATTTATCGCAATAATACTTATTTGTCGCATTACGAATCAGCACTAAGGGATATCGAAAGAATCGTTGCATTCAAATGCACAAAATCAACCAATCAACTAACCAACCAACCAGTCAGCCACGTGATTTTTTACTACGATCGTTAAAAATATACTATTTCATGCTAATAGCAATCGTTCGTTTATTTTTCCATGACCTTGATAAACAACCACGAATACGGGGAAATAACAAGACGCATTCCTCGTTCTCTCTCTCTCTCTCACTCTCTCTCTCTCTCACTTTTTTCTCACGTCTTGTACTTAATCCGGCGTGAGAGAATCTAATCTTAGTTCGGTGATCTTCATAAGGATCTAATTATAGTATCTCCTTATATGGATCGTGTCCTACACGCGAAGTGTCTACGCGAGTTAGAACAACACTACGTCGTACGACGTACTTGAGCTTACGTCGAACTTCATTCACAACTTTTTTGTCCCGTATTGAGAATGTAACTCTTTCGCACTGGGGTAAAATTATTGACCACTTGACGTCAGGTTCTTTGGCATAAGGATATTTAACATTATATCTACGCAAAAGTTTCGCGCATTATTTATTAATAACGATAATAAACATTAACGGATCCGATGTACGATACCAAATTTAAATTTCATCTAACTCGCAATAGATAAATAATATCTTTACATTGGGATATAACTGGATATAACTGGGATATAACTTGGATAATCATTTCCTTTTGGATCCTGTTTCTTTCACACACCTTTCTTGACTATTACAAATTTTCACGAGATAATAATAAATACTTCTAGTGTTATCCGATTATTCATTTTATTATCATCCGTAAGAATCGTATTTTTTGTATTTTTATACGCGTAAGAATAAGAATACTCTGGATTGCAAAAGACAACGTTTCGTAACTCCCACCCACCACCACCACCCCTCCTTCCCGATTCCAGAGTCTTAACATTTTTGTTATTATTTTTGTTCTCTTTCACCATTTCGGATATCGAGATCACGATCGTGGTGTCTCAGTGGTGACAACGAGTTTGGTCGGGGCGTTTCTTCGTGGCTTTCCCATTTGAATCACAAAGTCAACAAATCGTTGTTTGCGTCTGCATAGCTGGTCGGACGAAAGATTTTTGCCGATACGTTGTACTATACTTTAGAGTATGATCGTTTCAAACCGGTACGGAACAGTAAAACCCGTGACTGTATAACTCGACCGATGATTACTTCGAAGAAAATCGATATGTCTATAAACCGTCAACGAAATCCACGAAAATTTATTAGGTTACTAAACGGCGAATGTTAAACGCGTCATAACGGATACATTTGGATAACTCTGCACGTATACCTTTTTCAATCATCATAAAGGAATGCCGGAAAAGAAAGTAAACTATTTTCTTTTCTTGTACTCTGAAAACATCGTGTTTCTATGTTTTTCTTTTTCGTGTGGAAGAAGACGGTAAGAGGGGTTTTGAAATTTTTACATACCAACATTGAAAACATCCAAGTTGTTGAATCCAATTTGAAAACTTGTTTCTAAACATATTTGTTACACATACTTAAGAACAAACCTAACGAAATATTTAACGACGAACACATATCAATAATTGTTATTTAAAATAGACGAAATTGCATTTACCATTTAGCAATGATCTTTTCAAGCATATACCTATGTTACGAAGAAGATGTAAATAAGAAACTTAGTATCGGCGAAAAACCTATGGACAAAAGATTTCCGGCCACCCTGCCGAGTGCGGCCTGTTGGGCCGTACAAGACGTCAAACGTGCGTACGTACGTTCGATTGTTTACACAATCCCATATATAAGGAGTAAGGAGTAGGGTTTGACAATCTCAGTTGAAGATTTCACAGCAATCGTGAACAACGGTGTCGAGTTGGACGAGCTAACTATATATATATATATATCGTTGGTCCTTTTGACATATTCGTGCATTCTTCAAAAAACCGAGAAAGAGATCTTTGCTGTACGTCAAAACGTGTTTAGTAAAGTCTCGAGAAAGATAGGAAAACTCTTCCTCGTGTCGAATCATTTGATATATTAAGTTACACTTAATAATAAGAACCGAGCACAGTTCCAAGCCTAGAAAATAAAGTGAACGTTATTTCACTTTATATATAGTAAGAAGTGTGATACAAGTTTAGAGACGTGTTCAACACAGTGCGATCAAACAAATATGAGATTCGAAAGATCTTGCGTATTCATTGCTCTTCTCGCAGCAACAACAGTCATTGCAGCTCCGAATAATAGAAACGTCAGATACGTGACGGATATTCCTCCGTGGTACCTGCCGTGCGGCGATGTTATCGAACAAGGTTTTGACGCTGACTCCCAGCAGGAGTTAGGCTCGATCTTGAGCCGTTTAAAATTGCAGCATAAGATCACGTTGCAGGACTATCTCAATCACGATTACGAGTATCTTTACAACCGCGTCAGAATCGGCGTTCATGAACATCAGTACATACCAAATTGGATCCCAGGGAAGAAGGATTCTAACTATATCAGGAGACTTGGAAAAAGCAGTCAGCAAACGGTAATAATCATGTTTATTATATTACGAAGAATTACACCTAATAGATAGTACTTAAAACGAATCTTGCTCGTTGACTCGTTCGATTAGCGAATTCGAAATCAACGGATTTTATACGTGCACTTCTTATCGATCAAGATAGATAGATAGATCAGCTTGAGCTTATTTCAAAAACACCGACTCGTGTTTAAAATCTATATTCACGATAGGAAATGCAATACGAAGGTAGGTAGTAGGTATTAACGAATGAGTAAAAGTAAAAAGAGTAGCGGAACGGATATAACGTGTTAGTTTGCAATCGTATCTTAGTTGTTGGTACAACGTGCAACACCATGCGTGCACTCTATTGCAATTGATTAACGCAACGTTAAATAACAAATTTTAATGAGACGGTAATTATTATAAAGTAGCAGGATAGCAGGAACGCGTGAGATCGTTTCACCGGTTTGTGATGCTCGCGCGCGCGTGTGTGTGTGTGTGTATTGCGCGCGCATAACGCAGAGAAACGTCGACGTCGCCAACGACGACGACTACGACGACGACGACGACGACGACGATGACAACGACGACTGCAACTGTTTCTCATGTTAGCCGGGTCGAACTGCTCCGTAATCACGCTCGTCTGCTTCCTCGATGTGAGCGTACTGATAAAAACCGCAACTTAACCGATAATACGTTTACTACCCGCTACGTGCTTATCCTTCCTCAGTTTATTGCATGTATTGCAACGTACATGCTTTCCTCTACCACTCCCCCCTTTCTTTCCTTCCAGCCCTAGCAACGTTGAGTGCACCTCCTTCAACACCACCACCACCACCACCACAATTCCTCTTTTTATCTCTAACATACTCTTGAATTCTTACAAAGCTTCATTCATCGATTCGTTTATTCAAGCTGCACCACGCGCAAACTTTCGTGATAACAATGAAAGACTGAAACTGGAAAGAAGGGTGGGAGAAAGAAAAAAAGTGTCCACGAGCAAGCAAGCGTTCTTATCTAAAATGTTGTATTGTATTGTTTCATTCGTCATTATATCTAACTCGTTACCTTGTCATCTGTTACAGATCCTTAATCATTTGCCAAAGTTACACATGGACCTACAAAAGTTTGCTGTTGCATTCGAAGAATTGGTACGAGACGAGCCCATTTCGAAAATCCATGATGCATTGAAAGCAACGCAATCTCATATTCTGAGCATCTTGTGCGAAGTTGAGAGCACTATTGCCGATCTTCCCTCGATACGTTTACCTCAACGGATTGAAAGAAGTATCATGAATCAAATCGAAAGGGATCCGGTTGACGATACTAGAAGACTCGTTCGCGATTGGGGAGTTTTAATTAAGTACAAAGATTATCTTCACGCTTGGAGACGCGTGTTCGATTATTAAAATGGACGTTATATTATGTTTCTATACGTGTGTATGTGTGCGAAATGGAGGATGCTATTTCGTAGGATTCTTCGAAAGGAAGAACTTTGATAAAAACGATACGGACAGTTGATAAAATACGCTGATATAGATTAATTTAGGAATTATCCGTCGAGTGTTCATAATCGATATCGTTTAATCGTTATTCGCACATAGTTGTTTACTAAGAAACATCGAAAACGTACACAAATACTACGTATAGGTTAGATTAGTGTGTGTGTGTGATTCTTTTTTTTTCTTTTTTACTCTTCTAATTTATTTATTTATTAACTTATTTAATATTTTGTTTTTGTTCATTCAAGAACTATTATTTATTATTATTATTATTATTATTATTACTATTATTATTATTAATATTATTTATTTATTATCTACGGCTCGCAATCGAAGTGAAGTTATTTATATGATGAATTATTTATTTATTATTGCCTGACAAGAAAACAGAACTAACGTTTTAGTTAAAAATAATCCTAGGGCTGCCTGAATAATGTGATACTATTTTTGTCACCATAGAGTACTATACTTTAGACTACGGATTATTTATTGTTCATAAAAGACATTGTTTTATATTATGCAAGAATGTTGGATTAAATTCAACGTTGAGAATGACTACATATTTGTATTATTATTGACAGACCTATAAGATATATTGTGATATATCTAATTAGGTTTGTATTTTTTATACGAAGAATTTAATAAGAAATAATAAGAAATTTTAATAGCAATGGCAATTTACTCTATCACACATTTATTTTATACTTTTGCGAATTCTATAATATTTATCATTATTTTTATTATACATTCACATTATAGTACAATTTTATCTTGATACTAGAGACAACTGATTAAAATTAACATAAATATTAATACCTATTTCATATAGGTATATATATACATATTTTATATGTTATACGAATTTACGATATAAATATTGTTTTTTACATTCAATTTGCAATGATTATTTTTTTTATTCCAATTAAACATTTCTAGTCTTATATAAGATCATAAAACAATGGCACTCAACGAGCTAGGTTGGCCGAGCGGTCTAAGGCGCCAGATTTAAGTTCTGGTTCCCACATGGGAGCGTGGGTTCGAACCCCACACCTGGCAGTTTAATTTTTTTTTTCTTTTTCTTCAAAGGATAATTATAAATAAAGTATTTTTATTTCGTTATATCACAATAAGAATTTTATATTATTTTTCTTTTCATTTTTATTATATTTTAAACAGATATTGTCGATTGACATTTCAAAAGATTTTCTTTATTTTGTAAAGATATTGGTAATTAAAATAAAAAGGAAGCAAGTATTGATGGACCTAGTCATTTAAATAATTATAACTAAAAATTCAGATTTTATCATCTATTTATACTTTTATATGAAAATGAAACATTTAAAGAATCGATCAAAGCATCATTTATTGTTTAATAATCAAAAATATTATTATGGTATATTATAAATAATTTTAAGAAATGAGAGAAAGATTAACAATACTTTTTAAACTATGTGTATCTTTGTAATAACACATGAATCTAAAGAGTAGTAATAGTAAAAAAGTAGTACTAATAAAAAAAAGAAAGTAAAGAGTAGTAATAATAAAAGTCTAAATAGTAGTAATGATTTTGAAAAAACATGAAAAATTTTATGAATTATGTTCATTCAGATTTGGTACCTTTGTCAGATATTTTCACATCTTTAAATCGTGATAAATTTAACAATTTTCCAGAAAATCGAACTTTGTATTAGAAGATCATCATTTAATAAGAAGTAATAGATTTTTCGTGCCACCTTCGTGAACTTCATGTTATCCTGATAACATGTTCCTTTCGTGATATTTCCCAAAATTTTCCCCTCGCTTTAGATGTTATTTAAGAAAAACATCATGTTAAGGGTGTATAAATTACTATTTGTAATACCTCCTTAATCTTTATGTCTTTGAAGTTCATAAATTTACTTGTGGCATGTATCAGATGCTTACCTTTATAGAATAAAAAAAGTTTCATGGAGAAAGAATTTTGAAGTTGAAATATTGATAACTTACTGTATATTCATAGTTTATTATCAATCGATAGTTTACCAAGAATTGATAGATTACCAATAAAGCAATATTTAATTCAATAAATGATAGACATTTCTATTTTTGCGAATGTTGGTAAGAGCATTCAGTCGGTAACTTACCTGAAGAATATCAGAAATTGAAGTGAGAGTTGGTTACTTTAGATCATACAGAAGTACGTAGAAGCTCAGGAGACAGCATGAAAAAGTTGGCATAAAACCTCAACAGCTGAAAAAAATGAATAGGTGCATTTAATTGCTAGATACTTGCTAATTCAAAATCCATAATTGCTAACTTTTTTAATTAATTGTTTAAGTAGTTGTTGATAATTGAAAATGTGGAAACATTTTTGTTATTTCTAAGAAAAGCAATAAAGTTTCTAAAAGAAGAAAAAAAGAATAAGTGCGCTATCATGCTAGCAAATTGCTAATTTAAAATCCATAATTGCTAACTTTATTTAATATTTACTTAATTAGTTATTAATAATTACAAATGTGAAAACGTTTATTCTCATTTCTAAGCAAAGCAATGAAGTTTTCTATTGCTTTTTGTTTTAAAAAATTGCCTACTAATTGTTTGTCGGGCTCCTAAAGATTATTTTATTAAATATTTTTTATTTTTCGTAATTATTTAAAAATAATGATTACATTTTTAATAATTATAAAATAACGACGCTATGTGTTGGAGGTATGGTATAAACATACGAAACCACAAGTTCAAGGCGCAAGCGCACTTTGAAAAAAATAAAAGTAAAGTTTGTATATATATATATACCTGCAGAGGATATATTTAATGTTGATTTCCAAAGAAACAACCTACAGGGTATTGAAAAAAAACTGATGTGTGTACTTATGTACGCACGTAAGAAGTTATACTTCTTTGGCATACCAAAACGAATACAACCTCAATAACCTCAAAAATAACTTCAAAGAAAAAAATAACTTAACAAAAAAATTTATTATTATTATTATTATTATTATTATCATTATTAATTTTTCTTATAACTTTTTAATTTTCCTTGTTTATTTTTTAATTAATGTTATTATTATTATTATTATTATTATTATTATTATTATTCTTTTACATAGAATATAGTTGATAAAGAAACCTGTAAAAAATAATTCCCCCAAGAAGAATCGAACGTTAATAACCGGCGCGAGAAGCAAAGACCTTACTATTTAAGCTAACCCACCACTTGAAAAATGTTTAATTTTTTTTCGTACAATTATAGCTTTGAAGCTGAATAAAAATGTATTACTGTTTTCTTATAACATAATAAAAATGAATTAAAATTATGTCTAGACAAAAATAAATTCCACGTTTTTAGAATATCCTTTCCTGTATATCTTGAATTAATTTTATGTATAGATATAAAATTCTTCTTTTTCAAATATGTATTCAATTTGATATACAAATAAATTTTTGTGAGGCACTCGTATACAGAACGCTCAACAATCGATGACCAAGACAATAATACTCGTTATCGCCTAAACAAATAGAAAGGGAGAAATATCGGTTTGTTCTCTTACTCGCACTTTCATTCAATACCGTGAGTCCCGAAGTTGCCGAAGATCCTTTGTTTATGTACTAATCACACGGACGCTCGCATGCACACTAGCCCGCTCGCGTGTAAAAGCCGAAGGAGAGGCGGGACTTTGCTCCCCACTCTACAATTATTTTTTTTCAATATTTCTCGCTTATTTTTGCAGATACGAAAATAAACCTTAGAACATTTTTGAAGTTATACTTCTTTTGGCGCGTTTGGGGAAAATGTAATGGGGAGTGATTTTGTTCCGAGCGTCTGTAAAAACGACACCATGAAGTTTGTCGGTATTTACGACGCGCGGCAAAACGATTTCAAGTTTACGGCATGAAGTTGTCTCTTCTTCTTCCCCTTTTTTCTCAAGCGGGTCACCCATCCAAGTACTAATCGTACTCAGCGCTGCTTTACTTAAATGATCGAAGCGAGAACTAATGCTGTAACCGCGCCATGGCTGTTGACGCGTGAAGTATTTCGATATATCTCTCTTATATTTAGCGTGGACTGATATCTACATTTTTATATTTTTAAAGTTATTCTTTTCATTCTTTCTTATATATAATATATCGATCGATTGAAAATATTTTTCTTTTCTTTTTTGAAGTTATTTAGTTAACTTAATAGAAAAGAATAATTAGTAGCTTATCTACTCATATTTTCAATCCTCCTCCTTTTTATTTGGTCACGCTATAAATATATATATATATATATATTTATATAAAATTAAATAACTTCAATAAATAAATGAGAATAAAAATATAATAGTAAAAGAAAAATAATCTTCTTTCATTAGAAAATATTATCGATCATCAAGCAGGGAAGAGGAACAGGTTTCTTTATCAACTATATTCTATGTAAAAATAAAATTAATAATAATAATACTAATAATGTAATAATAATAACATTAATTAAAAAATAAACTAGGAAAATTAAAAAGTAACAAGGAAAATTAATAATGATAATAATAATAATAATATGTTATCATTGTGATAGGTAATCTGTAATTAATTATAAAAATATGGAGAATTTAGCATGAAAGAATGGAAACGTATTGTGCAACATGAATTTTTTTGATTGTTTTGAAGTTATACTTCTTTTTCAATACTAAATAACGAGCGTAGCCTGACGAGGATTTCCTTCAGAATTCGTGAGACACTCAACGTAATTACAATTTATGTACCATTTATAAAGATTATAGATTCTTAGCGTATATTCGAAATACGCGGCTCAATCATTTCGAAAATATTGAAAATAAGGAAATTTTCTTATCGTCCCTCCCCACTTTTTAAACCGTTGCTTAGCACGCCCTGCAGGGCCTATTAAACAAAGCACTCGTCCCATTATTCCACTGGACGCCTACGACGACACGTCTTAGATAAGCAGTAAAGAATTTACAAAGAAAGCGACGAACAAAGCGATTTAAGCTAGAAGCAAATAAGAAAAGTATAAGTATTCCTTATACTTCCATAAACGAGGTGAACCTTTTTGTTGAATCCGTATACAAGCGAAGCGAGCAAGAGGTGAGATACGTGTTTAATTTTTGTTAAAACCGCAATTCCTTATTATATTTAATTTATCAACCAGAGCTTTTATGCTACAAGACTTTTTGCCTGACGAGCCAATATAGTATTATACTTTATATTGATTTAACCAAGAGTTTTTCTTTTTTCTTATTTGTTGTTTTATTTTATTAATTTTTTTAATAATTGTATTTTATTTAAATTGTATTAATATCTTTATTTTGTTAAAGTTTTTATTGAAGTTATATTTTATGTTATTTACAAATGTAGAGTATATATTGGCATTCGGGAAAATTGTAGTTATTTCATATTGAATACAATGAAGATGGAAAAGTAAATGTTGTGTGGCTTAAGTTTCCAGATTCACTAAAGATTTGCCAGAAAATCGTACAAAAAGTTGCTGACACGTTGCGATTTAAATTAATAAAACAATAGTGCCGATCGGACGTAGATCTTCAACTATTCTCCTTAGCAACAATACAAAAATTAAGATTAAGCGTTCACATTTATCTATAGTTTAAATTTAATTATTTATTATTAATTATTGAAAATTTATTTATTTTATTTTAATTATTTTAATTATTTTAATTTTGAAGTTATTATTAAACTATATATCTTGCAGCTTTTTATTGACCAGGATCAGTATACTTTAAATTTCTGTTTTAGTTTTCAATATGCCTAAAACTAATGCAGAGAAATGTAGAGATTATCGTCTTCGTAGGAAAAGGAATAAGGAAAATAAGGAAATAATGAGGAAATAAGGAAAACATAATGCACGCTAATGCCAAACGTTGTAGGGTTCTTGGCTGCGAAGAAAAATTATTCAAAAAGGTTATGAATTGCCTGCGAATGAAATTTTATGTACTCTGTCAACTTCTAATTTACTTTGCGAACCATCGGCTAAGCCTGTGATTACCGGTACAAATTTAAATAATTTAAATGTCCCTGCTTAATAACTAATATTATTGCTAATTATTTATTTTTTTTGTTTAGTTTTTATGTTTTGAAGTTATTTGAAGTTACTTACATTTATTTTATTTAACATTTATTTTACATTTATTTCTTCAAGAAATCCAATTGTCTGCGAATGGAACTTTATGTGCCCCATCGACTTCGAATTTACTAGTGACTTCTGAACCATTGGCTCAGCCTATGATTAACGGTACAAATTTATACAATTTAAAATTCACAGCAATAACTAATAGTACTGCTAATTAATTTTTTTGAACTTATACTTCTTTTGGTACATTTGGGAATTTGGTCTTTATTTTTTACTTTTACTTCTTCAAGATTTGTCACAACTATATTACTGTGCAGCTGATGTGCATATGGAAAATTCTTCTATGTGTGTCATCATCGTATAACATCAAAAAACATTACATTAACAAACATGGAGCAAAGTTCACGATCTCAAGCACGAAATAATCAATATTAGCTGATGCTTCGATTACATGTATTGTCTAATCAAGACATATACCGGATGAAGAACGCAATTCGTTAAACCAAGACACAATCATGGATCAGGAATTACCTCAATCAGATGTACCACCCTCTATTTATTCTAACTCTTCAGACCAGTTAGTAATTAATCATTCCACTGGCGAGCAAATTGATATGGATTTAGATCCTTCTTTATCATATAGCAATTATCATCAATTTAAACGAGCTCATAAGGAATTTAAAATAAAATTCTTGGGCAATTCATTTGAACATCCATGCTCAGTATGTGACAGATTGTGGTTTAAAAGGATTTAAAAAGAGCCATCTAATGAACATAAGGATATTCTAATACAATTATACCTAATGTACCTATAGAAAATACTAAGCTTTGTAATACATGCATACAAGCTTTAAACAAGAAGAATATTCCTCTAATATCAACATATAACGGCTTCAAATATCCAGATGTACCTTAGCATCTACCACCTTTATATTTAGTTTTTGAAAGATTAATTTCGCCTCGTATTTCTTTATGCAGATCAGACGTCTGAGACATGTAAATGGTAATACGCCAGTTATGGTCAATTAATTAACTTACCTGTTTCAGTTAATACAACGGTCAAATCTCTTCAAAGAAATATCGATAACGATTATTGTATAAATGTACATATTAAACGTAAGAAAATTGACCGATCTAGTTACTTACATGGCATTGTTAACAAGCGTACAATTAAAGCTTGGCTACAATTTTTAATACTGTCTCCATTGTATAGAATGTACGATATTAAAAATGATTAATATTTTAATGATAATCAAATTCACGACAAAGTTGGACAAAATGATGTCAGCGAACACATTCCTGTAGAAGAGAGTCTTACGGCGCACCAACCGACATTATATGGGATGAAGAACAATATTTACGTATTGCACCTGGCAAAGAAAATTACCTCAAAGTTTATTATTTGATGAATTTTTCTTATTTTCTTATTTCTTATTTCATTTTTATTTTCTTTTATTTTTTATTTCTTATTTTATTTCTTATTTTAATTAAACCCTTCTTCTTCTTCATGTATAAATAAATAAGATTATACTTATTTTTTTTGCAATTATTTTTGAGGTTATTGGGTTTTATTCGTTTTGGTACGCCAAAGAATTATAACTTCTTACGTGCGTACATAAATACAACACACCACCCAAGCTTTTTCATTCTTGGTTCAAGAATCTCTAGTCAATTTTCTGTTTATAGGTAGCAGAATAATTTGATAGTTATGTACCGTCATTGTACCATATGCACTATCATTATCTTGAGGCGTTTATATCAATAAGAATATGCACTATTGATTTCAACGAGATTTTATTAATGTGCTTAAAACTCTATCTAGATTATGTTTTGTATATATAATGTTGGGCTGAATCCGGCAGTACTGCAAGACCGGCTCAACCCGCGGCAGACTCGAAGCAAGCTCCGAAATTCCACCATTTTACAAAAATCTAGCTAATATTCTGGCAATTCTATGAATTGCGTATCAGATATTAAGCTGATAAGAACAGATACTACACTTTGATCTTAGCCATAGGCCGAGAAGCGATAATGAGAATGGTTTTCGTTTCGTTATTATTCTGTTCTATGTAGGAAAATGATTGCAAGTATTGTGCGACATCTGGTGGCATTCGATGATTTTCTTAGTAGTCCGATGTGGCGCTAATAGGCCAGTCAACGAGGGCTAAACATCGACTTTTTTAGCTAAACGCCTGCATATTTGACCTAAGGGTAAGTTGACGACGCTGAATCGAATGGTGCTAATTTTATTTAAATCTGATCCCGAGGTTTTGAGAAAAAAGATAAAAAAGGGTAAGATATGGCGTTATCTTAGAATCTAGGCATTTAATCGAAAAAAGTTTCAAACAAAAGTTGTAGAGAATTGAAAAATACATAAATATGTTGTATGGTTTATCTTCGTATCTGCAAAAATAAACGAGAAAAAGTGGTCAAAGTAATTGTAAGAGTAGGGAAGCAAGTATCGCCCCTCTGTCGGTTTTTACACGCAAGCGTGCTAGTGTGCGTGCGAGCGTCCGTGTGCACTAATACACAAACGAAGGATCTTCAGCAATCTTTGGGACTCTCGGTCTTGAATGAAAGTGCGAGTGAGAGAAAAACCAATATTTCTCTCTTTTTATTTATCATGCGATAACGAGTATTTTGGTCTTGGCCATCGAGTGTCGAGCCTCTGTATACGAGTGCAAATGAGAAAGAAAACCGATGTTTCTCTCTTTCTATTTTTTTCACTCGGTAGCCAGAATTTTACGTCTTGGCCATCGAGCGTCAAGCGTTCTGTATATCTATGTATATCGGCGTATAAGCGCGGCGTTTTTTAAATCGAATCTTGATGCTTATGGCACGCCGTTTTTTTATTTATTGTCAAAAATAATGAACCTTCAATAAAAAAAAAAATAATTTATTTTAGCAGAAACTATTATTATTTAGTGGACAGTAAAAATAATGAATTAATTTTGTGTCTCGCTATAAAATTAATTAGAATAATTAATTGATATAAATTCTTTGGCTCACAAAAATTTATTTGTATATCAAATTGAATACATATTTGAAAAAGAAGAATTTTATCTGCATATAAAATTAATTCAAGATATACAGGAAAGGATATTCTAAAACGTGGAATTATTTTTTGCCTATACATAATTTAATCCATTTTTATTATGTTATAAGAAAACAGTAATGCATTGATTCATCTTCGAAGTTTTAAGGATTGTACGAAAAAATAGAATACTCGTCAAGTGGTGCGCTAGCGTAAGTAGTATCAACTTCGCTTCTCGCATCGGTTATTAACGTTCGATTCTTCGTGGGGGAATTATTTTTTTCATAAGTTTTTCTATCCTTAGGTTATATAAATTATTTTAAATTTCCTAATTTCTAATTATTATAGAAAAAAATTAAAATTATTACAAAAAAATTCAAAGCAATAAGTCTTTTTACATCCTGCACAAATAAAGGAAGATTTATTACTTAAATTACAAATTCATCCTGTAAATATCATCCTAAAAATGTATCGTTTCGGCATGTAAAAATTAATTTTTGTTATTCATTGGATTTTATTTAATTTATAATTAGTAATTTTATACTCGCGTAATAATGTAGATTTCTTAATAAAATTTCGTTGTGCAAAATTTGAAAAAAATCTGAGGTGGGACTCACTGCCGTCTCCTATTAAGGATAGAAAAAGCTAAAAATGTCGATGTTTGGCCCTCGTTGACTGGCCTATAAAAACGACACCACGAAGAAGTTTGTCAGTATTTACGATGCGCGGCAAAGCGATTTCAAATTTACGGCATAAATCGTCGTATTTTTCTTTCTTTTCTCTTTCTTTTTTTTTCAAGCAGGTCACCCATATCCAAGTACTAATCGTACTCAGCGCTGCTTGACTAAAATGATCGAGCGGGAAGTAGTTCTATCACCGCGCCATAACCGTTGACGCATAAAGTAACTCGATATAGCTCTCTTGTATTTAGTTGTGATCTGATAGCTATATTTTGATATTTTTTATTCTTTCTTATATATTAATATGGCGATCGAGAAAATGTTTTCCTTCTTCTTTTTTTGTTAAATAAATAAATAATAATAATTAGTTCCTTATCTTCTCATACTTCTAATCCTCCCCCTTTTTACCTGGTCACGCTATACATATATATATTTATAAAATTAAACAAATAAATAAATGGATACAAATATAATAATAAAAGAAAAATAATCGGCTTATAATAGTGGATATTATCGATCATCAAGCAGGGTGGGAGGGAACGGTTTTCTTGATCAACTATATTCTATGTAAAAGAAAATTATAATAATAAGAATATAATAATATAATACATAAATTAAAAAATAAATAAGGAAAATAAAAAATTAACAATGAAAATTAATAAGGATATATTAGTGGATATTATCGTCATCAAGCAGGGTGGGAGGAACAGGTTCTTTATCACTATATTCTATGTAAAAGAAAATTAATAATAATATTACATATATAATTAATACTATAAATTAAAAAATAATAAGGAAAATAAAAAATTAACAATGAAAATTAATAATGATAATAATAATAATAATAATTCTTTTTAAAATTATTTTTTTTAAGTTATTTTTGAGGTTATTGAGGTTATACTCGCTTTGATATGCCAAAGAAATATAACTTCTTACGTGCGTACATAAGTACACACACCAGTTTTTTTCAGTAACTTAATATTTGTATTTTTCCTTTTTTTTTTATAAATTTTATGTAAATGTAAAATCACGCTTTTAAATTCAATTTTATTGCAACGGTAAATAACGATTTGATAAAAATAAATACAGAATTTAATTGCAAAGTGCATCTGCGAATTGGACGATGTATATGTCAGGCTATTATATCATTTGACTGTATGACTAATATAGTTTTCTTCTTGTTACAGGCGATCATCGTGGGATTTAACAACAAACCTCTCAGATTTCCTTTTATTTGAACGTCTTAAATGACTCCTTTTTAAAATATATGTTTAAATGCATTTCTGAAGACACACACTATAAATCAAATATAATTATTTAAAATTCTGTTACCATATTACTATATTATATATACTATATATACGTTGTCGTGTTAAATATCTACTATTCCCCACTAGTAGTCATGTAATTTAGATGAATGTGCTTACGCGAAAAGTGGTCTCCTGAGCATTAAAAAGTTGGCATAGAACCTCAACAGCAGAAAAACGTGAATAAGTGCGCTATCATGCTAGCAAATAGCTAATTTAAAATCCATAATTGCTAACTTTATTAATTAATTATGTAATAAGTTATTAATAATTAAAAATACAAAAACGTTTTTTCTTATTGTCAAGGAAAGCAACAAAAGTTTTCTAGTGTTTTTTGTTTTCAATAAATTGCTCATTTTTTGTTTGTCTGGCTCTTTAACTTTTGTTAATCAAATATTTAATTAGTTATTAATAATTGAAAAAAAAAAAATATTTTTTCTCATTAAATTAGCAATTTGCTAGCATGATAGCGCACTTATTCATTCTTTTCTGCTGGTGCAAATTACGTTGCTTTACTTAGAAATAAAAAAAAAGTTTTTGCATTTTCAATTATTAATAACTAATTAAATAATTAATTAAAAAAGTTAGCAATTATGGATTTTGAACTAGTAAATAGTTAGCTATGAAATGCACTTATTCATTTTTTTTCGTTGTTGAGGTTCGATGCCAACTTTTTAATGCTGGTCTCCTGAGCTTCTACGTACTTCTGTATGTTTTGAAGTAACCAACTCTCACTTCAATTTCTGATATTCTGTAGGTAAGCTACCGACCGAACGCTGTTACCAACATTCGCAAAAATAGAAATGTCTAACATTTATTGAATTAAATATTGCATTATTGATAATCTATCAATTCTTGGTAAACTATCGATTGATAATAAACTATGATTTGATGGTAAGTTATCAATATTTCAACTTTCAAATTCTTTCTCTTTGAAACTTTTTTTATTCTATAAAGTTCGCATCACACATCAGACATTACATATTTTTTTTTATATTAACCTATATGTATATAATATTGTATTAGTCATTGTAGCTTATAATAAATGGTTTAGATATTAATAGATATTCCATATCACATATATTTTCATATTATCATGTTTATGCTAATAAAATAATCGTTAAGAATAAAGTAAATATTTCGAAATTCTAATCTAATATTTTTTAGTTTACGTCATTATTGTAATTAAGAAATTCCAAAAGATTCTCTCTTTTTTTCTTGTCTTGTATATTTTTCTAATAACGAAGCAACAAGGTTCAGATTACCTTTTTAATCGTTAGGAAGAATAGAATGAATAGAAGATCATTAAATAAGCTTGGTATACTCAATTCGTTGGTATTAAATTGTCTTTTCTCGAGTAAGATGCATTTTAATTAAAATTATACACTGTGGTAAATTATTGCTATATAATATACCGTTCATTCATTCATTTACCTATCCATGTATACGTGTGCTCACGCGCGCGGACAGTGATACCGGATGAACAGGATGTGGTGCACCACAAAATTTTATTGCTCGTTAAATTGTAACTCTTACTTTTTGACGCCTTCGCGTATGAATATAATCATCATTCTGTTCGACTTATTCTATTTATTTATATATTTGTATTTATTAATTTATCACTTATTCATTTTATACGGTTTTTTCAACCCCATGTTGCATCTTCATCCTTATTTTCTTGGGATAATTCTTGGATACTTATGAGATAGATTATGGTGTTTCTTTTATCAAGATATCTTTTTTCTTATCTTTGATATATAATAGAATTTGGATAAAAGGAAAAAATATAAATTAACATTAGTATATTTTCTAGTTAGATATTATTATTAGATAAATGAATTCATTAAAAAAGAAAATAGTGCACTATTCTTATTTTATATAATTTGGTTTTTATTGGAATCAATGTAACACACTTATGCTTAAACTTAGTACTTCGTTTCATTAATAGAAATAGATGTTCTGCTTAAATCTTATTGTTAGATAGATGAACCAGATTGATTAGAAGTAGCTTGCTAATTTAAATTAACAAAAGAATAGTGCACCACTCTTTTTTATATATATTTATAGATTAATTTACTTAAACAAATTTCTTTATTGAATTTTGTTTATATAGGAATCAATGTAAACTTAGTATTTTCTTTCATTCATAGAAATGATAAGTAAAAGTAAGAAACCTTACGTTTCGAGATGGAAGAAAGAATGATGATGCAAAAGTATCGATGCAAAATATCTTTCTCAGAGATTATTGTTAGGATTTCTTTGATGCGTTTGGTTCTGTCTCCATTGGTACTGGGAATGGGATTTTTGCAAGGTGGAATGCTGCAACTTCCTTCGAACGGGCGTCATCGACCTAACAGCAAAAGAATAAGAATGCCAAGCCTAGGATATGCTCCTGCATGGTAAACAGACGCATTCACAGAAATCTCCACTTCCTTTCGCGAACGCTAAAATTCTCTTTCTCTTTCTTTCTTTCTTTCTTTCTTTCTGTCATTCCGTCTGTCTATCTATCTGTATTTCTATCTTTCTCTCTTTGCTTAAGTGGCTAAAACTTAAGCAAAGAAAAGGTAAATACTTCTTATCTATTTTCTTCTTTATCACGTTACAGCAGCAGCTGCTTGTTGCTGCTGCTGCTGTTCATGCACTTCTTACTTTTACTTCTATTCTAAATTCTATTTTATTGGCTAGATAGTTTTTATTTTGTTCTTATTTTTATAATTGTTTTGTATAATTTGTCATAAGTGATTATCATTTCTTTCTTGTCAGTTAGATTTTATTTAGGTTTATATTATATATTGTAACAGTTTAGTGTAAGAAACAAATATAGGTTTTCAGGGTTGTATTAGGGTTTGCTACATATCAGATCTATATATTTATCTGCAGAGTGCATATTGCATTTTGTATTTCTTTCTATCGAGATGACCTATGATTGATCCAAATCAAGATTCTAATTAAATCTAACGATTAAACATTTCCTTTAGAACGAAATAACGAATCCTTTCTTCTTCCTCTTCCTCTTCCTTCATTTACTTAGAAAACAAATTCACCGGAAATAAATTTTTCTCAAGCAACAACGCGTAATTCCTAACTAACGCGCGTGTCCTACTTTACTTTCTATACGAGGGTAACTAAAAGAAAATTATTTTGTGGGATATTATGATATCGGCCAAACAACAATTTGTTGTTCTCTTTTCATATTTCTTTATTCCTTACCTTAGTTTTGTTTCCTTCCATGGTTCCTCTTTGAATTATCTTAAGGAAATCAGCCAAACCGTTCGCTGCGGTTCTTCTGCATCCTGCACGAAGAAAATTACTTTCGTCGGAATTTCGACGACCACAGTTTGGTGGTAGTTGTGGTGAGAGGGTAAGAGGGTGGGGGAGGTGCTAAGGGCTCGCTAACGGATAGAAATCCCTTCTTCGAGAGGGTCTTCGAATTTTCTTACTCGAAAGAAATGGTGAAAAAAAAAACTAAGGAAAAATAACACAACGTGTACGATAATTAAACTAACATCATTTTTTATTATCACAAAAAGACATTTTTTCTTCCTTTATTTTGATATAAGAAAACAAACAAATATATTGTAGGACTGATACGATAAAAAGCCAACTAGACAATATTCATTATATATATATATATATAATTTTTGTATATAAAATAATTAAAATATATTAAGATAATATAATGAATATATAACCAAATAAAAGCAAAGTTACCAAGAAAGATTACAAAATAATTATGACAATATTCAATATATATAAGAAAGAAAATTGTGAAGTTTATTGGACGATTAAACGGGAAAATATATTTCTACTTTAATTTCATTTGATTTTTGTCAGTATCTATCTATAAAAGAAACAAACGAAGGTAAATGAAAAATATGACGCATAATATGGTGTAAGTAATAAGTGCGTAATAAAAAAGGGATGATAAATGTTTATAAAACTCGTTAAAAGTTTAACCGAGGATACTCGTCCTTGTAATTTCTCTCTTTCTCTATTTATTTTTTGTTCTCTTTCTCTCTTCTTGTCGGCACGTAGAAAAGAAAGAATTCATCGTGTGTAGACACTTTGAACGCTGTTAGCTCACTATAGGCTAGTATGAGGTCTCGCATAGAACAAGGAGGAAGGTTCCAAGAATTCGTTTCTTTTTCTACACAGTCGACAAACAGTAGAGAGAGAGAGAGAGAGAGAGACAGGAGCGTCATAAAACGGTTCCAGTTCCCACGGGACCATACTTACTCGCACCAAGGTTGTTTAGTTGTGCTTGGTACTGAAAAAGTAAACGGCTTCCTTAGATCCTTAAATCTGTTGCTCCTGCTCCTGCTTATGCCCCTGTTTCTACTCCTGGTCCTGCTCTTGTTTCTGCTGATGATGTTATTTTGAAGAAAAGGAACGTAATATTCTCGAAAAATTTAGAAGGAATACAGTCCAAATAGTATTAGAGTGAACCAAAAGTTCGTGAATTTATTGTGTTATAAATGTATTGTAATGGATTGTTTATAAAACTTTGGTAAATGTTGTTGTTGTTGTTGTTGTTCTTCTTCTTCTTCTTCTGGGTTATAGGAATTTTTAAGCAGCTTTTGTTTGGTCTCAAGTTCGATTAATTTTGTATTTTTTTTGACGATGTTTCTTTTTTAAATAGTTTTCGATTTGTTGGTAGAAGATGTGTTTCTTTTTTTTGTCAGGTCATTAAATTGTGTGGAAAATTTGGATTAGGGTTTGAATTGATCTGTATTTTTATTTATGTTCAGTTTGATACGTTCATAGGGAAATATAAGGTATAATTATTGGAATAAGCCATATATATATATATAGCCATAAATTTAACAAATTAGAATACGAATTAGTCGGTTTGATAAAAAATTGGATAATAAATACGAAAACAATTTATTTCTATCAATATCGTTATCATTGAAATAAAAGAATAGAAAAAAGTTTTTGAAATAAGTATCCACACACACAGGTGAATTTGAAATATTGCAAAATTCTTATAATTAAATTAGAAAAATATTGTAGTAAGGAAGAAGGTTTCTTCAGGTTGTTTCAACTTCCCTGTTGTGTCGTTAGCCGATAATAAATAGTTTAAAAGCACCATAATACCGTTTGCCTTTTTGTTACGTCAAGGAAATGACGAAGGGCAGCGTAGTTATTTATTACATTACCTTCTTACTTACGGAAGTCTAGGCTATTGCATCGAAGCCCATTGTCGCTTGAGAGTACTGCAAGAAGGAGAAGAAGAAGAAGAAGAAGAAGTAAGCTCCTTCAGTTTAAAAGGATTGAAAGAAACTTCCCTTTTTTCTATTCGATTCTACCAGTTTCGTAAATTCTCTCAAGATGACTAGTTCAAATTTTATTTTTTAATATATAAAGTGAACTAAAAGTTTCTAAATTATTATACAAATCCATTATCCTTGTTAAACAAATTTTTGAGTTCTTAACTAGGCTCATAATTATACAATTATTATATTATAATACTAAAATAATTAGCCCAACGAGTTTTTAAGGAAAATAATTTATTTTGAATAAATTGTCTTATTATATAATTGTAACAATTAATTTCTTAATTTATTTTTCTTATATGTATTGAATTCATCATTGTGTTATATTATTTAATAGAAAATAATTATCAAAAATGTGACACTTGTGTTGAGTGTCTGGTTGAAAGCAAATAAAGCAGGGTGTTCACGAACTTGGCGAAAAACTCTACGAAAACGTCATCCTCGTTGTGACACGTGCACGAAAAAGAGAGAAAGAGAGAGAGAGAGTGGAGGGGGGAGGGGGTCAGATAGACCGGAAGATGAAAGTTCAATGGCTGTACGTCCTGAAGGACTCTTTCCCACGGCTTAGCAATGAGTTCCTATTTATTTGAGCACCGACATCGATCTTTCTTTTTCTTTTTCTTTTTTCTTTTTTTCTTCTTTCTTTCTCGTCCTTTCTTTTATATCGTCACTATTTAAATAGATCATGCATCCTCGAACCTGTAGAAGGGTTTAATTTTTTAGATAACGAAAAGAAAAAAGAGTTTCTCGTATTACCTTTTAGAGATTGAATATTTATTTAAATACTATTATTATATTTTTGTTTTATGTTAGTCATCGTAATTCGAATCAAATTCAAGGATGAACGTGAGCGTATATAGTATTTGCTCGGAAGAAATGTGCATGAATTTTGATGTTCCTTTACGATCTGCATATAATGACGAAGCTTGATTGGGTCCCAGACGTGACGCACCTTTTTTATCTTAATTTGTTCATTTTTCTTTTTTTGTTTTTGTTTTGTTTTTCTTTTAACATATTATATAACATATAAGCATACGATACGTAAATATTTGAAAAATTCAGATAGTGTTTGATTTATTTCGTTTGCAATCGATACGCATGAGCCGAATAACTTTTTATCCTTCTTCTTCTACTTTTTTATTATTTATTTTTCGTTCTCTTTTTCGAAAAGAGATTTTTGACAGAAGGAAACATGTGGGGGTTTCATCGCGTCTCTCGTTATTATTATAATTAAAAAAATATTTGTCATCCTTTTTCTTCTTCTTCTCATCTTCTTCTTCTTCTTCTTCTCCTTTCTCGTTTACCTCCCGCCTAGAGAGCACATTAAAAGTTTCAAGATGGCGGTGTCATATGGCGCCAAAGATATATTATGCATCCATATAAACTTATCATATAACTTAGTGCACTAAACTAGAATAACACAAATAAACATGAATTACACGTTCATAGAACTACGCAATCTACGAAATACACACTAACACACATACATATATACATATACGTATGATTAGAAGTATAGTTTAATTTGGTATCTCTCGACTGGAGTCATAATTTAGACAATTTTTTAAGTGTTACTCTCTCACGAACCATTTTTTGCCCCTCCCATGGTCTTTTCTACTTTTTTCTTTTAATTTTCTCTTCCACTCAAATATTTTCTTTTTTTTTTTCTTCAGTTGGGAGAACATCTTGCCAAGATGCTTTCCTGTAAGGGACCATGAGAGGAATCCTTGGAAAAGTAGGACATTGACTCTCCTAGGATTTCATTTACTTTTTCCTTTTTTTATTTTCTTCTTTTTGCTTTTTCTTTTTCGGTAGAAAAACGTTTGAAGTTACTAACGACACTTGTTAACCATTTTACAGATATACGAATATTTTTGTTTTTCTTTTTTTTAAATAACTTTACGATCGTACCACCCAATTTATTATCGGTTTTCTTAGAATGTATTCATTATTTTAATCTTTCTCATATCCTGGGAAAAATATTTTTTTTCTAATTAGTAGGATCGACCAATGTAAGTCAATTTTTTTTGTGTTTGTCTTCAATAAATACGTCAAAGATATATAACGCATTTTATGTATCATAGAATTAAAATAATTGAATTACTTCATTTAAAAAAATTATATAAACAGAAAAAACAGAAACAGTAGACATTTAGATAAGCAAAATATGACGTATTAGCATGATTGTGCATGATCTAAAAAGAAGATGAAAATAAATTAATAATTGTCACGTTTTTATCAGTACGATCAAAACGTAACATCCTATTACGAACAGTCCCACATTATTAACACCCTCCTGAATTTTCAACGCACTCAATTTCACATCTCTTTCTTTCTCAACAGATTATGGTTTCGATATCGCATAGTCAGAATCATAGAGTAGAAAATTCCCACAGAGAGAACATTACAGTAGAACGAGCAGTATTGAATGAAGCTCCGTAAAGTGGCACGAAATAGAATAAGGGCAGCATGCCTTTCGTGGGTTTCACGGGAGGATGTATCACGGGAGGTTTCACCATAGTAATTGCATTTATACTCTATATAAGATATACTACATGTATGGAGGTAGGGCAGATGCTCATCTTTTTCTTTTTTCTCTTTCTATTTCTTTCTCTCCCTTATTCTTTGGGGTCGCGTGACGCCAGAATCTTTCTCGCGATATCTCATGGTCCTTTAATGGCCCCTATAACACACACACACACACACACACACACACACACACACGCGCGTGTCGAGTAAATACATATATTGTATCACTAAACATATACGTTTTTATATTTACAATTTAACTTGCGTATAAATATTATATAAAACGTAGATTGATAATTTCATTTTTTGTATTAAAATTTTATTCGATACGTTACAGTTATTTAACATATTTTTAATTTACATATTTGAATCATATTTTATTTATTAATAGATTATATTTTTAATTGTAATTTTAATTGTTAACATTTTAATTTATTATTTAAATTGATTTTAAAGACAATTTAGATATTATTTAGATCTGACAAGTTGTTTATTTTTATCAGAAATGAAAAATCTTCTATTAAAGAAAGATTGAACAAAAATAAATGATGTGCAGTTTACGTAGAGAATTTATTCATTAATGAACACATGGTTCTAAATTATCAGGTTCTAATAATTTCTATTTAAAAAATATATCACATTTATAGGTCGAACAGTTGAAGAAAATTTTAGCAAAATAAATGTATTTCTAGATGTTAATTATTAAAACAACGTGATACGTAGTTGAATAGTTGAATTTATTAAACTTCAAACCATTAACGATCATTTAAAACGCTTTGAATTCGATCTAATACATTTAAGAATGAAGTCACGAAAGGAATGCGATCGTTTATTAATCGTCGACAGCTAACATGATCGATAACCTCCATGATTATCTCCCGTTATCTTAGAAGAAAATAGACAAGTTAATACAGTGATACCACAAATGGTTTATTAAAGACTAACTTTGTGTAAATTATTTCTTCCTGTTTTGATCTGTTTCTCTTTCTATTTGTTGATAATTTTAATTAGGCTTCGACTTGAAAAAAAAACGTATGTTACGCGTTACGTTATGTTTGGGAAGAATGAGAACAGAAAAAAAAATATTAAATGACTACGTGAACGATCAAGATTTATGGAGATTGAATTCTGGTTTATTTTTTATTCACCTTTTTACAGATATTATATATATATTTTCTTTTTTTCTTTCGGAATCCCTACAATATGAATAATCACATAAACGATCGTGACTAAATTTCAATGGAAACAACAAGAAAAAGGAATTATTCATACATCAATCATTCAAAGGTATAATTCATCATCAATTCTCATTTTCATTCTTATTTTTCATTAATATTTGTGCTAAAACAAATTACAGAATTGATCATAAATCCCTAGATATTCAAATTTCTCCCCATAAACATCCTAGAAGAACTATTGGTTCATTTTCCACATTCCTATAATTCTTTTCATTCTTAACTTTGATTGATATTTCTGTTAAAACAAATTACATGATTGATCATAAATTTTCCTTCCAGACTTCCTCCCCCCCTTCGACTAAACACCTTAGAAGAACTCATTCATTTTCTACATATGAAACATTTTCTACATATGAAAACATTTTCTGCATTCATATTAATCTTACAATTAACTATTTTTTTGATTTTCAAACATAAACATAAGATACTCAACTGCAATGTAACAATAGTTCTAGTACTTTTCAAGGGTTGTTAATCACATTTTGCATATATCAGGACACGTTGATCTACGCGGAAATGCGAATCAGACTGTGAGTGAAGAAGTAAGAGTAAGAGTAAGAGTAAAAGAGTAGAGTTAAAGGAGAGGATAGAAGAAGAGAGGAGAAGAGAGAATCGAGAGAACCGACAACCGTTCTGCCTGTGAACGGAAGACGCCCCGGGTAGGCATGCCCAATGAATTCGTCTGCGACCGAATGGTAATGTTACTGCGTGCGGTCCTTATGTCGTGTCGGCTTGAACACGACAACCTACTCTCTCTCTCTCTCTCTTTCTCACTTAACTTCTTTTAAAAGAGAACAAGAGAGAGAAAGCAAGAGAGAGAGTGAACATTTCTCTCTTACATTGTCCTACGTATATAAATGTATATATGGGTTGTATATGTGTCGTATAAATGTATGTAAGGCAAGAGCCAACAGTGCCGTTTGCAATTTGTTGTCTGGGTTCCAATTTGCCAAGTGAGTGGCCGTGGGCGCTACCACCGTCGCTTCCGACGGATATTCGGCGTCGAAAATTGCCAATTGTTTCAATGGAACTCGATTCGTATTGTGTACACCAACAACACACACGGACCTATTTATTATTTACTAAAATACTTATCACGCTCTGGGACTTTTTAACTTCGGATCATCTCGATCAAGGATAAACTTTCTTAAAAACTGGTCCACCAATTTCTTGATATTAATTTCATTTTTATCGATCAGTTTATTCATTCGATTTTAGTATGTATAATATTATTTGCGAGTCATTTGATTGTATATTTTAAGAATTTGAATCGGAATTCACGATTGTTCATTTTTATTTTATAATTCGTGGTATTTGATGGGATTACTTCTAGAATCTATCTAAATTTGTCTAATTGTGGTGATTACTATTATACTTGTTTTTTTTTCTTTTCTCATGTATAGAATTGTATAGTTGAATTGAGAATGAACATTTGTTTTTTATATTTATTTTTTAAGTAGCATTGCACGGGGTTTTATAATAATAATTAAAAGATGTTTCCTAACGCTAGTGAATAGGGATTTATTTTAAGCTAGGAATGAACCGATGACGGGGTGGTATTAACTTCTTGAGAATTTATTGAATTACAGGAGGCTAGGGGAGCTCATCTTAATCCTACTTTTATCATCCTCGTCTACCTTTCCTTGACTTCTCAATTAAATGAAAGAGAGAGAATAAGTTAGGTTTCTTCATACGATCTATGGCATTCGCAAGGAAGGTCATACCATACCCCATACCATACCATAGCATGTGCCAGGTCAGATAATCATGGAAAGCCAACGTGGTTGATTATTAATGCAACAGTCCAAGTCATTGAAGTATTTCCATTTAATTGGACGGCTCCGGTTGATTATCGGCTAATCGTAAAAGCTTAGTCGCATATTCGTCGTTAGTATAATTCATCAATCTGAATGGTGACTAAGGTAATTTTGAATGACGATTGCGTCATGTTAGAATGTCGAGGATAAATTTGATCAGGATATACTTGGGTATAAAATTCACATCGAAATGATCGCTAAACGTGTTCTTTTTTCTTTCTTTTTTATTTCTTATTAAATACATTTATTAAAATTGTTAAATATATTTATCTGCTTATATTTCAAATACCCAGATTACATATATATGTATATATATATGTATGTTCCAATGAATTTTTTGTCCAATTCAACGGATAATTAATTATTGTAATAACCTAGAAACTTTTGACTTAAACTTCGACGTTAATATGCAGATTAAAAATGGGAATTCTTAATGTTCATTAATCATGTTTCATGGAAACTAATAATATTCCATTTTAATGTACAATATATACCACATACACGTGTTTGATTTGAATATACACACTTATACATAGAAACACATAGTCGAGGAATTGGATAGTTACTGTTATCCGATCAATGAACTCATCCAGTCGAAACGTTACTATAAATTCATTCGTATTCTATCGGTAGATAACGATAGACAATCTACGTGACCAAGTAAGAGAGTACCTTTTCAAAGGACAGTTCATGAAGTTGCTTCCGTTTCTAGTAAAATCGAAATACGTTTAACATAAAATACTTACAAATGGGTTTTACGTATGTATTATCTATCTATATATATATATATATATATATATATATGTGTGTGTATGTATAAGAATCTATCTATGCTTGTTATACGTGATCTAACGCTATGGAATTCTAACGCTTGCTAACGTTCATGAAGAAGTTAAGAAACGGTTTCAACGGTCGACCCTACGATCCCTAAGGCCATACATCACTTCACATTATTTCTCTTACTACGTGTGTGTGTGTGTGGTGTGTGTGTGTGTGTGTGTGTGTGTGTGTGTGTGTGTGTGTGTGTGTGTGTGATTGTATACTAGTTGGGTGGTAGTATATAAGTGTTTTAGTTGTTGGTAAGAAGAACACTCACATTGGCATTGGCCATAACGTTGGCCAACGTTTCTGGTGTTTCTTCCTTTTGGTGTAACGACTCCTCAAAAATGCACCTACGATTATCCTGTTCGTGTCTTGATATAGCGTGACTTGAGGTTGGTTACCAACAGGTAACCAAAAAAATGCTCTTTGTAATGTATACATACCCTAAGGAATAAATATATACTCTAATCGCTAACATACCCAAGAATCATCCCTTTTTACATCTTCTGAACTTGCTCGGACAAAAATTATCCTTCTTTTTTTTGTGTGCAACCCTTTTGAAAAAGAAATTGTAAGAAAGAAATATCTACTTCGAAATTCCAAGAATTGACAAGAGTAATTTCAAGTTTATCTAATTCAATTAATTATAATTAATTGAACACTTAACAAAGTATTAGTTTAATTAACCAGAACAGGGTTTAACCGCTAACGTTATTAAATAATTTCACATAAAGTGTTTCTAAAGACCTTTCGTTACGGTTAATGAAATTCTGATTGCACCAAGATGGTATTCTCGAGACACGTTTTTAACGTTCGTTTGTTTCGAAAAAAAAGGGAGGAGAAAGAAAGAAAGAAAGAGACGTTACGGACTGAAGATTTTCACCCCGTAATTAGAATAATTTAATTATTTAAGACATATGGTTGGTATATTGCTGCTGTTGGTTGATGAGAATAAAAGAAATAAATAAATAAAGAAAAGAAGGAGGAAAAAGAAAAGTGAGAGGATGGAGGGATAAAGGGGGTTGTTGGACGTGTGCCATACGTTTAGAACAACCCCCCTAACTCCTTTAATTCATCGTCGAACGTCAACAGTACTTGGTTATCTTCAAATCTTCCTTTCCACGTTCATCGAAGACGTTTGATGCATTTGTACGATTAAGAAGGACTCATAAGTAGTATTCCATGTGTGTATATCTGAGTTTAGGTGGTGGTGGTAGTTGTGTTGGTGGTGGTAGTGGTGGTGGAATATGGCACGCGTACAGCACGTGCGTTTCTTCACGACTGTTGGACTTGGATTAATACTGTGTATGCACTGTTGAACTTAACTGTAGAAGAAGAAGAAGAAGAAGAAGTAGAAAAAGAAGAAGTAGCAAAAGTAGTAGTAGTAGTAGCAGTAGGAAAAAGGTGGTGGACAGAAAAGTATATGGCAACGTGACATCATGCCTTATGTTCATGAGTGGCCTTCTTTCAAAACCACTCACCGGAAAGCTGTCATTCTAGGGAATTCCAACTTTATGTTTTCTTTCGATTGATAATTATTATTGTTATACTCCTATTATTCCTTATGCTTGATTATTTTTATTAACAGTTGGACTGTTGGTTTTATTTTTATTTTCTTTTTTTGTAATTGTTTTTAATCATTCGTTTTGATTAACGATCGGATTGTTATACTTATATGATACTTTAATCGGTTGCGTTATTTTATTTTAAGATTGTAATTGTTTGTTAAACGGTATTTGGACAATTTGTACTAATTCATCAGAATTCGTATGAACGTTTATATAATCCTAAATTCTGGACTATTATCATAAAACGCGTTAAGAAGAAGATTATTATTAGGGTTAAACAAAAGTTCGTGCGCGTTTATTGTGTTACAACCTGCATAATATAATGGAATGTTTTTTGTAAACATTTATTTTGGAAATATCAATATAAAAAGAACAAACGCACAAATCTTTGGTTCATCCTTATATTACAATGAAAACAAAACAAAAAAAGAACAGGGCTTAGGATAAATTTCATACAAATTGGACAAGAGTTGAAATATTCTTTTTTGATAAAAAAAATATTCGTTGGGTTAGATGAGAAAGGAAAAAAGTTTGATAAACGATTTTTTACGTTAGGACGCGAAATTACCGTTCTTTCAGTACAGATCAAACGTCTTTGCCCCCTACCCTATCCTCCCTCCCCCTGTTAGAAAAGGGAGACCAGCAGGAGGAGCATGTGTAGACAGAATGAGAAAGAACAAGACGAAGAAAAAGTATGCATGCGCGTACGTGTATCAAAGAAAGAGTAAGATAGAAAGAAAGAGAGAGAAAGAGAGAGAGAAATGCAAGAAAGAAGAGAGCACGTGCCACAGCACACCTGCGTTTTCAGGGATATGGCATAGGTAAGTCGGGCACCTGGCAAGACTCAGACAGTCTCTTTTGCTTTCTCACTTTCTTTCTCTCTCTCTCTCTTTCTCTTCTTCATTTTCTACCCTCTAAAGTAATACTATTCTCTGATGCAAGAAATATAAATCGAAATAAAAGGAAGGTAAAGAATAAAAGAAAGAAAAGGGCGATGTTTTTCGCCCTTAGGTAAAGGGCAATGGTCGGAGAAGGAAACGAATAAACCAAGTCAATGATGATGATGATGATGATGATGATGATGGTGATGATTATGATGAAAGCGTGAACGAGTGGATTAGATACAGTAGTTAAAATCTAGAAGAAATTTAATGTTTTATCAAAAACCTTCCATGATTCATCATTATTTAAAATTGCTTATGTTATTTTGAAGTAAACTAAAGTAAAGTAAAATATGTCGTCTTTTTTGGGTTAATATTGATTTTGTTCTTACCTTTGCACCCGTTGGAATAGTGAAGAATAAGAACGTTCAGGGTTGTGTTATGGATTATTAACTGCTTTTGGGCAGCTGTTGGCTTTTATTTGGGTTCAACGTCTTCGAACTTACATCAAACAAGCTCATGCTTGTTGGTAATAATCCAATATCTTTGATATGAATATAATCCAATGGTGAGGGGTTGATATGTACGAAAGTTTATAACAATTTTGTATCGTGAACATATTTCTATTGGATTTGACTCAATTTAATTATATGATTATGGATTGAAAGAAAAGTCTAACCAATTTTCTTGTAATAATTTATCTCTATTTTATAGAGACGAGGAAAAAAAAACAAGTTTTTCTATAGAATTCAATAGGAAAAGATTAATCTAAATTTCAGTAAGAAAAGAACAAAAAAAGTATGCTGAAAAGTAGATCTTTGATAGAAGGATGAAAACAGTTAACAACGTATGATACGTTATTTCGTAGTTCCCCACTTGAGACTGTTTTTTGGAACCCTCCTGCTGTGAAATAATTTCAAACAAGGAGGACAAACCGACTCTGCGAGAGGTGAAAAGACGTTACGTACAGCAGTAAAAGCAGTAGTAGCAGTAGCAGTAGCAGCACCACCAGTAAAAGTAGTACTAGTATTAGTAGTAGTAGTAGTAATAGTAGTAGTAGTAGTAATCATCATTATAGTCGTCATACCGTCTACGTCGTCGTCTACACAATCTTCGTCGTCGTCGTCGTCGTCGTCGTCGAAGGGCACACCCTTAGCATGACAATAAGACATCTGCTTGGCACGAGCTTCATAAGGGTGCTAGGGAGTCTTAGGGAGTCCTGTGGTAGGGCCCACCCTTAAATGCAATCGCCGTGTTTCGTGTCGTTGACGATAATCTAGGAGGAAGAGAAGTGGAGGACGAAGAAGGAGAAGAAGAAGAAGAAGAGGAGGAAGAGAAAGAGGAAAGGAGAACTAACGTAATGCTCTCATGAAGAAAACGCCAAGGGTTCGTACATTGATCTTCGTTGCAAACACCTGGCTAGCTGGCTGGCTAGCTGGCTGACTGGTTGGTAGGTTGGTTGGTTGGTTGGTTGGTTAAGTTCTTTACTCGTTTGCTTGGCTGTCTGCATCGACACGAGTCTCTTGTAATTTCTCGTTTCGGTTCATCCACGTTCGATGACGTCTCCAACTTTGCCATATTGTTCAAGGTTAACAAACGACTTTTCCCTGTTACTGGTTTCTTTTTTTTTAGGTGTTTTTGAGGGATCATTAGGTATATCTGAATGTTTCAAACACTTTTGGCTAAATATTCTTATGGTATAAGGTTTATTAGACGATGTATCATTCATCAGCTGTCATGAGCCTCATTAATTTTCAACATAACTTATCTGACCTAAAATTTCAACCAAAAAATAATTTTCCAGTTAATGAGTTAAGTGTTTATCTAACAATTAATATTTCAAACACTTTGTATCATACATTTTGATAATTCTTTGAATAAATGTACAAATGTTTTTCGAAGAAGAATATATGAAAACATTTAAAGTATGAAATGAAAAATATTTTTATAGTCATATGAACACCACAAGTGTCATTATCTTTTGAACAACAATGGACATTATCTATCGAATAATGAAAGTTCTCATCTCTTATGGTTGTCTTTCGTTCTGAAGTTAAAAGGCAAGTGCAAAAATTGGAGGTGGTGGGCTCCTTTTGCTGCTGCGGGGTAACACCATATGGCGTGAATTTGATTAATTACCCGTTCCTTCCATGCCAACCACCGCGGTTGAATCTTCTTCTTCTTCTTCTTCTTCTTCTTCTTCTTCTTCTTCTTCTTCTTCACCTGCACAGAGCTAACGTATGCAACACAACTACGAGGTGTTATGAACGATTAAAGATAGTATGAAAGAGACGTACACACACACACACACAAACACATACTCACACACATATATATATATATATAGAGAGAGAGAGAGAGAGAGAAAGAGAAATACTGTTGAACGTCATTACGTGGAAGAAGAATCGTTTTCTCGAAAATGCATAACGTTTACTACCAACGAAAATTGTTTAACGAGTTGTTTGACTAACGTTCTACGATTTGTGCAAGCTTTACGACACCAACTTAACGATAGTTTTCTTATCAGAAACATTTATTAGATCTCTCTCTCTCTTCTTTCCCCTTCATAGTTTATGATTCTACGTGAGTGGAATTTTGATATCAGAAAAGCCTGGATGGAAATATTAACACGTTAAATAAAACGTGTAATAATAACTTTGATAATTCATTTTTTTAAATGTGTATTTGTGACAACAACGAACAATTTTTGTAATTAGTGTATTGTATCATCTTCATTTGTTTTTATGAATTATTTAACATGTTATTCTAAATTGTAATATATAAAATCAAATGTGGTGTATTCTCAAAGTTTCGATCAATTAAGTTTGAGTAGAGTTTTGTATTTGATAAAATGATAATCATTCAATGATACTAATTAGTATCAAAAAATTCAATGGAGTATTGTAAATTATTATCCATTTATTGGCTTTGACTAATGTAAAGAAAAGTTATAACCAACTTTAACATCGAAACGAATGGATCGACTTGTAGTTACAATGTTGCACATTTTGACGAGTCATTTCTTCGTGTTATCTTTTCTAACTCTATATATAGTACATAGAAAGAGAGAGAGAGAGAGAGAGAGAGAGAGTGGGCATGCATATACTATGAAATAAATGCATGAGTATGCAAACGAAGTGCACTATAGACTGCGCAAAGTTTTCAAAGCAAATCTCCATTGGCCTTAGAAGCATAACGTAGAAGAGTTTCACGATAGTTTTTGATTCGACACGTTCTCGCCATTGTGTTCCTCGACCACCATAGAAACGCCATTAAACTCTACTAATATACCACGTATTTATAAACTATACATATTCATCTGAAATTACACAGAACAAAATTGGAAAAAAATTTGTCCAACGTAATTACAAAAAATATAATATAATTAAATAAATATAAATACAAAATATATATATTATAATATGATAAATAAATATAAATAAAAAAATTTATAAGGTAATGTAAGAACATCATAGAAACGCCATTAAACTTTACTAATATTCCACGTATTTATAAGCACAACACATTAGATTCAAAATTACAAAAATCAAATTGGAATAACAGCTGTCCAACGTGATTAAAAAAAATATAATATATATTATAATATAATAAATTTATTTTATATATATTATATAATATAAAATAAGGTAAGGGAAGGGAAAGGAAGGTAAGGTAGGGTAAGGTAAAGGTAAAGGAAGGGAAGGGAAAGGATTGATCAAAAAAATTAAAGAAAAAAAAATCGAACGTACTTTTAAGTTTTATCAACTTTCGTCACGATCAGTGACTTATGCAAGAAGAAGAAGAATCATTATCATCATCATCATCATCAACAACAACATGGTGGGGGAGGAGTTAAGCGGGGGTAAAGTTAGAGGGGATTGAGTGTGCTCGTTAAACAGATAAACTAAAGACAGACGAATCATTAGAGTGAAAGAAAACTTAGGCCACCCTGGCGCATTCATTTGCTTGGAGCGTTCACTCGATCACTCTTTGATCGACGATTTATTATACACACACACACACATATTTAGAGTATGCAACAAACAGATGTGATGGTCATTCGGTAAGGCTGACTGCTTAGTTATAGTACTCGATAATTTAATCTTGGAAACGTTAATAAGTCGCGATAACGCATGCGATCATGAATAATCCTTATTACGGGTTCAATCTTTTATCTACCGGAAGTTCATACTACATATTAACTTCTTTTTTCTTTCTTCTTCTTCTTTTTTTTTTTAATAAAGTAGAACTTCATTTTCTAGAATCGTTGTTATCAGAAATTTAAGACGACATATTACTGAATTATATTTCATACGAGAAATCTATGGGGCAGGGGGGGAATAAGAAAGTGTTATGGGAATTAAAGTATATGTGTTACAGGAATTAAATAATTAGAATATTTCAATAATAATATTATGATCAAATGTTAGGAATTATTTACGAATCATTTTTTTTAACGTTTACTCGGTGCAAAAATATATCGAATTGACATATTCCTACCGTTTTATTTAAATTTTCTAATAAAAATGAACAATTAAATTGAACAATAATGTATTAACATAAATTAATTCGAAACATAGATATGCTAAAAAACATTTAATGAAATACGGAATATTAAAATTTACAAAAAAAAACTGCGGTAACTTAGTTGCCAATCTAATATATTAAAATAAATTAGGAGAACGGGGGGGGGAGGAAGGAACAAATTGAAATATTAATCAAATAATCGTAAATTAAATTGAAATTTAAAAAACACGAAGTTTGTTACTTTGCTAATTCGTTTCTGTCGTGTATATTTAAGTCATTCGATTAGATAAAAAAAGAAAGTACGAACAAGATTAGGTCACCCACGCGTGAGAGAAAAGTTTCACGAATAGACTTATGTTAGTTGGGTATAGGACTTATACGTTTCTGTCTCTGATTTTTGTATACGAAACATTAGAACGTTTCTATTTCAAGCCACTCGAAAAGTGTTGGTCATGCATAACGACGTTCTATCTATGAATAATACGATGTAAGAAAAAAGAAAAAAGAAAAAAAAACAAGGAAAAGAAGAACCTTGAGAGAACGAAGAGGATCTTTTATAATTTTAAACTAAATATCGAAGCTGGGATTCGTCAGAGTCAAAGAACTCGTTTTCTATCTAACCATCTTTTATATCTATCTATCTATCTCTATCTCTCTCTTTCTCTGATACATTCGAGAACTACTCTCTACTCGTATTACAATAAGTATATAAGTATCCTGTGTCTAAACTTGTTTCAAGTTATTTTTTTTTCCTCGAACGATGACAAGTTCGTTTAATCGAAATATTCGATCATTTCAATTTTAATCTGATTTTGACAAATATTTATATCAATCAATTTTTCACTCTTGTCGTTATCATATATTATAATACTTTAAAAGGGTTTAGATATTAAATCAAACATTTTTCTATATAGATGTTAATCAATATATAAATATAATATAATAATTCAAACGTTTATTAAAAAATGAAATTGAATAACAAAATAACAAAATTGTTAGAATAAATAATTAAGAATAATAATAATAATAAAATAATAACAATAAAAATAATAATTTAAAGCAATGAACGCATTAATGAATATAATAGAAAAAAGTCGAAACCGAATTTGATTAGTAGAAAAATGTTGTTAATTTTCACGGTGGAATTCCAATATAATCGTATATGATGGTATATAAGTATAGGAAAAGAAGAAAAATTCAAAGAAGAACGAAGTTAAAACTTACAAATGGTTCTCTCGCGCCTCTATCCCGACGATTTATACGCCATACTGTCGTAAGTTCATAACCTTCGTAGATCCCTTTAATGTACCGACCCTCACGGCTTACCATCTCGTTCTTGCATTCGTTTTTACACACACACACATATACACATACATATATATATATAGAAATAAATGTACTTGTATATACCAGAATAGAAGAAGGGAAACGTCTATCTGTGCGTAGAAGAAGAGGCCGATATTAGTCAACCTAAAGATTCACTATGACGTACACGTAATAACAAGTTAAATAAATTTACAATCCCATTGGCAAATCTCATTTGACTTAAACTATGTAACATTATTATTATTATTATTATAAGTCAATTAATCCCCGATATCCAAAATCTAATGATTTAATATTTATTTATTATATTTTTATTCTATTTAAAACGATTTTTATCTTATACTTATTTTTGTAACAGATATTAGATTACAAGATATTAGAATTAGAATTTGGAATCTTTTACGTTAACTATGTATTATAATATTATTATAAGTTAATTAATCTAATATCCATCTAATGATTTAATATTTATTTATTATATCATTCTTTTATGTAAATGATATTTGTTAGATTAAAAATATATGTTTACACGATACTTATCTTATACTCGTTTGGTATGAGATATTAGATTACAAGGTATTAGAATTAAGGGTAATTGCCTGCATTTATTCATTTTTCATTAGGATTTTTACATAAAACATTAGGTTAGAAATGTATTTGAGAATATTCTAGACTAATATATCGTATCGATATCCTGTCTGGATTTCATTGGTGATCTAACGTGATCTAATCTCGTGATTAATAAGAACACACTCGAACGATATATATCGAAAGAACGATCGATCGTATGGCCTTTGAAAGAGGTTTCGACTCCTCTCGAGAGATTAGAATAACGATTAGGGAGCAATGGAAGGACTCGTTCACCTTACTGGATCCATACTGGTTGTGTTAAGAGTTCAGAATGGTGTGGAGTCACTTCTTCTTCGGTTGGTTGGTTAGTTTGTTGGTTGGATGGTTGGTTGGTTGGTTGGTTGGTTGGTTGGTTGGTTGGTTGGTCGGTCGTACGTTTGAATATGATAGGAGAAAATGAAGATATCGGTGATGATGCTGGTTATGCTGGGGAGCTGGAGAGGGAAAAAGAGAGAAAGAGAAGAAGGATTAAGAGGAGAGAGAATGAGAGAGAGAGAGAGAGAGAGAGAAAGAGAGAAAGAGAGAGAGAAACTGTTGTTGGCAGAGCGAGAAACGATGAGAGAGGAATGCGGTCTCCTTGGACCTCTGAAGTTTCTTCCAACACAAACTCGAACTCGCTATCTTTCTCTTTCTTTCTTTCTTCCTTTCTGTCTCTGTCATTTTTCAATTCTATCAGTCTTTTCTTGGTTTTTAATTCTGTCCTCCTTTATTCATTATCAAATTCTTGTACTCTTATTTTTTGTTTGTTTTAGATTCTATCATTCTTCTAATCGATTTTTAATTTTAACTAATTTTCTTATTCTTTGTCTCTCATTTATTTTCCATATTCTCTCTATCTCTCTCTCTCTCTCTTTCCTTCTTTCTTTCTTTCTTTCTTTCTGTCTTTTTTATTTTTAAATTTTATTCTCGTTTATTCATTATCATATTCTTTTTCTCTCTTATTAATTCTTAATTTTAATTTTTTTTTTTTAAATTCTACCATTCTCTTAATCCAATTTGAAGTTTGACACATTTTCCTATTCTTCGTCTCCTATTTATTTTTAATATTCTCATTCTCTCTTTATTTCTTTTTGTCTTTTTCATTTTTTGAAATTCTATCTGCCTTTATTGATTTTTAATTCTATCATTCTTTTAATCCAAGTTCCATTTTGATTCATTTTCCTATTATTTATCTCCTACTTATTTTTCATATTCAATCTTTCTCTTTTTCTCTTACACTTCCCCATGCAAATTCTATTTATTTCCATCTAACTTAATCATTTAATATTATTTATCTCATCGTTTCAATCTCTTCACACGCGTTATACGAGTTCGTATTAATATAAATAGAAAAGAAAAAAAAGAAAAGTGTGATCTCATCGACTCTTAAGATCTGAAATTGATCGGTATCAAGGCTAATTCGCGATATTACACCTGACATGTTAGTACCCTGCCGAGTAAATGATGATTCCCTAGCTGAATAATCGTCTTCGAACGATAGATTTATCATATACAGGTATATACAAGGATATATGTAAATGTATTATTCCACAACCTGGAACTTAATTTGTATGTATATATGTGTGTGTGTGTGTGTGTGTGTGTGTATGTGCGTGTTGATCGGGGTCTCACTTGCAAGATGCAAAGGCGTCAGTGGCTTAAAGGTTCTCCGAGCCTTTTCAGGATGCCTTCACGAAGGTGCAACGCGAGGAGTCGACAGAAACCAAATCGAAAGGTTAGGGTCAGAGCAACTCCACCTTCCTAACCCACCCCCTTGCCCTCCCTCACCTCTCCTTCTTCCTCCTTTTTTCTTCTTCTTCTTCTTTTTCTTCTTTTTAGCCTTCTTATTCTTGCAAGTCACACCCACACGTACGTGTGCATCTAACATATGATATATACAGTATACACATACTTTTGTATTTTTATATTTTTCTTAATAATTATTCAATTATTTTTTAGTCAATATATTTCTAACGAAATTTATATATTTAATATAACGTATAATCACTCATGCATGCAACCTGCACACATATACGTACATTCGTGTAAAAAAATATATGCAATCGTATACAAAGTGCAATATTTTTTAGTAATTGTGAATTAATATTAAAAATATTCTTTTTTAAAATGAAATTTAAGTATCCAATGTTACTTTAATTCATTGTCATATGTATGCATATATAATCACTCATGCATACAACCTGCACGCAAGTATATACATTTGTGTAAAAAAATATATACAATCGTATACGAAGTGCAATACTTTTTAGTAATTGTGAAGTAATATTAAAAATATATTTTTTTATAAAATGAAATTTAAGTATCCAATGTTACTTTAAAATTGTCATGCGTATGCTTGCAAATAAATATTGTATATACACGCTTAAGATGTATGTATTTATTTTCTAATCGTAATTGAGTTTACACGATATCGAAAATTATTATATTATATACTTAGAACTTTCTAAAAAAAGAAAAAAAAAGGAAAGAAAAAAGGAGAAAATATTTGCTAGGTAAATGAACGGCTAAATAAATGAGCGCATATATGTGTGTGTACGTGCTTATATATGTGCGAAGAGAGACATGGTCTAGGTCACGACGTTCTTGGTCAACGTGACGAATGAGCTAGCATCGGTAAACATTCCTAATTCTTTTGTACTTGAATAAGAGAAAAGGTCGATGCTTCAGTTATGTTTAAACTGTCGTCTTGTTAAAACTCACAGATAATTTACTCACTCGTGATAGAAGAATTCATTGGTCAACAGAAGGATTTGATTATAATGTAGTACATATTTTTTGTTATTAATCATCTTCTTTACTGTTACTTAGAATTGAATATTTTTTTAAAAGAATTAATTTTGTAAAAATTAATTGATCAATAAGAGAATTTGATTGTATATTATAGTACGTATGTTTTTATTAATCATCATCCTCGTTGTCATTTAGAATGAAATCTTCTTTTTAAAGAATTCATTTGTAAAGAATTCATTGGTCAACAGGAAGATAGTAATATAGTAACGTATTTTTGTATTAATCATTTGAGATGAAATTGTTGTCTGTTTACTTTAAGGGGTTATACGCAGTTAGGATTTTCAAAAAATCGATTTTTTTTTGCATTTTCGGAATGTACATATAATTAAGTATATTCTCTGAAAATTTGAAGTTGATCCGATAAATATTTTCGGAGATATACCTTAATTTGTAAGGCCGTGTCAGAGTGTTAGAAAGCAGATAGAGTAAGAACCAGAGTAGCAGTTGCACGCACTGCGCGCGATACTTGAGGTTCCTTTTTCTATTGTGTTTTCTCGTAGAAGGCGAGTATTATAGGTTTACTAAGTACTTCAAGGTCACATTCAGTACTTTCAGGGAAAGGTAAACTCACGGCTAAGCTAATTGATAAGCTGACAGTTTACTATGGTTTAGCAATAAGAAGAAATTGTGATTCTGTTAATAATATGTACAATACAATTTAGGGAACGTATTATCACTATTGTTCGACTGATGAGAAACCTCAACACGAAATGTGCACAGGTGGAGAAGGTTCATGGTGTAGTTGGCAGCAAGCGCTAGCAACAAACACATTATCTTCTTACACTCATGATTATTAAACTTTATCAGCTGATGTTGCTGAAGCAATATTTCTCATTTATGAAGACCTTAGCAAGGAAAAATTATTGGAAAGGTGTGTTGGTGGATATACACAAAACAATAATGAGAGTTATAATCAATTAATATGAAAAATAACTCCAAAAATTGTTCCATGTGGCTCTAAAGTAGTAGAAATAGCGGCTTACATTGCAGCTGGAATATTTAATGAAGGTCAAAAGTCGTTATTATACTGTATGAGTGCATTAGGACTTTCATTAGGCAACGCAGCTCATGCTTATGTCGACAAAGAGGACGCAGAGCGTGTGATGATCTCCGACGCGAGAGCGCATGGGAGCACGCGAGAAGGAAGAATGGCTCGACGACAACACCAGCTGAACTTATTAGAAGCTATCAATACTGCAGAAGGTTCCTCTTATTACCCTGGAATAGATGATACCATTTAAGTTGAAGAAAAAAAATTTTAACTATGTGTAAACTACTTCTGAAACTTTAAACGCGTTTTTCTCAAAACTGTATTTTCAAAGTCGGTGATCTCGATTTTTCAGAAATGGCTTAACCGATCGGTTTCGAATTTTTACACAATCTACTTAGATATATTCCTCAGGTATTAAGTAGAAGGAATAATTTTTAAAAAATTTATTACTATTTTTTTTAACAATTTAGAGCGAAAATTTTAGTCAAAAACACAAACTTTTTTTCAAATAGACGCCATTTTGTAAAAAATCAAAATTTTTAAAATTCCTTCTGCTTAATACCTGCATTAATCTGTCCTTTAAAAGAATCCACCATATTTTTTAATTTCAATAATCCAAACCGCCAAAATGGAGATCACCGCCAAACGTCTTTTTTTAGAGGACGTTCAGGAAATCATCTACAGGAGCGGTGCAGATTAATATTTTTACATAATCGACTTGCTATTGTATTCTGAAAAGTTGGCTCTATTTGAATTACCATCACTTTTGTTTGAGAAATAAAAACTGTTTCTAGAAAAAATTCATGAAAATACGTCTTTTTCCAGCCTCGCAACTGCGTATAACCCCTTAAATAATATGCAAATGCTCTTTTTTTATTATTATATTATATCTTTGTAAATCTTCGTCAATGTTTTACGTAGAATAAGATTTCTTTTATTTTGTACGTTGATTGAGATTATTAAAAAAAAGTAGAATAAGAAGAATAAGAAAAAAATGGATATAAGAATTTTTCAAGGGTGGTCCTTTGAAAAAGTTGCTTCCGAAAGAATCGAGACACTTCGATCTTGCGTCGACACGCTTGAAAACCTTAACGATCGGAAGCGTTTTGATCGGTGTGCCTTCATTCGCATAAGCAACAAGTTACAACGATCGAATCATCGATTCGTGGATCGAATGCCACAAGTCTCAACCACCATTCAACCTTCCTCTCTCTTCCTCCTCCTCTCTCTCTTTGATCATTTAAATATTCGCATAAATTTTAACGCATAAAAATGATCAGGTAATACTGTCGTTATTACATTGATTATTTTTCATCATTTAATTATTCAACATATTCATTAACGAATTAATAGTTTAATTCGCATTATCATTGAAATTTACGAAACGTTTCCTAAACGTTAAACTTACTAATATTTCCATGTATATATAAAATCATACTATAAAAGAAAATAATTAATATTGATATAATAATTAGTATTTTTTGTTAATCCTTTGATTTCTGTGAACGCATATATGCGTTTGATAAAAGTTCCAAGCGTTACTATTGATGTATATAAGTGTTTATCAATATAAACGCAAATAATGTAACGTTGTTTCACGTATTGATTATCATTTTAAATCTTGTCATATCAAAATAATGTATATAAGAAACAAAAACTCGAATTATTAAATATAATTTATTATTAGAATGTGGTCAGTAAAATCAATCAACGAAACAAACATACTAGTAATAAAATATTTCCTCTCTACTATAAATACTTCAATTAACACTAAACGTACCTTTTTAAAAAAAAGATACCATATTATTTTCATATAGAACGAGATTTTAGCCAATTGGATAATAAGCAATATATCTTCTTTCATTTAAAAATGTGCAATGTACATTTTATGCGTTTTTAAAAATTACAGGACAAAAACAATTGACCGATCATGATTTAGTGTTAAGAGTATCCAGCAGTCGAAGGGTTAACGAATTTAGCACACATTTAAACAAATATGAAAACCCTTTCTAAAAATCATGTCAATCCTTTAAAAAAAAAAAAAAAAGAAGAAGAAGAAAAATTATCGATGAGACATTTTAAAGCGAGTAGGATTGAAATTGGAAGGGTGGTATGTACGGAAAGGGGAGAAAGAAATAAAGAAAGATAGAAAACAAAAGAAAGAAGTAAAAAGAAAGATAAGATGAAAAAGAAAGAGAGTGCGAAAGCACGAGCAAGCAAGCAAGCAAGCAAGCAAGCAAGCAAGAAAGGAAGAAAGGAAGAAAGCAAAGCGAGTTGGGGGCCGACGATGCGGCAGGTACCTACCCCGCAGGCATTCCATCAAGATGCTATCGAGAGTAGTACTCGGTGGGGAAAAGAAAGAGAAAGAAAGAAGAGGCCGGCGAGAGATATTAAAGGATGGTGCACCATGGTGTGCCGTCGTTCCCAAGGCACGAAGGGATCACGGCCGAGCACTGCTACACACAATTTTCTGTGTCGGAGCCCTTCCTTGTGTTTTTCAAGGCGGTGGGCAAAAGCGAGCTGGACCAAAACTAGGGAAGGGGAAGTGTAGGGGGAACCCCCTATCCCACCCTCCAACCCACCAAACCTCACTCTCCTTTTCTCCCTCTCGCACACCCATCCGAATCTCGCCATCTCTTTTTCTTTGTTTCTTATTTATTTACTTTTTTTTTTACCCCCATCGTCTCGTTTCTTTACCGTATTTTCGACGATTATCGTTTGACTTCCTTATTGTTATCATTTTTACCGTTTCTTTTGGTTATTTAATATTTTCATTTGATTATATTATTTTTAGTTATTTAGAGAATTTCTTTTTTATTTTAATTTGATTATACATGTTTTCTTTGTACTTCCTAGCAGTTTTCATTTTTAATAAAAAGAGAGATTTTATTCGTTATATTTATTAATTATAGTAACAGGAAATTGAACTTTGATTTTACTTGATATTTATTTTTATTACTTCAAAATTAAATTTTCATTTTCATTTCATTAAGTCCTCTTTACATATACTTCCTAATGAGATTTTAATTTTTAATAGGAAGAAAGATTTGATTGATATTGTTTGTGGTTTGATTTATTAATGATGTAACAGGAAGTAGAAACCTTTTTGTTTCTTATTCTAATTATTTTCTAAAGTAAATGATAACGCAACCAACACTTCATGATAAACGTATAATATTTTCATTGTGATAGCTCGAAGATAATTTTTTAAAGTAGAGGAGGGCAGGGGGTGTTTCATTTTCTATGGAGAAAGGTCACACACCATCAATTTCTCATTCACATTTTCTTAATGCTTTATTTTAATATTATTTCATTTTATTAGATTTTTAAATCGTTCTTCCTAGAAATTCTTCTTATCTGTGAGTTTCATTTCTTTTTTCTTTCTTTATTTCTCTCTCATTTCATGTTTAATCACGAAAATACTTGAAACGAAACTTCGTTCTATCTTGCCGTTCTTTCCAAATATTCGTCGGTTCATTCAGAAAAATGAAAAAAATCAAAGAAAGATAAAGAAATTTCTCGAATTCACGTTAATGTTAGAAACCAAAACGAGAAAGTATAATATATTTATATCCTTATCTTTGACGTCCTTGAGAATATTATTACTAATCGTGTCCAGTCGTTGGTCGCTGCTTGCTGACACGGATGCGCCTGTCTGATAATATTTTAGCATTGACATCCAGACACGATAATCAAAATCATTCTTAAAATAGTTCTTTAACGAACGTAATTCACATTTGTCTACTTACGTATATTTTCTTAATGTATTTTATTTAATTCTATTACTTACATTACTTTTTCATTATTTTATACGTATATAACAAATGTAAGTCGGTAATAATTATTAAAGAAATTTATTTTAAAAGAGAAGAGAGAGATAAATATTACATTAACAATAATTCAAATTACAAATTTGTCATATTATTTTGTAATATGAAAATATAATCACGTATATTATAACATATCACTATTTTATATTTAATCAGATTCATCAAAAAAGGATTATATTATTATTAATAACGAATAAATTAAAAAATGTAATCATTATTCTGAATAATTGATTTTAACTGACAAATATTATGTTGATAATAATTCAAACTACAAATTTGTCATATTATTTTGTAATATGAAAATATAATCACGTATATTATAACATATAACAATTTTATATTTTATCAGATTTATCATAAGGATTTTATTATTATTAATAATAAATAAATAAAAAATGCGAACACTTTCTTTACTTTATACGTATAACAAATAAAATTGAAGCTACAAAGTTGTCATATTCTTTTAATATAAAAATATAATCACGTATAGTATAGCATATAACAATTTTATATTTCATCAGATTCATCATAAAAGTATTATATCATTATTAATAACGAATAAATGAACGAACACGTTTGAAATAATTAATCAAATATATAAAAGAAACGTTTCTAAAATCATTGGATTTAACGAGATCTCGTTGCAAAGGTCGAACAATTTGATATCGAACGAATTCACGCGAATCGAAGAAGAAGAATCGTTTAACCCTTTTCGTATATATGCATATACATATACATATACATGTACGTATACATACATGTGTAAAAGGTGAGTTGGCGAGAGAATATATAGAAAGGAAGCGGTTTCCGAAGGTATAGGAAGGAAAAAAGGGCACGCTTGGCTTCCCCGTGTGCTTTTAAAGGGCAACGCTTATACACATATTGGATTAAAGGTCTGCTGCTACGTCGTTGAAGAAAGAAAGAGTGGGGTAGGCGGTTTTATGGGGGGTTAGAAAAGAACGAACGAACGAACGAACCTAACGAAGAAGAAGAAGAAGAAAGAAAGAAAGAAAGAAAGAAAGAAAGAGAAGAAGAGGGCGGAGGGGAAGGAGTGTGTGGGGGAGGGGTGAAGGAAGAGAAGGTAGTTTAGGTTGAGACAAGAAGGAGGAGGGAAAGGTATGCGGTACGGGTTTTGTATACGTTTAACGTTTAACTGTATGTGTTCGTGTATGTACATATGTACGTTAACGTTAAGCAGTAGAACGTATGAGCAGGGTGTACAGGGTGCTCGAAAAGTCATCGACGATATTTCCAAATTGATCAATCGACCTTTACAATTCTTATCATGTATTATCTATGACATAAATTAAATATATATATGTATATATTATATTATTATTATAGTATTCTTTATTATCCATACCATTATTAACTATATAACTTATTTTATTATACATACGCAATTATATTTTATATTTTATTTATTATAATATATTATATATAACTTATATTATCTATAACAATTTTATTAATTTTTATAACATTATTTTACATTAAATATTATATTATTTGTTCTTATTTAAATGAGAGAAAGAGAGACAAGAAAATAATTTGGGTCTATGCTACGTGTGTGATAGAAAGAGAGAGAAAGATGAAGTATAAGAAACGAAAAGAGACAGAGAAAGAGTGCGTCAAAGAATAAGAAAGAGAGAGAACGATGAGTCGTTTTAAAAGATATGTGTAGTCGGAAAGAAGGTACAGGTTGTTAACGGATTCCAGGTAAGGATTTAATTTATTCAGGTATGGCCTCTCTCTCTCGTGTAAAATGCCCTACTCGCGAAACGGTGAGAGTAAAGGGCGGCAAATGTTATTCGAACTTTCTCTCTCTTTCTCTCTCACTCAATCATACCCCTTATTTTTTTATTTTAATTCTTTTTATTTTTATTTTTATTTTTTTAAATTTCTTTTTGCAAAAAAACACACACATCTGCTATTTCTTGTTAACCCGACAAAATAAACAAACCTATTGATATTAATTCTCGTTAGAGTATCTCGTTTGTATCTACCAAGTTGGATTTTACAACTCTTTTTATTATCATTTGAAATTCATATTTCATCTCTTGCAAATATTTTTTTCTTTTTTCTTTTTTTAATTAATTTATCATAATTAGACAAATTTATTGTTTCACGTTTTAAAAACATAAACTCGAGATTTATATATATATATATATATATAAATTATATAATAATTAATTATTGAACTCATTTTTTTCATTTTAACATAGGAGACGTATTTTATTTGTTAATTTATATCTTTAATATACCGAACATTGGTTGTCTTACGCGAAGAAACAGTTATTAATATATAAATTAATTTTTAATAGAATAATTGTCGATCTGATTTTGCATAGAACGTTATAAATATTTGGTTAGAAATTAGACAAACGTAGAAAAAAAATAAACTATGATATATGCGTATCATTAGCGTATCAATGTATTAAATATTTGTTATAATTTTATTCGTTAGAATTTTTTCCAAATGTCAATTCTATTCCGTTGACACTTAGTAAGTGTATCTCACGCACAATTAGGCCAGTCAATAAGGGCCAAACATCGACTTTTTTTACTAACAGCTTCAAAATTTGATCTAAGGGTAAGTTGACGACGCTGAATCGAATGGTGCTAATTTTATTAAAATCAAATCCCGAGGTTTTGAGATAAAGGGTAAAAAAGGGTAAGATATGGCCTTATCTTAGAATCTAGGCATTTAATCGAAAAAAGTTTCAAACAAAAGTTGTGGGGAATGGAAAAATACATAAAAAATGTTGTATGGTTTATCTTCGTATCTGCAAAAATAAGCGAGAAATTTTTTAAAAAAATTAATTGTAGAGTGGGGCGCAAAGTCCCGCCTCTCCGTCGGCTTTTACACGCGAGCGCACTAGTATGCTAGTGTGCGTGCGAGCGTCCATGTGCACTAAACACAAACGAAGGATCTTCGGCAATCTTCGGGACTCTCGGTCTTGAATGAAAGTGAGAGTGAGAGAAAAACCAATATTTCTCTCTTTTTATTTATCATGCGATAACGAGTATTTTTGTTTTGGCCATCGAGTGTCGAGCGTTCTGTATACGAGTGAGAGTGAGAAAGAAAACCGATATTTCTCTCTTTCTATTTTTTCACTCGGTAGCCAGAATTTTACATCTTGGCCATCGTGCGTCGAGCGTTTTGTATATCTATATATATCGGCGCATAAGCGCGACACTTTTAAATCGAATCTTGATGCTTATGGCACGCCGTTTCTTTATTTATTGTCAAAAATAATGAACCTTGAGTAAAAAAAAAAAATAATTCATTTTAACAGAAACTATTATTATTTAGTTGAGAGTAAAAATAGTGAATTAATTTTGTGCCTCGCCATAAAATTAATTAGAATAATTAATTGATATAAATTCTTTGCCTCACAAAAATTTATTTGTATATCAAATTGAATACGTATTCTCTTTAAGACGAAATTTAAAATTTAAATATTTTTCCTATTAAATTATGTATTTTATAAAATTTTAAATTACTGATTTTTTGTCTTGTAAAAATTTATTTGTGTATAAAATTGAATAAATATTTGAAAAAAAAGAATTTTATATCTACACATAAAATTAATTCAAGGAAAAGATATTCTAAAAACGTGGAATTTATTTTTTGCCTATACATAATTTTAATCCATTTTTATTATGTTATAAGAAAACAGTAATGCATTGATTCATCTTCGAAGTTTTAAGGATTGTACGAAAAAAATAGAATACTCGTCAACTGGTGCGCTAGCGTAAGTAGTATCAACTTCGCTTCTCGCATCGGTTATTAACGTTCGATTCTTCGTGGGGGAATTATTTTTTTCATAAGTTTTTCTATCCTTCTTAGGTTATATAAATTATTTTTACATTTCCTAATTTCTAATTATATATAGAAAAAAAATTAAAATTATTACAAAAAAATTAAAAGCAATAAGTCTTTTTACATCCTGCACAAATAAAGGAAGATTTATTACTTAAATTACAAATTCATCCTGTAAATATCATCCTAAAAAATGTATCGTTTCGGCACGTTAAAAATTAATTTTTGTTATTTATTGGATATTATTTAATTTATAATTAGTAATTTTATTACTCGCGTAATAATGTAGATTTCTCAATAAAATTTATATCGTTAGTGCAAAATTTGAAAAAAATCTGAGGTGGGACTCACTGACCGTCTCCTTGTTATGGATATAAAAACTTATAAAAAAAATAATTCCCCCACAAAAAATCGAACGTTAATAACCAGCGCGAGAAGCGAAGACGTTAATACTTATGCTAACGTACCACTTGATAATTCTCCAATTTTTTTTTCATACATTTTTATGGAAATAAAAATGCATTAATGTTTTCTTATAACATAATAAAAATGGATTAAAATTATGTATAGGCAAAATATAAATTCCACGTTTTTAGAATATCCTTTCTTGTATATCTTGAATTAATTTTATGTGCAGATATAAAATTCTTCTTTTTCAAATATGTATTCAATTTGATATACAAATAAATTTTTGTGAGGCAAAAAATTAATATCGATTAATTATTCTAATTAATTTTATGGCGAGGCACAAAATTAATTCATTATTTTTCCTTTCGACTAAATAATAATAGTTTCTGTTAAAATGAATTATTGTTTTTCTTTTATTGAAGGTTCACTATTTTTGAAAATAAATAAAAAAACGGCGTGCCATAAGCATCAAGATTCGATTTAAAAACGCCGCGCTTATACGCCGATATATATAGATATATAGAACGCTCGACGCACGATGGCGAAGATGTAAAATTCTGTCTACCGAATGAAAAAATAGAAAGAGAGAAATATCGGTTTTCTTTCTCACTCGCACTCGTATACAGAACGCTCGAAACTCGATGGCCAAGACGTAAAATTCTGGCTACCGAGTGAAAAAATAGAAAGAGAGAAACATCGGTTTTCTTTCTCACTCGCACTCGTATACAGAACGCTCGACACTCGATGGCCAAAACGTAAAATTCTGGCTACCGAGTGAAAAAATAGAAAGAGAGAAATATCGGTTTTCTTTCTCACTCGCACTCGTATACAGAACGCTCAACAATCGATGGCCAAAACAAAAATACTCGTTATCGCATGATAAATAAAAAGAGAGAAATATTGGTTTGTTCTCTCACTCGCACTTTCATTCAAGACCGAGAGTCCCGAAGATTGCCGAAGATCCTTCGTTTGTGTTTAGTGCACACGACGCTCGCACGCACACTAGCACGCTCACGTGTAAAAACCGACAGAGGGGCGATACTTGCTTCTCCACTCTTACAATTATTATTTTTTAATATTTCTCGCTTATTTTTGCAGATACGAAGATAAACCTTAGAACATTTTTTATGTATTTTTTAATTCTCCACAACTTTTGTTTAAAACTTTTTTCGATTAAATGCCTAGATTCTAAGATAAGGCCACATCTTACCCTTTTTTACGCTTTTTCTCAAAACTTTGGGATCAGATTTAAATAAAATTACCACCATTCGATTCAGCGTCGTCAACTTACTCTTAAGTCAAAGATGCACGCGTTTAGCTAAAAAAGTCGATGTTAGGCCCGCGTTGACTGGCCTATTGATTTAATTTATCTATAATCCATATCGTACGGTTTACGTTTTAATTCTATCAAAGTGGTCTCATGTAATCTTTATAGACATAGTTATTTCTATTTTTATTATAGTCAACATTCTTCCTTTCTCTTTTTACTTTCTATTTTATCTTACATCAGTTTACACTTTACTAACTTATCTTACTGATTTCATAAGATTTTATCAATACTCTAAATCTCGTTACAAACTTTTTTCTTTTTTTTTTATATATAATATATCGGTCTTACTTAATTTTTCTTTTCCACACATTTCTATAATAACACGAGGATGGATTCCACTCTCTTTAAACTTTTCGTAGAAGAAAGAAAAAATTAATTTAAAAAAAAAGAAACAAAAAGTAATACAACCGGATCAACCAATACAAAATTATAGATTAGAAATCAATGAAAATAAATAAAAAATAAATAAAATGCTCGAGGATCTTTACCTAAATATAATTTAAACAATAAATAATATTAAATAAAAGAAATTTTATATAGGACAATGACTTACTTCAACGGTGGATTTCGAAGAAATGTCGTTTTTCTGAATAGTTCGCGTAAATACTTTTTATACTTATAGCAAGCGGATTTTAATGATTTTTATATTAAATTAAAGTACACTCTTTTTTCTACGCGTAGAATACTTTGTCGAGTTATAATTTAATCTGCAAAGGTTCATAAAATGTCAGAGAATGCAATGCTGTAAATTGTGCAACTTTACCATTTCTTTGAGAAGTTTAGGTAAATATTTTTTATACTAATTGTAAGAGTGAATAGATTTTTATGACTCTTATATTTAATTAAAGTACACTCTTTTGTCTACGCGTAGAATACTTTGTCGAGTTATAAATCGATCTGTAAAGGTTCATAAAATGTCAGAGAAAAGTTGACAATGTGAATCAGGCAATATGAACAATGTCTGACTCGCCAAATTTTCTCTGACATTTTATGAACCTTTACAGATCGATTTATAACTCGACAAAGTATTCTACGCGTAGAAAAAAGAGTGTACTTTAATTTAATATGAAAATCATTAAAATCCGCTTGCTATAAGTATAAAAAGTATTGACGGGAACTATTCAGAAAAACTATATTTCTTTCTGGTCCTACGTGAGGTATGTCCAAAGAAATAAAAATTACATTAAAAAATTCTCGTTTGTGCAGTCTGTATAAAAATGCAAATGTATAAAATTTATTAGAAAACATTATAAAATAATTAATTTCTGCAGATAAAAAGTTAGAAGGAACAAAGGAAAGGAATAAGAATATGATATTAATTAGGAAAAATGAAAGAAACTGATTTCAGTTTCGCAGTACTATGTTTTTAGATTTCAAAACATTGAGAGAATACAGCATAATTACATATACCTAATCTTATATATAATTATATTTAGATTTTTATCTTCTTCATATTCATATTATTTCCATCTTGATATTTGTTGTGGTATTATTTTAATTACTTATTATTATTTTAATTACAATTATTTTAATACTTTGATGCACTTTACTTATATCTCAGATTATTTAAACACATATATATTGTTTTAAACATTACGTACTTATTAACATACCTCGAATATTAAATAAATTCGATTTGATATTCTTTAAGATAAAAATTTTTAGCCGACTTCCTCGAAGTCGTCACTGAACAGAAACATTAAAACAAATATGTTTTAATTTAAAAAAATTACATAAAAATTCAAATATTCAAAAATCAAAACGTTATATAATCTTAATTTCTATTTAAGGTACACGTGCACGATTTTTAGTTGCATACCATTTTCCTCGTTGTTTATATTCTTCTTTATTATTTTCAATTTTATTTCGAAATCGTTTAGTATATTATAAAATGTAGAGAAATATACTGAAAATGCCTCGAGCTTGGTGTTGGGCATCAAAATTGCAGGCACTTAATCGGAATCTCCGTTGCATTTTGTACGCAAGTCGCACGTCACTCTTCAAGATCGAGAATGATGCAGCATCTTCTCTCTCTCTCTTTCTCTCTCTCTCTCTTTTTCTGTATCTTTTTCTATCTTTTTCTATCTCTTTTTCCTTTCGCCAAAGCCGCGAGTCGTCGCGCGTCTTAAATCTCGCGCGTTCTTACATACACAACACAACACAACACAACAACACAACAACGATCACTTGTTATCGGCGTCCTCTAAAAGAAAGAAAGAGCGAGAGAGAGAGAAAAAGAGGAAAGGAGTGAGAACAAAAATAAAAAGGAATCCAAAGAAGATAGGTGCAAACTCGAAGGTGCACTCACGCGAACGTACGTACTCGTTCTTACTCTTTCTTAGTTTTCTTTTTTTAATTTTTTTTTATTTTTATTTTTTATTTGTATTTGTATTTTTTCTCTCTCTCTTCTTCTTCTTCTTCTTCTTCTTCTTCTTCTTCTACTTTGACTTCGACTTCGACTTCGACTTGTTCTTCTTCTTTTTCTCTCGAGCTTCGGTGATAATTATCACCGTGAGAAACGTCGAGTACGCTTATCCAAAGAAGAAGAAGAAGAAGAAGAAGAAGAAGAAGAAGAAGAAGAAGAAGAAGAAGAAGAGAGTTATCTTTTTAGCAAAAGATAAGCAAAAGTATTCTACTTGACTCGTTGGTTCTTTTATTTCTCCTTTCCTCCGCCACCTCTTTCGTGTCTCTTTGTATGCACGTGTATATTTCTTGTCTTACCTTTTTTTCTTTCTTCCTATTTTTATTGTTTATATATCGCATTCCGTTCAACGAGATTCCTATTTTCTTATATTTTTATTTTTTGTTTCGTTGTCTTTTTGTTTTGTTTAAATTTGATAACGTCAAAGTATTCCCCCTCCTCTCTCGTGTCTCTTTGTATTTATATTTCCAAAATATTTCTTGTCTTACCTTCTCTTTTTCCTTTTTTTATTCTATTTTTATCGTTCGTATAGGTATCGCATCCCGTTCAACGAGAATTCCTATTTTTTTTTTGTTTTTTTTATTAAATTTGTTAACGTCAAAGTACGATCACATATCTTTATATACGCGTTTGTCGTAAGCGAGAACGTTGTGTTGCAATTTTTGAATGGTTTTCTTTTTTTTCTTTTTTTCTTTTTTTTTTTTGGAGAACGTTCGAAGGCCGATCGATCAATCGAAAGGAAAAGACCACACCGCAAGAACACGAGAAATCATTTTCAAGAATTTTATTATGATAAAAGTAACATCGTTGAGTTGTTACGCAAATCGTTTCTATCTCAAATTTGTCAATCCTTTAAAATCACCTTTATACTGATGAATAAAATTTACGTATTACGAAACTTCGAATCATAATTAAACGGATAAATTATTACAAACAAGTACAAAAAGTAATAATACACTAACACTATTCGAATATATGAATATGTATCCGTGTAAACGTTAGTATACTAAATAATTCACAAATTACATAATCTCAATTTTTATTCAAATATGCGAATGTATGTCTATGTAAACGTTATTAAACTAAATAATGATCACAATTATTTCTTTTGTTTCCTATTTCGAATCGTAAAATATGAAAATATTTCAATACATACCTAATCTATAATTTTATTTTTCTCTGCATAAAAACAAAAAAGAAAACAACCCTCTTTAATCTCGGCTTGGTTTGAACCAGGAAAAATGCATCGATCAATGCTACGTAACACAGATCGAGAATGCATGGTGAAAAGAGTGCCGGTTGATGGTGCTTGGGGTGATGGTGAAGTGTGGAGAAAGGTGGACGAAAAAGAGAAGATACAATATATATGTAAAGGTACACCTAATAAGATAGAAAGAGAGAGAAAATTATCCTGAGAACCAACGAAAAAGACAGATAGAGACAGACATAATACACACACACACACACATACATGCATTCACACGTAAGAGGAACCACGGCGGAACTCATTTTAATTAGAAGGACCCCGTTCGCTTTATCGAGTTATTCTTCTTCTCTTTCCAACATATCACGCACACACACACATGCACACACATGCATAAAGTTATATACGACACATTATCTTTCTCTTTCTTTTAGACCCATCCGAACATCTTTCTCTTCCTCTTTCCACCTTCTTCTCGTTCTTGTCGTTCATTCGTTCGTTCGTACATTCGTTCGTTGGTTCGTTCGTTCGTTCGTTCGGGCCCACATCCATGAAGCCGCCGTGGAATGTGGTTCTACAGGCCCATGGGGTTTGTATGGAGCTGTAGTTGTATTACACGAGGTCTCACCAAGATGTATACACGTTTCTACAGGGTACCAACTCAAATATATCTGTGTTCTCTACCTATACACACATACATATTTATATTTGTCTGTACTCATGCATATGTATATGTGTGTGTGTATGTGTTTGTACGAGTGAATGTATGCGTTGATCATAGGTGTGGTGGCGAGGAAAGGAACCGACTCTTCTGAAAGAGTAAAACGAGACCTTGTATTCACTAATACATTAACAGTTTCACACTAACTTTTATCAACATATATATAATAACTAATACCAACATAAGTGTAGTATCGTGTGTGTGTGTGTGTGTGTGTGTGTCGTACCAATACTATCGTTATATAGTTTTCAAAGAGAATGAGAGAGAAAGAGGGGAGTAGGGGTTAAGGATTCTTTCCTCCTCCTTCTCCTCCCCCTCCCCTCCTACTCCTCCTCTTTAAAGATGAAAGGGGGAGGGGTAAGGAGAATGGGACCTCCATGGAGGTAGCCACAGTCCAGGGAGGTCCTTCTTCCTTACCCGAAAGCTTTTGCAACCAATCCTGTAAGTGTGTACATGTGTGGATGTTTATATATATGTGTATGTGTGCGTGTGTGTGTGTGATGGAAGAGACCAATGGGGAGTATGAGTGTGTAAGAAAGAAAGAGAGAGATAGATAGAACGGCTCCTTCGTAGGATCAAAGGATATATCTGGGGCCTCCTTTTTGCTTCGATCATCGTACTGGGCCCCGAATTCTCCGGCTCGAGTTTCAGATTCTATGCTGGAAACGCCTGGACCCAAATTCTCTTTCTCTCTCTCTCTATCTTTCTCTTTCTTTCTTACTTTCTTTCTTGCTTGCTTTCTTTAACTTGATCTTTCTTGATCGGTTCCACGATTGAACTAATTTTTCATCGTTCATTTTTTCAACTACCTCTCGAGCACAAATTTTTGATACGGGGGGTTGGTTTATTAATTATTTCGAAATTTTGCGGGGGTTTGATTTAATCGTAGGAGTACAATAAAATAATTTACTGATGATTAAATATCATTCGTTCATTTACTTTTGTCACAAATTTTGATACAGGGTTGATTTATTAATTATTTCGAGATTTTCTGGATGTTTGATTTAATCGTAGGAATCCAATAAAATAATTTGATTATAATTAAATATCATCCACACGTTTACTTTCGTTCATCGTCAATATTTTTTTTGCAATAAGATTTATTTATTATTTTTATATTCTATCATAGACATTGAATAACATTTGCTGATACATTAACTACGTTAGAATCAAGTTATGGTTGAGAGGGTTGATGGTAGGTAATTTAAATGTCAACTGATTTTTGCCACGTTGAGAATTTGATTAGTATTCTTTTTATTTTACATATATATATATATAAGATCCCCCAAGTTATTTCTCTAACATCCACTAGCTCTCTCTCTTATGCTCGCGCTTATGCTCGTTTCCGGTGCATTGAGATCGGGGAGAGTTCTTCGTATAGTATAGGGACACCAACAATGATATGATTACTTTATTCACATACGTCCACTTATATTGTCATTCTTCACTGACTTTTTATTTATCTTAACAGAACTTCAAATTGTTTATTTTTTCCTTTTTTATTCTTTCCAAGATCCTCGTCGATCTACTTTCCAAAATATTTCATTGATTTCAATTAACTTATATTAAATAAGTTATTTTATTGTTTTTTTTTGTTTACAAATTAGAGAGAATTTTTTCTGTCAAATTACGAAAGAGTGAGAAAAAGAGAGAGAGAAAAAGAGAGAAAAATATGAAAGACAAGAACGGTAGTCTTACGGGAATTCGAGCTTATGGTGGAAGACGTAAATGAACTGACCAAATAAGTCTTGCTCTTACTCCTTTCCACGAATCCCTTTCGGCAAAGAATGAGAGAAATTCAAAGAGAGAAAAAGATAAAGAGAGAGAGATAGATGCCAAGGTGTAGTTACATGCAAAGAACGGAATGCATTCTCTCACTTGTTGGAATTATCTCGTAAAGGGATTCTAAACACTCGCTAATTATCTTTAAGTTATACAAAATTAATACAAAATACATCAACAAAAATAACATCCTTAAATACCTCATACACACACACACACACACACACGCACGCACACACACACACACACACACACACACACACATAATACATATAGAGAAAACTATTAAGTTTCGATATAGCAATTAATAAAAAGAATCATAAGCATGAGCTATATAAATGAAAAAAATAAAGAACAATTATATTATGCCTGAAAATAAATTGAAAATAATTACATATTGTCGTTGAATTTGTCATTCTATTCGAAAATAATACTTTACGAGTCGTGTGTTTAAAACTATTGCAAAAAAATAATTATTTGCACATAGCACAAAAGAAATCGTTTGATATTAATACATAATTAAAACATGACATCTTATTTATTTATATACATCTCATTTATACACAATGATATTAATTGAATATAAAATATGTGAGATTCAGTAATTTTATAATTTAATTAATTAATAATAATTCTTATGTGCGCGAATATAGTGAGATATATTTCACTATGGATTATATTATAAATTCGCAAAAGTATTTACGTATGCATGTTCAAAAAATTTACTTATTAAGATTTTTTTTCATACTTATTATTAACTATATTTATATTTATACACATGAGAACAAATCGTTCATAATTAATTTGTAATAGAAAAATGGAACGTTTTTTTTTCTTTTCTTTCCTTTTTTTATTTGTTTTTTTTTTGTAACCTTAACCTCCGTGTGTCCATCTTCCATACATTGATTGAACGAACCGAAAGTGTAGATACACCTAAAGATGGTGGTAGGTGCAACAGAAGAAGAACACCATGAAGGAGATGAAGAAAAATATGCGCTAGCAGGAATTACCTAACGAAAAGAAGGATAAGAAGAACGAACGAACGAAGGAGAAAGGTAGGTAGAGTAGGGTAGGGTAGGGTCCATTGGGCCCATTGGGATGGATGAAAGGGCGGAGAAGCCGTCCAAGGTGGATCGAAAATGTAGGGCCTGGTGGTCTAAATGCGCCGCTGTCGCGCCATCACTAACACCAACGCCAATAAACACTAACACCAATAGAGAGAGAGAAAGAGAGAGAGAGAAAAAAGGGAGGAACGTTCCCTTCTCGAGGGAGAAGGGCCCCGAAAAGAATATTGCCCAGGAGGAACAGCACGCGATTCCGTGCTTCTCGAATTCCTTTTTACTTCTATCTCTCTCTCTCTCTCTTTTTTACTCTTTTTTAATCTTTTGCCACCCCTCTTTCTTTCTGCTCCACTTTGTTGAAAAATATGCAACGAAAACGAAAAAGTTTGCCAAGATTCTACCCTCGGAAAGGGACGATTATCGGATTTGCAAATAATGAGACTATCCTTCAAAGGACACCGACACCTTTTTCTAACCCCCACCACACCACCACCCCATTCCTGTCTCCACCTTTCCCTCTCTCTCACTCTTTCTCTCTTTTATTTATTTTTCTTCTTCTTCTTTTTCTTTATTTAATTCTTTTTCTTTTCTATTCTTTTTTTTTACGTCTCCATCCATCTCTCTCTCTCTCTCTCTCTCTCTCTTTCTCTCATTTTTTATTTCTTTCTCTTTCTCTTTTGCTCCGATACCAGAGTGACTTCTACACCCTCAATAAATCCGCTTTCGGCCTAGCTTCGTGGGAAAATAATCTTCTTTAACTTCGTATAGATATTCTTCTTATCTCTATGGTTTCTTTTTTCTTTCTTTTTTTTTTATTGTATTTTCCCGAATTTATATATTAATTTTCTTTTCGATAAGATAGGTACGACGTTTTGTAAGTAAATGTGTTATAGAATTATTGTTTTTAAATTACACGAGAATCGTGATACATTTTATTTTATCTTTTCTAATTATTTGAAACATATAATAATAATAATTATAAATAAATAAATAAATAACTATAAAATAATAAAATTATTGTACGAACAAAATTTTCAATAAATATCGATCAACACTTTCATTAAACTTTAAATTCAATTATAGTTCATTCCATACGTACAAATCTATTAACATATTAATCATGAATACGAATTACAATTATAACAAATTTTGTAGACATTCAATTAGAAAAATATGCAAACCAATATATACATACATACATACATGCATAGACGAATCTTTCCTTCCTTTAAATAAAAGGAAACTTACTATAAATATTGATCAACAATCTCATTAAATATTAGATTCAATTATAGTTCATCCCATACGTACAAATCTATTAACATATTAATCATGAATATGAATTATAATTATAACAAATTTTTTACACATTCAATTAAAAAACTACACAAACCCACACATACATACATACATATATACATACACACATACCTAGAGTACTTTCGTTCCTACAAATAAAAGGGTGTCTCACTAAAACAGAAGAATGACTCGATCCAAAGCAAGTTTCATATAGTGCGAACGAAAATAAATAGAGAGAGAAAAAAGTGAAGGTAACGATAGAAAGAGAAAGAGAATGAGTCAGACGCTAATAAAATCGACTAGAGAGCCAAAGAAAAAGGCAGAAAGAGAAAAAAAGAGATAGTGATGGTGATGGTGATGGTTATGGTGGTAGTGGTGGCAAAGAGAGGAGGAGGGAAGACGGTTCACTGTTGCTCGCGGGCATGGGAAAAGGCCAGCAGATTCATTGACTGCGGGGGCCTCGAGTTAGCACGGGGTCTCCACCTCCCATTGTTCCATTAACCACTTCACGGAGGCCGAAGAAAGTGCAAGAAAGAGATAGAAATATATTCATCACCTATACCTTCTCACACATACGTATATATATCTCACAGCAAATGTACATATATATATATATATATATATATATATATATATATATGTGTGTGTGTGTGTGTGTGTATTCGTATGGGGATAAAAATTACGCACAAATTTCTATTAGGATGATTGCTATACGAGACAATCATAAACAATATAAAATTTTGTATTAATTACTTAAGCTTGACGAATTATTAGAAATTGATTAAATATTCATAAATATTTTTACATATCACGTTAATTAAGTATGACACTGAACTAATACAAATGAACAAATTTTACATAAATGATATTTACGATTTATTTGATAAATTTTGTATAATTTTTGTTGACTTAGGCCATTATCATAATTATCGTTTCGAAATTTATTAATGAATATTATATAAAAATATTAAATTTCTTTTTATTTGTTTTAAAATAAATATATGTTAAAATAAATATTTTTAACTAGACTAACATAAGTGAAAAAAGTTGGGGAAAAATATAATTTACGAATTATTCTATTATTATCAAATAAATTTGTATAATTTTTGTAGATTAGGCCATTATCATAATTATCAGCACGTATATTGCAAATTATTACGATTACACAATTATCTTATCGTTTATTATTGAATAATATAAAAAATGTGGTTTGTTTGTTTTACACCAAACCATTTGAAAGTTCACTACCGTTTAAATCTTCGTCGCCTTTTTCGCGTAAAATTAATTCAATGACCTCCCACAACCTTTTCTCACTTGAATTTTCATCATATCTAATTTTCTCCGAGCATTTCTCTTCCTAACTCTTCCTTCCAATCCTTTTTTCCTCGTTTATTTTAGTAACTTTGCTTATTTACTTAAGTACTTACTGAGACATTTGTATTTACGTCTCTCTTTCCTTTTAATTCGATCAAAATTTCTAATTCCTTCGCCAGACAAAGGAGGATGTTGCCCTCGTATTTTATTAACATCTTTCTTTCTATGTTTTTCCACGTTTCTTCATCTTTTGTAACTTTTTTTAATGATCCACGTTACGTTTATCTACTTTCATTTATTATTTCTGTCTTTCTTTATCTTTTCACGATTTCGATACTCATGATAATTCATTTTTAATCTGTTATTTTATTTTATTTATATTTATATTTAATATATTCTATATATATAAAATTCTAATCATTATTTTATTAAATATTAAAAATAAAAACACTAACACTCATAAACTGAAACTTATATATATATATATATATATATATATGACATTTATTTTGAAATAAAATAAAAAATATATATTACGGATAAAATAAAAATAAAGAAGAAACAATAAATAAATTGAGAAAATTAGTTAAACGTATTTGATTTGAATATTTAAAAAAAGATTCGCAACCGTCAAGATCGCGAAGATCTTTTTTGGCTCTGACCCAGATTTTCTCTTCCCTATCTTATTCATGGTTCAATGACTCGTATGCTAAAAGCGATACGCTAATTTATCGTTTAAAAAAAAAAACGTATAAAAAAAATAAAGAAAAGGATAATAGTTGCTCATCGTTTTCAAAAGTGACTTTAAAATCGAATCTTCACGCCATATTTGTATCTTCCCCTTTCTCCTGTTTCCGTTTTAAACGTCCGATATATTTAATTAATAAAAAAGAAAAAAAAACATTATATAAAAATAAACTCGCGCACGCTTAAAAGATTTCTTTCTTTTTTTTTTTAAATACGTTAAGCAACTTTTTAATAAAAAGAAGAAAAAGAGAGAGAGAGAGAGATAAATAAAATTTGTACGCATCTCGATTATTATTATTATACTCTTTTGTCTTTCAAAAAGATGCTGAAACAAATCAGCTGGGATGTGTTGGAGAGAGTCAACGGATTAAAATGAGTATGCTTGTATTATTTCTTTCTCTTTCCCCCCTCTTCTCCTCTTCCTCCTTTTCCACGTCCACCTTCTTCTTCTTCTTCTTGTTCTTCTTCTCTTTCTATTTCTTATTATTCTTTCCTTTTTTTTATTTCTTTTGTTTTTTTTTACGTCTGCTCCCTCTTCCCATCATCATCATCATCATCGTCATCTTCTCTCCTTCTCTCATTCATCGCGACCGTCTCATTGTCAAGCAGGCTTATTTTAAGCGATTACGTGCTGCCCAGGATCGGCCCTCGCTTTTTTTGTTTTTTTTTTACAACTTATTATAATATAAATAAATACAAAAAAATAAATTTTGCACGAATGTGTACACGAGTACGTGAAAAATTATACATTAATTGGAATAAATTTTCTTTTATTTTTTTTCTTTAGATTTTAATGTTCCTTTAAACAAATCGATTGCTTATATTCACATTCCTTTTTATTTTTTTTTTGTAATTTTTTATTTCAATCGAATACAAATAATTCGTGTTATTTGATTATTTTCTTTTTTTTTTTAACCAATCAATTGACATTTTTTGTTTCAGATCGTCAAAGAATACTATAAGCGGCTTAAAACTTTTGGCCTCTCCCTAGAGTGACGTAACAGGAAGTCTAAAGAAAGAAAAAGAGAGAGAGAGAGAGAGAGAGAGAGAGAGACAGTAATAGTAATTGATTTTTAAAATGAGGTAAGAATTTTTGACCCCATATCCTGTAACATATTTCACATTCAATTTGATTTGACTTTATCGTTTACATTAATATTCATTTTTTTTTCTTTTCTAGTTTTACGTTTTACCTTTTCCATATACGTAACATCAAATTAATCTTTCGAAAAAAAAAACCTAAACGCGTATTATCGTATTATTTTATTATTTATTTCAGAGTCTGTATGTGTGTGTGTATGGATGCACAACAAAGTATTATTATTGTATATGATGTACGTATTAACTTTTTATACATTGTACGCGATAGGTCTCTCCGAAAAATTCTTTTTGTTAAAAATCCTGCGAAGTAGAAAAATTCTGGCAAGGAAAGTGATACCAAACAGAGAGGGAATTATAACAGTAGGAGAACGTTTCGTATTACGAAAAAAAAACCATTTCCAAACTTCTCTTGTGCAATATCCATCCGTTTCTCCGTTCCTCCGTTCCTCCGTTCCTCCGTTCCTTCGTTCATCCGTTCGTCCGTTCATTCGTTCGTTCGTTCTTTCCTCAGTTCGTTCGTTCTTTCATTCGTTCGTTTTCTTAGTTCGTTCGTACGTTCGTACGTTCGTTCGTTCCTTCGTTCATTCGTCGGTTTGGTCCGTTTCGCGTCCGTTTCGTTTTCTTTTGGGGAGTACCGGACGAAAACTAAAGGATCGTTTCAAATTTCCACTATACGGTGGGGGATATTTAATTTCAAAGATCAAAAGCCGAATGTGTGCGCGCGCGCGCGAAATAATCATTCTCTTTCTCTCTCTCTCTCTCTTTCTTTCTCTCTTTCTCTTCCTTTCTCTTTTCTCTCGAATTTTTTTCTTTTTTTTTTCAATTAGATAACCAACGACTTGCTTTTTTTTATTTTTTTTTTATTCTTTTGCTTCCGTGTAGGTACCAGATGTCAATTATTTTCATTGATTCGCTTAGGAAATTGAGTAATTATATTTCATTTAGAAGAATAATTTGTTAGAAAAGAAATGTTTTTATCTTTAATTTATTATTTTATTTAAACGCTAATGTTGTTTAATATTCCTTTTAGACATGTTTTTAAATATTTATGTAACATATATTTATACTTTTAAGTTCTTTTTTAGATTGTAAAAATTGCAAACCTAAATGAGTTTCATTGTTATTAATTGGAAAATATTTTAATCGAAACAAACACGTGCCAGTAAGATAAATAAAAATTTATTTATAATACATTAATAATAGACCTCATTCTCTCGCAGGCTAAATCCTATTGATGTATATGTTTATCTCTTTTTTGAATGTCGTTTCCTCATTTCCGTTTCATCGATTGCATTTCATTGAGTTTCCAAATAATCATAACGATTATAAAAAATTGTTCACTTTAAAAATATTTGCATGCAGGAGACCCCGAAAATGAACTAGTATCGATGATGATGACGATTAAGGTGGTGGGGGGAGTGGGGTGGGGTAAATTGAGGAACGGCAAAATCGTTTCCGCGATCTCGTACAAGTCGATAAATTTTCACGATCGATATATCGTCGTTCGATATAAAAGTAAAGTAAAATCTTTGGAGGAACGAGCAGGACGATAAGAAAAATGGGCCCAACGATCGGTGGTTCGACTCAATCTTCGGCTTCGTGATAAAGAAAGGTGCCGCACCCCTCCATTTGTAACCAGTTTCCTATAAGAAAGAGAGAAACGGTGAATCGAAAATAGAGGATCATTTGTTTCCACATTCATGCTACGGGGTTTCTTTTCATTTCTATCTTCTCTTTTTTTATGTTTTGTTTTATTTTTTTTATTTTTTTCCCATCTTACTACTCTATCTCTTTCTCGCTCGTGGTCAATTACGTTTGCTTATTTAAATGGGAATATTCTCACGGTGACCCATGATATCGTTTTTGTATTCGATTAATTATTATATTTAAGATTTTGAAAGAATCTTGAAATAAATCTTACAATTAGATTAACAAATGTATTTTATTTCATTTTGACTTTTATTCTATTAACATGCTGGTAATTATGCTGGCACAATTTTAACACTAAACATAACGATACTTCGTGTACTCCTGTTCGTATCGCGAGTGAAATATTTTCTTTCATTTACAAATTAATAATGTACATTTTATACATTTTTTCTCTTTTTACACAAAATACCGTATTTTTTTTTAAATGATAAAACACGATTCCGTTTAATGGTGATATCATTTTAATTTGATATTAAACGTTAGAAATATTTGAATGATGTTAAAGAAGATTAAATAGAGATAACGTAAACAAAAATGTAAGATCGACGAATAAGCGTCTTTTAGGAGACAAAATTTAGATCAAGGATTATATGTTTTCATTTCTAATTCGAGCATAGTGATCGAACGCGTTTGTAAACATTCTTTAATCCTTCTTATGTACTTGTAGCAGAAAAAAGTATAACGATGCCTCAGTTCGATTTAAACTTTCGACTCGTGCACACGTGTATCACTTAACGTACTGTTAGATAACACAAATTAGTTGAAAAGATTATTCGTATAATTGAGTAAGTAATTTTTACCATTTTTTCATCTTTTTTCATACTTTTAACGTAACGTAATTTTTATCATTTTTTCATACTTTAACACATAAATCTATAAGCAATCTTACATTTTCTATATTTTATTGTTAATTATATGTCTTTCTTTCCCTCCTTCCCCTATACTGTTTCTTGATTATCTACTATCTCATTCACACACACACACACACACACACTCTCCTATAAATTTTATTAATTTAATTATTATTTTCTACATAATGTTTCTTATTTAACTACTATCTCATTCTTTCACATACACTTATTTATAAATTATGTTTAATTATTGTTTTCTACATATTTTTTCTTATTTGTCTATTTCATTCTTTCACATACACACACCTATAAATTTTATAAATTTAATTAATATTTGCTAGATCCTTTTTTCCCTCTATTCCTCTTCTTCTTTTCATATTGTTTTTTTATTTATCTATTATCTCATTCTTTCACACACACGCTCACCAATAAATTTTATAAATTTAATTATTGTTTGCTACATCCTTTTTCTCTCTCATTCTCTTTCTCTCATACGTACGCGTACATTTTCTATTATTTATTATTGTTCCTCGTATCTTTTTCGTGTAATATATATACAGAGATATTTTCGTATAAAAATATATACATATATATATATATATATTGTCTCATTTTCTCATTCCATCGCAAAAAGGGCGAGCGTTTGTGGTCCGTTTCAAATATTAGCCGTCCACTTGGTGGTATGCGTGCACTCCCCGGAGTGCGTTTAAAATATTGAAATAAGCCGCTCTCGTACACACCGCCCTTTTCCCATTCCCTTTTCCCATTCCCGTTTCCCCATTCCCTTTTTTTCTCATCTCTCTATCTTTTTCATACTTAATTCCAGTATCCTTGTTTTTCTCATCTTATTTTCCCTTTCCTTTCCATTCCCTTCCCATCCCCTACAGATCGACATTCCATGAAGACGAGAATAAGACACCGCGATTCTCGAGTATCTTCCTCATCTGAATTCTCTCTTTTATTGTCACTTCGGGTCTTTAACTGTAATCCCATGAAACGTTTGGATTCTCAAGTAAAACCCATAAATTGATATTCTCGCCAATGACCAATCCCAACATCACATTTTTCTCTCTTTCTTTTCTTTTCTTTTCTTTCCTTTTTTTATCTCTAATGGAAATTCGAAACGAAGATTTCTTTCACATATTTAACGAGATTCTTTTTATTTTATCAAGTCATTGCGTATTTTATTTGTTTTTTTTTTGTTTTTAATATTTTTCCTTCAACATTTATTCCTTATCTATCTAAGGGTGAATTTATTTTTTTCTAATTTAGAATTCGATGATTTGTCACCAAAACTTTCTATACTTGTATTTGGAACTACCTGAAAACGTAAAGTAATCTTTCACACATTTAACGAGATCAGTTTATTTTATCAGGTTATTGCACATACTTTATTTCTTTTTTATTTTTAATATTCTTCTTTCAATCTCATACGTTGAACGAGGTTTTTTTATTTTATCAATTTATTACACACTTTATTTCTTATTTTTAATATTTTTCATTCAAACTTTTCTGGACGGAGACAATTTTATTCCTTATCTATTTACAGGCGTATTTATATATTATATATTTATGTCTTCATTTTTTTTTTCTAATTTAGGATTTCAAAGAGTTGACAAAAAACTTTCTACACTTGTAATTGTAGAACTATCGTGCTATAAATCATTTTTTGTTATCTCTTTTATTCTCCAACTTACTCTGCAATTTAACCAAAGTGAATATTCAACAAATACGTTTAGCAATGTGTATAGTTGTATCACGTAGATTTTGTTTCATTGTCAGTAAAAAACATTAGGTTGTTTCCTGTTCAATCTTCTAGTTTCAAATATATAAATATATTTTTAAAGTAAAGTTTTCTCTTACTGGATCAATTAGGTGATTTCTTAGTCTGTTATAAATAATTGAAATATTTCTAATATTCGAATTATATTATACACATTTTTATACAGAGTAATATATCAATTATAATTCGAATATTTACACACGTTATATACGTAAAATATATATATACATCACATTAAAAACATTAAATTAAATTTAAATAATTCCAAATAAATAGAACAACAATGACAACGTTGATAGAGAAAAAAAATGGAAGAATAAGTAGGTGAACAAACAAAAAATAAAAACAATATTTTAATCAAAAAGATAAAATACTCGATTGTATTGTGAAGTACAAAAAATATAGTAGAATATTTATATTATTAATATAATAGTTACGTACTATGACCATTAGAACACGACCTATCTTCTACGAGTGTTCCTTTATCGTTAGGAAACATTTAAAATAGTAGATAAAGTATAACGTTATAGCAAACTCGTTTTTACGAGCAGTTCGATACTTTTCTAACGCATTTGCTTTACCCCATACGTGTGTTTCCCTCCTATCATTTATCTCATTCTCTTTTTCTCTTTCTCTCCTGGATGATAAACTCGTACGTGCTATCAAACTTTATTAAAACAAACAAACGACTAAGGTAAACCTACCTGAAATTAAAACCATAGATATCTTTTTTTATATATATACCATATATATATATTTTTTCTTTAATATATTAATAATATATTAACATATTAATATATTATTTATAATAAAAATAATTATATATAATAATAATTATATATAAATAATAAGTATAATTTAATATGTTAACAATATATTAATAATACTACATATAATAATACTACATATAATAATACTATATATAATATATTAATACAATATATTATTAATATGTTTAAGATTTTGTTCAATAATCTTTTGAATTTTTGTTTGAATTTAGTTTTATTGTACATTTCAATGTACAAAAATTATTATGTAATTTATAATTATTTCTTATGTATTTTATTTTCTCTAATATGTTTTTTCTTCTTCAATGTGTTAACATTTATTAGATTTGTTTAATTAACTTTTGTCACTATTTTATCTAATTCGTTTGCATTTGAAGAATCTAATTTTCTAAATTAATTTTCATTTTATTTGTATTTTATGAAAACGAGAACATTTATCCAGACAAATATAAATTAAATGACAGATTTATAGATATATATGAATCGTAATCATTTTGTTTTCATATAAAAATTATCTATAATGAGAGTAACACAAAAAATTATATTACACGTGGGTGTATAAAACACTCGAATAAGTAGTTCAATCGATTAAAATTGTCATTGATTAAATTTAAACGTGTCTACATACATACATATACATATATATATATTGTATGTATGTATATCTTAAGTATTATACAATTAATTCTTCTACATATACACACACGTACACATACACACACGTATCAGTGAATGACGTTAATAGATTCGAAAAGAGACCCGTTGATATGCAGAAACGCGTTTATTACAAATAAGACCAGATAATAACAGTCATCACCATTTCATATCAATCGTTTTGATATAGTCATCCTAATTGTAAGTATGTATTATTGCATACAATTCAATCACACGTTCCATAACACGCATATCATTTTATAACCAATAATAATAATAATAATAACTGTAATATATATATATACAGTGAGAATAAATATGATAGGAAATAGAAAGATAAATTAATTTTACATGGACGAAATATAAGAAGGATTAATACGAACATAAACGTGTCTCGCATAATCCTCTCAATTTTATCAAACGAGATACACATACGTACCATATGTTCGTTCGATCATTCGACCAATCATATGGGAGAAAAAAAATTAGAGAGAAAGATGAACGGGAGAGGTGCGAGGGGTGGGGATGATATTTTAATAATTTTTTCCTTTCTTTATTTTTCTTGTTTTTTCTTTCCCTTTTCTTTTTGTTAATTTTTTAACAGACATAAATAATTGATAAATACATAAGTTGAAATATTATTACGATCGATCGTATTCGTCATTATTCGATATATCAAGATAACAAGAACGTAGTGTCAAATTTCACGTTTGTACAACCTCGAAGAAAATTATTTATTTTAATTAATTGATTTTAATATCGATCATATTAAACGTACGAGAGAGAGTGAGAGGGTGTGTTATAGTTATTCAATTAATAGATATATATTTTGTTTAATTTGTAAATGTTGTATTAGATATATTGGGGGTTTTGTTTCTTTTTTGTTATATCTGCGATTAGATTAGATAAAAATGTTTAATTAATATTTTTATTATATCGAGTATAGGATAAAGATAGATAGTTAATTTATTCTATTAGGTTTAGATTTGTTTTAATATACGAATGTTATATTTTATTATTTTTCTTTTTCTCTAATCTGTGTTGTGATTAGAATGTTTTATTAATATTTATGTTTCTTTACACGATATAATAATATTATAATTTGTTTGTTGATTTATATATATGATAGTGTATTATTATTTTTATTTTTTATAATAGTAAAAAATTATCATAACTATAGTAATCTTTACCAATATAATATAATGATATTATCTATCGATTATATTTCATATATATATAAATAATATAATGTAATAATAATGATAGTGTGTAACAATTATATAATATTATAATTAATAGATAATATTAAATAAATAAATATAAATGATAAATAATCTCGCGATATCGCAATATTACGTGAATCAACTCACTATAATTAAAAATGAAAAAAAAGAAAATAAAAATGATATATCAACTGTAAGAACCAATCAATAATCTCATTGCTATCGCTACTACTATGTACACATACACACGTATGTTCTACTTCTCTTATCGATAGCAAATGACGTATGACGTAGAACATTTTCCTATGACAGTCAAAGTGAGTAATAATAATCGTGTTATTACACAACGTAACAACAATAATAACAATAACAATAAAAAACAAAACATTTCTAAAGATGAAAGAAAAATATTATTTTAGGGGTTTGCAAGAATTTACTTGCTTAAAAAGTGAAATTTTCCAGATGAAAATTCGTTACGTATTTTAAATTCATCGAAAATTATTACAATTATCCAGCACATACGAAGTTAATATATAAAATATTAAATGATGATAGTTCGACATGTTATGTAACACCAGAGTTTCGATTTAAAAATTATGATCGAAAGGTATACCGTTCGATGTGAGATCATTGAGAAAATTATTTTCAGAAATAAAGTTACTCGTAAAATGATCGAGATACATAAACCGTTGCAACCGTGTAAGAGTTTACTGAGTAGTATCGTCAAAGTTTGCGTACGTATTCTTATCTATATACGTAGTATATATGTATTATATAAAGGGTAAAAGTACAAAATTAAATTATTTTACAATCTATTGTAATCATTTGGAAAGTTAATTTCATATATTAAACACACACATACACACACAGAAAGATTACTTTAGTCTAATCAAATTTATTAGATTGTGTTATCTAATACACGAAAAATTATACAATTTTTATTTCAATTTTCTTATTTTAAATATGAATTTGCAATTGTTATTCTTCCCCCAATGCAATTTTTGTATTGAACAATTTTAGAATAAAAATTGTAAAAGTGATTTTTGATTTCCAAATCAGTTTTCTTGTATCACCTTGTATATATATATATGTATTTATATAATGCATAACCACGCCTTGAATTGCTACATTGTGGTTGATTTTACTCGATATTTATTTTTATAATTTTTATACGATATCAAATATACTAGCAACGTAACCACCATGAACAGCCGCACCTGATTCCAGGATTTACAATTTTATTCTCGAAAATAATCGTAGGTCTATTTTGATACCTTTTTTTTTATATTTATTTCCTTTTTTTCTAACTAACAAATAGAATTCTATTTATCAGTATATTTATTAGAATATATTCATATAATAATAGAATATATATATTATAATTAACTCTAGTAAATAAAATATATATTTATAATTAAAATATAATTATATTATTAATAAATATCCTAAAAATATATATATAATATAGATATCGAATAAAAGAGATTCTTCGATTCACGTATACACGTGTGTATCACAAATTAAAAAAAAAAAATAAATCCATCTAAAAATCCAATCAAACAATCATATAAATAGAATAAATTAAATCCTAATCACGATTAATAAAAGAAACAGAAATAAAATGTTAGAAAATAGTTTGGCACCTGTATCATTAAATTCCTTACGTCGTGCGAGTTTAAAAGTTGCAGGAATTACTGCATCGCGATTGCGATCGTATTAGTAACTTCACGTACAAACACACACGCTCACATACACCTATATATATATAAACCTAAAGAAAGAGAAGAGGAAACCGGTGAACTATGCAACTCACGAACTCTAAGTGGGAGAAAAGAGAAAGAGAAAGAAAAAGAGGAAGGGAAAGAAAGATAGAAATGAAGATAAAGTGAGACAGAAAATACAAAGTTGATCTCCCTTTAACATACAAGTAGAAGAAGAAGAAGAAGAGGTTGCAGGATGCGAGTGGTCGAGTAAGACGAGGATAAAGCTAGAAAAACACGAAGAATAAAATGAGAAAAGGGTGAGAAGGAAGGAACAACGAGTAGAAGAAAGATAGAACGCGTGTAAGAGTCAGTGGGAATGAGAAAGAGAATCTTCCGTATGTGTGTGTATGTGTGCGAGAGAGAAAGATGTTATATATGCGTCTCACTCGTTTACAGGCACATCCATTGACGCCTTCGCTCGAGCATTTATGAATGAATCCCCTTCCAAGATAGCCCTTTCCTCTTACGCTTCGTGCACATATGCAAGCGAGTGTGTACAACGGTTTAACATAGAAAGAGAAAGAGAGAGAGAGAGAGATAGAAGTGATCCCTCAAGCTTAGTTTATATTAGTTAGACGGATAGTATTCCTACTTCATCAGTTTATGTGTGTTATTTTACGAAATTTTATATTATTTTTATATATATTAAAATTTTATTATTATTTATTATTATATTTATATTTATTTTACGAATTTAGATTATTTTATATACATATATTAATTATTATATATATAGAAGTTATTATTATTTTTATACTATATAATATATTCATTTTTATATTATATTATATATATATATGTATATATATTTATGTTATTTTACATGCTTTCTATCTTTTTTTCTCTGTCTTTCTTTCTCTTTTTCTTTTTCTTTCTGTTTTATCATTTTTTGATATACTTTACTTTGTTTTTTTTCTTCCATTAGAAATCTCACGATTATCCCTAATTTGATAGAAAGTACGTTTAATAGTGTGACGAGATAAAAGTTTGATTTCATTTCATTAAATGTTTTATACCCAATATATACGATGACAGACACGCTTTCACTCCGATAAAGTGAGGAAGAAAAGTGTGTGTGTGTGTGTTGTGTATGTGTCGTATATGTTAAAATAAACAAAAAAATTATGATAAATTGCATACGACTCTCAGATATATTGAATCTTATGAAAGTTTAGATGTATAGAGTACGAGAGGAAAGGATGATAGTAGGATGAATAAAAAGTGATACAATATCATAGGCGGTGGGTGGTGGGGGGAGGGAGGAGGTCAGAAATTGGTGCAATCGTCGTAAACGCGAGAAATTTACGTAATTTCGTAAAGTATTCTCTTTTCGAGATTTTTAAATTGAATTTTATTTTTATTTATTCGAATTTTATTATTAAAAAAACACAGTTTATTATTATTATATTTTTATAAATGAAATTATAGATACAGTTTCGCGTTGATGCTTGATAGAATTAAAATAAATTTAATCGTGAGATTGCTTTTTTTGATTTAAAAAAAAAAGAAAAGAAAAGAATGAAAGATGAAAAAAGTTTGGAACGTTATAATTGTGCACGTGCTCGATATGTCTTTTTAATTTTTTTTTATTTAAATTTCTTACGACGTCGTGTAGAACGGAAACGCGTTCCTACGGTTGCGTTATTTTAGAATGCACTTTCGTACCGAGAAAAACAAACAATGAAAAAGAAATAAGAACAAGAACAAGGGAGATGATAAAAAGGAAATTAAATAAAATCAAAAAAAGGAAAACAAAATGAAGAAGAAGAAGAATGAAAGACAGAAAGGAATACATATATATATAAAAAAGAATAAAAAAAAATAAGATATAATGTACGTATCTGCATTTTTGTCAGTCTGGACACGTGTTCTCGCGACGTGGAATCAGCTTCTTTGCGTTGGTCCGCATAAACTCACAACGTATTACATTCTCCTACGTTTACATACCCAACAGCTGTTCTCGATTCTCTCCGAATGTTTTTTTTTATTTCCTTTTCTTTTTTTCTCGCATTATTCACCCTTTTTTCATAATTTTTTCCTCCCTTTCCCCACCCTCCACCTCCCCGCTTTCACCAGGGTGGTATTTCTTTTTTTGCTTTTTAACATCCAACCGATAATTACTTCTCGTCAAATTGATTTATTTCTAATATTTAATTCGATATTTTCCCCGTAACATATTACGAACATTGATTTATTAATAAGATTATTTTAATTAATATTTTTTTTTGTTAAGTATGCTACGTACTTTACGACATGATCGATTGATCGACATTTATAATCAATTTTTGTATTCATATCGAATTAATAAATAATGACAAGAAACTGACACGATTATTTTACAAAATTTCAATCACGTTATTTACGTAATTGATAACGTTATATGATAATATGTTTAAACATTATTTAATTGCGATATATCATAATCTTCTTATGTTCTAATTGATCGATCATTTATATCCTTATTTAATTTTACTCCTTTTTATTTTTTTTTAACATCAATCGATTTTAATTTAAAATATTACAAAATAACAAGAGAAAATCTTTACAATCATCAAAAGCAAGACGCATTATTCACATTCACACGCGCGCGCACACACATACATATGTAAAATTCCGTCATGATTTGAAAATAATTCTACAATTAAAAATAATTCCAAGGGTGTAACAAATTATAATAATCGCATGACAAATACACGTGTAATCTTTTATTTCGAAATACAACAATCTTGTCGCCATCCTTAACACAAAGTTACATATAAACGCACACGTGCATTTCGATGATATATATGCACATATAGGAATACAAAATAAATTCCATCACGAGTTCGATCAAAGCAATATATTCGACGTGTCTGTTAGGTGCTTTTAATCCGATTTGAATCATACTCATTCCCGACACGTAAGAGAGTCGTTTCGTTGCGTATGCACAAACGATGATCTTCGGCTCGTCTTTTCCAATCGTTTCCTCGAATCATTGGGAAGAAAAAAACCGATCGAATTAATTACGAAGTAGTATTACGACTTCTTCGGATTCATTCTTATGCAAAACTCGATTACTATTATTTTACGTGTGCCTAACAAAATGAATAATTTGTAAAATACTTATTTGTCTAGTTTGTATTTTACCAATTGTGATTTGAATGTTTCACTTATTGCTGTTTAATATTAAAATTTAAATATTATTATATACAAAATAAAAAGAACAAATTATAGATAATTATATAGTGCAAATGGTTATTATTATTATTATTGTGTATATCTTTTTAAAATAGTACTACGACTATTTACGATAACTCGAATACAATTATCTATGTTTGCCAAACAAAATTAAAAATTTATAAAATACTTATATTTGTCTATAGTTTGTTCTTTATTAATTGTGATTTGAATTTTTCACGTATTGGTGAATAAAAATCATAATAAAATAAAATAGTTGAACATATTACTATTAAGATAGAAAGCGGTGTAAAAATATCGATAAGAAGTTACTAATTAGGATAAAAGGAAAACAACTAATTGGTATATATTACTTATACCTAGATTAGTCATTAATTGGAATAGTTTGTGTAGAGTGAATTTAATGGTGTCGAGGGAATCGTTAATGGTCTCCCATATGACGGGTACAAACTTTTCCATTCGAAAAGTAACAATAATATGGCGTGAAACAATGCGTGGGTGGTGGACTGTCGAATACATACCAGCGTTTTCGCACGAAGACAATAAGAAGATAAATGAGAAAAAGAGAGATAGAAAATGTAAGAGGAAGAAAGAAAGTGAGAGAGAGAGAGAGAGAGTGAGAAAGAGAAAGAGAAAGAAAATGAAAGAGAGAGAAATAGAATGAAAATGAAAGAGAGAGAGAGAGAGAAAGAAAGATAAAGAGAGAGAGAGAGTGAGAGTAAGAGAGAAAAAAGAAAAGGAAGGAAGGAAGGAAGAAAGGAAAAAAGGAAGGAAGGTTTAAGGGTGTGTTAGTCGAGTCTCCCTTTTCACAGGATCTCTCTCTCTCTCTCTCTCTTTCCCTCTCTTTCTCTCTCTCTGTGTCTTTTTCTCTTTCTTTCTTTTTCTCTTTCTTTCTTTTTCTCTGTCCTTTTCTCTTTCTTTCTCATTGTCTTTGGTCTCTGTCCTTTGTGAGTGTTTTTCATTGGGTTGCTTTCTGGTCGTAAATTACGATACATTCCAGTCGATGTTCCACGGTGATAAGTTACGGCCGCCAAATGTTTCGTCGCCATCGGGCATTATTTTCGCCCCGTTCCTCGATTACCTTTAGATATCCTCGGTCACGTAAGTTAAGTACTTATGGGGTACACACATACACCACGTTCGATAAGCATTATATCCAAAGATTAATGGGATAAATAGATTTAGTTAGAATTTAAATGAGAAATAACGTTAATAATACGTAATACGTATAATATGTAATAATACGTAATAATAATAATAATAATGATTAATATTATATAATGTAGAATTTTTCATAAAATTTCATTTAATATTCATGCTTATAATTACTATTATATATAATTATGTTATTAATATTTATTATAATATATTATAGTATTAATATTATGATATTTAATATAATATAATATTTAAAGAAATTTCATTTATAATCTTGTTTATGTTCATGATTATTTAATTATTTTATTAGTATTTAATATAATATATATTATAGTATTAATATTATGATATTTAATATAATATAATATTTAAAGAAATTTTATTTATATATAATCATGTTTATGATTACTAATATTAAAATTATGTTATTAATATTTAATATAATAGAGTATTTAGAGAAATTGCATTTAATCTTATCTATGTCTAATATAAAGTGCCTAAATTTGTATATATTTATGAATTATTTATTAATAATTTTTTATTCATGCGTGAAAACAAATAGGAAAGATAAAAAAATATTAATAATAAAAAAGTTAAAAATAATAATTCCGATATTTATTAAGATAATTAATTAATCCTTAATTATCAATAATTATTCATTTGTATGCGGGAACAAACAAAAAAGAAGAAGAAGAAAAAAAGAACAGGTTAAGAATAGTGTACGTGTGTGCGTGTGTGTGTGTGTCTGATGGCGTCTACCGTTGATCGCCATTTTGTCGGTCCATACACCGTAAAACTGTTTACGTAAGAGAATATTCGTAGATGCTACAGTTGCCGATGCAACAAATATACTCAGTGTCTTCTGGTATATACGCTTGCACTTCGTTGCAGATGCAGTTGCAGTTGCAGTTGCAGCGAGAAAGTTCTTTGTCCTCTTTTTTTCCTTTCTTCCCTTTCTTCTTCTTCTTCTTCTTCTTCTTCTCGTTCCTGACTCTCTGTGTCATGAAAAACGAGACTCCGGATGTGACGTCATTACATTCCACGGAATTATTTACCTCGAAATCGCGGAAGTAACGTGACATTCATTGTAAACACACGCTATCGTTTTATTTCAATGGATTTTTTGTGTTTCTTTTTTCGTTTTTTCTCCTCCCTTTTTTAGGCTTATAATTTTAAATGAAATCTCTCGAAAATGGGTGAAAGTACAAACTATTGTTGTGCACGAGATCATTACTTTCTATCAAATATTTTTTTTTCGTCGTTAAATTGTCGACGTTAAAAAATTCAAATCACTTTTAGGACCACCCTGTCGAAATTAGAAAAAAAAATATAACAACAATAATTATCGTACAATTGAACATTTATAATCTTCTCTTCCTAGTTACATTATTTTCTCGTGATACATATATATTTTTCATAATTACGTTTGATGAAAAGTAACTTGGTCTTTTTTTTTTTAATTTTTATTTTTATATTACAAGTTGCAAACGTGCAAACGCTGTTAAAAAATTCAGATCACTTTTGGGACCACCCTAACGAAGTAAGAAAAAAAAATGATTAATTATTAATTATACATATATCAATTATTATTAATTATATTATAATTGAACATTTGTGAGAAAAATTTGGAAAGAACTCTTCCTACTTTGCGTTATTTTCTCTCGCGAGATATAATATATATTTTTATTGTTATTGTTAAAAAAACACGTTTGACGAAAAGTAGTTTGGTAAAAATTTGTTTTTTTTTTCCTTATTACATTACAAGTTGCAAACGTGCAAACGCGCGTGCAACGTGGTAATGCAACCGCGTTCGCCTGACCGGTTTCTAAAAGTAACGCGATGCAACTTTATTGCCGATACGCAACTTATATCGTATCTTTCAAACTCAAAAAAAGAAATCCGATTAAGGGGAACTGAAAACGTTACTTTAATTATTTATGATTCTTGTTTGCTCGGACAACCAATCGCCCTCATCTTCTTCTTCTTCTTCTTCTTCTTCATTTTCTTCTTGCATTGATAAAAAGAGTGAAAGAAAGAAAGAAAGGCGACGCACGTTTCACGACATTCCGTTGCCCAAATAAATTAGGAAAGATACGGATGATGAATGGGTACGATGTTAAATAAATATTGGCTCATCCTTAGGGACAAGCTACGAGTGGTGAAATGTATTTAAAAAAAAGAAAGAAAAAAAAGAAAAAAAAAGACAAGAAAATGAAAGAAATTTAATTTCTCGCACAGTCGCGCAACGATATAACCGAAGAAAATTTTCTTTCGATTCCGTTTGTCGAACAAAAAGGAAACAAAATAAAGCACATCCTCTTCCTATTCTTTTTTCAATCAATATCAAACACCTGTGTTCCTATGAATGAGGAAATAAATGAAAGAATTTCATTCTACAATACTCCATTTATTCTTATTTGTTTCGTTTGTCCTTTTCTTTCCTTTTTTTCTTTGACATTTTACGCAATACGAGGTGGGAGTTCCAAAAATTCGTGGACGCTTTGGAAAAATTGATTATTATGTTTTTTAGTATGCGTTTAGATTGATTTTAAATAGAAGACAAAATATTTAACATATCTTTTCGTTTATTTCACAAATCGTCCAACATGATTTGTACAAATCGATTATTACTTTTTAAAATGCGTTTATATATAAGTTGGTTTTAAATAGAAGACAAAATATTTAACACACTTTTGTATTGATTTCATAAATCGTCCAATAAGATTGCAAGAAGCTCGTCAAAATTATTTCATTTTAAATGAAATATTAATATAGTATTTAGTAAAAATAGTATAATATATAGTATAGTATATATAATAAAAATAATATAATAGTAGTAGTATAGCGTGTAAAAATATTATAGTATATAATAAATAGTAATTGTAATATAGCATAATATAAAAATAGCATAATATATTGTAAAAACAGAGTATTATAGTGGAGAGTAGTAGTAAAAATAGTATAGTATATAATAAGTAGTAATAGCATAATATATAGTAAAAACAGTATTATAGTAGTAGTAATAAAAATAGTATATTATACAATAAAATAGTCAATAGTAATGCCAATGAATTTAATTCTTTTTCTTATTTTTTTTTTTTATTATTTTTTTTTACAAGGTGTAACGCGAGAAACCAATGTCAATGAATTGAATTTTTTTTTTCTTTTTTTTTTGTAAAGGATACCGCTAAAGTTATGTGCTTTTACAATCGTTTAATTAATTTAGAACATTTCATCGTACAAACTCGCGAGTATCTTATGCGGTTCGCCATAATATATCATTTAGTTGTAAAAGATGGGAGGAAGGAGAAAGGAATTTACGAGTTGCAATGACAGGTCCAGGTTCAAGCGGGACACGCGATTCTTTGGTTTCTTCGAAGGTCCTTTAAGATCCTTTCCTCTTGTAGTGGATCATCCTGCTCTTGGTCCTGGCCCTTTCCTGTCCTTTCAAACGAACAAGATTCTTTTTTTCTTTTTTTTCTTTTCTTTTTCTTTTACATGAAAAATCGTGCACTTATTCGTGTCATTATGTTACCATTTCATTTCTAAAATATTATTATAATTATTATTATTATTATTTAAAAACAAACTTTTTTTTTAAGGATCTATTAATTTAATTCAATTGCAATAATTTATAAGAAAAAGATTTTTAAAATGAAAATCCCTGATGATTGTCATTCTCATTCGCGTCATATTTTGACCATATCTCATTTCTATAATATAGTTATTCATTATTATGATTATTTTACCCTGTAGGCTATTGTTGTGGGCGCATATAGGTGCTTATCCTATTAAATTTTTAATATTTAAAGTATCAATTCGATTGAGTATATAAAGAAATACAAAAAATATTGTTGTGTTGCAGTGAAATTCATAGTTTTTTCGATTATTGTAATATTTGTTAACAAAAATGCATTCCTATCCAAAATTTTGACTTACATCGTAAGCAGAATTTTTATTATGTTACAATCAGTGCGTCTGAAAGTTTACCATAGTTAAATAATGAAAAAATAAATGTTTCTTTCAATTGCAAATCAAATTTCGTTCAACATCATAAGCAGAATTCTTACACGTTATATTACAATCGGTGCATCTCAAAGTTTCTTATAATCAAATAATCAAAAAATAAATGCTACTTTCAATTACAAATAATTAAAAACAAAAAACCAAAAGACAAGACAATTTATTTTAAACAATTATTCGTCTAATGACAGACACACACACACACACGCGTACACACAGACTGCGTACACACCCAAAAAAAGGAGAGAAATGAGAAGAAAAAAGCAAAGAAGAGGAAGAAGAAGAACAGGAGGTGGAAGTAAAAAGAAAAAAGAAAAGAAAAGAAAAAAGTAGAAGAGAGGTGGAAACAAAAAAAAAATACTTTACACCACACAGGCGTTGTTCGTCGTCGCGTCGTGTGCATCGTGTGCAATAGTTAGGTGTGGGAGAGTATGCGATACGGTGCACCCACGTGCACCGTTCCGTACTAAGCTTGTAACTCACGAGATGCACGCGTAAAGAGGAGGCGGAGGTGGAGGTGGATGACGAAGAGAACGAAAAGAAGAAGAAGAAGAAGAACGGTGGAAAGAGGGGGAGGGTGGGGGGAGAAAGGCACGCGTGTGTGGGATCAAAACCTTCGAGACGCGAGCCAGACGCGATTCTCTTCTTGGCCCTTCCTTTCTTTTATTTCTTCCACCCTTTCCTTTTCATCCTCCCTCCTTCTCCACGTTCCTCTCTTCCTACTCTTTTTCCTCCTTTTCTTCTTCTTCTTCATCTTCTTCTTCTTCTTGATCCTTCCTTCTCTTATAATCCTTTTGATTCTACTTATCTTCCTACTCCTGGGTTTACCTCGATTCAAAACTTCGACCTTGAATTCTTGGTGTGTATGGTATGTATTTATATGGCATTAATAATACGCATATGTTTCGAGTGCATCGTTTCTCACGAGCAACTGCAAGAGTGGTGGTGCATAACGAGATATTATTATTCTTATTTTTGTTTGGTCCCAGCAAAAATTTCAAACGATTCAAATATATTATATATATATATATATATATATATATATATATATATTATATATTTTAGATATATATATATTTTTTAATATTATTATTATTATTATTATAATATATATTAATAGATATTATTCAGAATAAAGATTTTTCTTTTCGCTTGAAACTTTATCTATTTAGTTTTATGTTTATTTTATTTCTTATATTATTTTTGTAGTTTATCATATCCTAGATTAATCTTTTAGATATTTAATTAAATTTGTGCACATTAATTAAATTCATTTTCTATACTAGTATTTTTTATTCATATTAATTTATATTAATTTAATTCATTTTTATTACAGACTTTTTTACATTTATTCGTATTATTTCAATAAGCTATGAAAAAATCATTTATTTTAAAAACGAAATAAAAATTTCCTCTTTGCTTTTTCTTACGATTTCGTATCGAATGCAAAAAAAAACTGATTGAAATTTATTTCTAGTGAGTGATTGTTCTTAATACGAAAAAAATGTACAAATAATTAAGAATGTATTAAATAAAAAATTAATATTTAATTGTTACGAGTAAGGAAAGATAGAACAAAAAAAGATGATCATTATTATCGAAGGATGGGAGATGAATGATAGCAATCGTTAAAGAGAGATACTAATGACACTAATCATGAGCTTGCAGAACGTTCGTGAGCGGAGAATGTAACGTAAGAAAACCTTAGGGCGTTCACGGTACATTACACACGTATATTTCTACATATATACACACATATATATGTATAGTTGTCGTCTGTTCGATAATACAAGCGATAACGTATTGATAATAGCAATTAGTGTTCCTTTAAGTTCCTAGGAAGTGGTTACCGTAGGAAAAAGACTTAACTTTTTAATCACTATTACTGATTGCAACAACTTATAATTATTAAGACCACGTGAAATCTGAATTGAAACTTTATAAGATAATACTCATACTTTTCTATTCATATATCTACATTTTATTTAAAAAAAAATAAATAAGATTATGAATATATTTCTATTTGTATAATAAAACAATCAAAATATTATTCTTATCGATTATCAATAAAATAATATTCTATATTAATTTATATTAATAGAAAATATAATATTACTTTATTGAAAATTATATATAATAATATAATATCTTTTATAATACAAATAGCATTACATAAGAATTTATTTATATAAAGAGAAATATATATTATTTTTGAAAAATATGAATTATATATTTTATATATATATGTTGTTTTAATAAAATATTATTTAGATTAACAGTACTTCAAACGATACTTATATAATATACCATTTGATTTTAAAAAAAAAGATATATATATATAGATTAAAAATATTTATATATATATATATATATATATAATATTTAAACTATATAGATTTACAAAAATATATATAATACTTTTGTAAGAAAAATAAAATTAAATGTTTTAATAAAATATTATTTAGATTAACTATACATCAAATGATACTTATATAATACCATTTGAATCTACTCAAATGGTGTGTTAATTAATTAAACATTTAAAGTTATATAGGGAAAGAGGAACAAAAGAGACGACAATGCAACGTGGCGTTGTAATCAAAGTCAAAACAATCGTGCGAGCGTCGATAAAGGTCACGTAGGCGGCAGCTGATTCCATTCACAAATACCGTACATAGGCGTCCACTACGATCCGTTCTTCGAATCGTGTCTCGAATTTTTAATTCAACCACTACGACCCAACCAATACGCATTTTAAATAAGGAATATATATACTTATATATATATATATATGTTAACGTGAAAGACCGAAATTGGACAATATCAAGATTCGCACGTTCAATTACTTAGGTGTATGTTCGATTTATTAAAACACACCAAAAAATTTAAAAAATTGTAAAATTGTTTATACACAATTTTGATTTAACATGATTCGACAAAAGTTCTAAAAAGAACATTTCTTTTCTCTCTTTACCAGCCACACCTTTGTCCGAACGTAACTTTTCCACGAAATTGAAGTAACCAATTTTTGTACATTATGTTCTTAACTAACTAAAAATAATTAACAAAATATTATTTGCAAGTATTTGATATTATTTTTAGATTAAATTACATTAAAATGAATTCATTCCATTATTTGCATATGAATTAGTTTTATACGATAAAATGTAAATACACACTTATATAATACTTTTACATTTACACATACATACACACACATACACACACATACTCGTATAACTCGGATACTCGCAAATACAAGTTTCATAATGGTATTATATTATCTTAATTCGTTCACGCTATGCTCATAACCGCAGGATACGTTTATCGAGTGAAAGATTAACAGAGAAAGAGTGGTAGGAGGGTGGAGGGGTAGTAGGAGGTGTAGATGAGGGAGTATAGTATAACGTACGTATATGTATCTGTATGTGGAAACTTGCATAACGTGTGTCGAAGGATATATACTAATATATGCATGTGTATTTTACGTGGATAATAATCCTCAGGAAACCCTCAAGCAAGAAAATTTATACGTGATTTGTCTTAAAGTTAAGAAAAAGTATAAACAAAAAAGGATTGTTTAAAATAATAAAAATTAAGTTCCCCCCCTTAACATAAGCGAAAAAACAGATGTTCTCACGTATTTCACAGGACTTCAATGTGGTCCTTTAAATATTTTTTTTTTTTTAATGTTACCAAGTAGTTTGAAAGATTTGAAAAATTTTCAAGTGAAAACCTACAAGACAGCCATAATCACTGGAAGTGATTTCTGTTTTTTTTTCTTTAGTTTTTTATTTATTCAAATTTTGTATAGATTTGAATACATTTAATGTTGATTATATATTTTATATTATATGTTAATTAATAATTGGTATTACAAATATGGAATAAATGTTTATGTATAATAAGTTTGAACGATTGGTAAAATGTGAATGTATAATGTAATTGTTTATGTATTTTTTTTACGTTATATACTATCATTTATAGGATTAGGTGAATTCAAAGTGTTAATATACGTAATCGATTATTACTAGGATTCTTATCAAGTCAGGTTTATCGATCTAACGACGTTGCAAGGTGATAAGAAAATGTCCCGTGTTACTAAATATATCTTTATGCACTCCTGTCATTTTAATTATTTTATTTTATTTTATTTCTCCTAACCATAACCATGCCATATTTACAGTATTAATACTCAAGCACGAGTAATAATAAAATATATGTTCATGAAAAAATGAAACATAAAAAGTTTAAAATAAATAATGATAAAATCTAGATTTAATAAAAAAAAAGATAATTCTTGAGAGAATTATTCACAATTGATGAGAAAAACGATGATAATTATTATTAATAATATTATTTAATATTATCATTAATTTTATTCGATGTTTTATAAGCTAATGTTACAATAATTGATTCGACTAATCGAAAATGAAAATCGTGACGGTTCGTTAAATCTGACGAAATAAGAAAAAAATTATGCAGGCTCGTGAGAAAGTAAATGATAAATGTGTGCACCCATTAATAAATATGTATATGTTAGAACATATACTAATACATATATATTTATATGTGTAGGAAAAGAAGTAGAAGCAACGCGAATTCGACACCATGGAGCCTGGAATATTCGAAGAAGCAACAACAGCATCCTGTGAGCCCCTCGCCAGCTAGGATCGGAAGGCCACCATGAAATCCAGGCCCACCAGCATGATCGCGTCCATGATGGGGCTTTTCACGTTCCAACGATAGGTATTTCGGATTTTTCCCATTCCCTCTTCTTTCTAATCATTCCTTTTAGGTCAAAAGATTTTATGTTGAGGTCTACAAATTCCACGGTTAAGGACCCCATCAAAACTTTTTGTATGCTTAACATATTTGAAACATTTATTTATTTATTAATAATAATAAATATATATATATCTTATAATAAAATAAATTTATTTATTTTATTCAAATTAATTTATTTTTAATTAAATAAATATATATACAATAAATTATATATATATATATATATATTATAATATTATATTATAGTTTAGATTAGTTGTAAAAGAAAGTAACGTAAATATCATAATTAGGCTTGTAATTATAATCAATTAACTCTACAAATTTATAATATTTAAATTAAATAAATATTAAACAAATATTAGGTGAATGAATGATAATTGAACTAATGTAAGTTTGAATGCAAAGGTAAGTTGATGGGTGGTTGAATGAAGGTCCAAGAATTTCCACTCCCCCATAAAGTAGAAGAAATCATTGAGAAGGATCGAACCCAAAAAAAGGAATGGTTAGGTTTAGGTACAATAAGAATGAAAGAGATAGAGAGACTTTATTTTCGGCTTTTCATAGAAGTTTAGTTTAGTGAAAAAGGTTTTATATCTCTTCGTTTCATTCTAGAAAAATGATGCTTAGAATTTAGAAGGAACTTAGAAAGTTGTAACATTAGACTAGGTATATAAAAAATGAAGGTGAGGTAGGCCAGGTTGGGATAGTAATGGAATCGAACGAAAAGGTTCTCTTAAATTCACTGGAGTTAACTTAAATTTCCTTTTTTTCGGGGGGAACCTAGATCGTAAGATTCAACGACGAAAAAATAAAATCAGAATGGGAGGGGGGGACAAAAGGAGTGAGAAGAATGTTGATGAGGATCTCAAGAAAAAGACATTGTCTTATCTACCTTGTCAGTTTTTGATTCAAAAAAGAAAAGAATTTTACTAATTTAATAAAACGAAAAAGAGAAAAATTATCGTTTTTACGTTTGGTTTGATCGAACCAATTGCTATTTGTCTTTTTTTTAATTACTAAATTAAAATATTAAATTAAATATTAATCTGATATATATATGTTAGTTATTATATATAAACGTTATAAATAAATTATATTTAATTAAATATTATTATTATATATATAAATATTATTAATTTATACAGGTATGTACCTGTTTTGCTTGAAATGAGTCAATTTCATTCCAATTGAAATTTTTGCAATAAAATCTAATTTTTATTTCAAAGAAACTTTTCCAAAAAACGTTCTAATAATCTAATATTAATAATAAAAATTAATATATATATATATACTATAATTTATATTACAATACGTTACAATAAATTATAATAATATCGTATAACAGTTTGAAACGATTCTAAACAAAAAAAAATGTACGAGAACATTAATAGGTATCTAAACTGACTAGCGAGTATATAAAAATTCTTGGAAAAATCGTTTGAGGAAAAATCGTTGAGACAGGTTGGGGGGGGGGGTTCTAAAGAAAGAAAAAGAAAAATTCGAGATTGAATAAAACGGGATTTAAATTCAAAGAATAAGTGGTATAAAACTACGTAGTCAACCTTACAACGTTAGGTCAAAGAAAGACCTCTAAGATGAAGAAACTCTCAAAGAAATAAAAGAAAGAAAAAAAAATAAGAAAAATAGTAAAATAGGGGTGGGGGGGAGTAAGAGAAAAAGAAGAAAAAGAAGAGATTCTAAAAAACACGAGAGCAAAGTTTCTCTTCTATTTTTTTTTGTCTAAAGTTAGAAACGTTAGAATATAAAAGATTTGTCGTCGGATCTTTTCGAAAAATTTTTTTTCTTGGATTTTTCTTTTTTTTAGATCTTCCCCGTGAGTTTTTCCTCCAGCATCCTCCGCCCCCCCTTCCTGCCCCCAACTCCCTCACACTTAACCTGTTACCCGCATCCGCAAACGAATCGTTGCTTTCTTTTCAATAATAATTCATTTAATGGTAATACAGTGGTACTCAAAATATATTAACATGAATTTTATTTTTCAATAGTAGAATAATAAAGCAATTTATTTAGAAAATTTTCTGTTTTTTTCTTACTGTTAAAATTTATTGAATTATTGTATGTAGGATTGTATTTGAATTATTTCTTTTTGTTGATGACATTTTAATCACATTGAATGATTGTTATTATGTGTATTAACAGTTAGAGTACCACTGTTTCTATATTGGACCACAAACGGTGTAGTAAATGAGAAACGTCACGGATTCGAGAGGGTAAAAGTAGTATTATTAACTCATGCGGGTCTTCAAACGTTTATACATATACATATATATGTATTTATGTATGTGTATATTTACATCCGTTAGTGTTTTTTTCTCCCAAGATTAAAAGGGTAAACCTTTGTACTTCGTTCTAAATGATTTTACTACTGTGTTGGGGTGGGGTGAGGAGGAGAGGAAAGGGGTTTGCAACAAATTGAAAAGAACTTGATGATGATTTATAATCAATATTTCAGTCTAGTTATAAATTTATTATTTGATTTCAATTTATTGTGGTAAATAAAATTTACAACAACAGAAAATAAAATGGATACCTGAATAATAATATAGTATAACAAAAAAGATAAATCCACTCGTCAATACGAAATAATTAAATAAACGTATGAAATCAGCAAGAAATAAAAAAGAAAAACAAAGGAAGCGTGAGAATTTTCCGAGAAAATATATTTGGGAAATGAAAAAGATAGAAACGGATGTAATAAAAAAAAAACAAAAGAAATAAGAAGAAGAAGAAGAAGAAAAAAAAACAGAATTTAGACTGTTACAACGGAAGAGTCTAATGGTAAGATCTATTGCTTACGTGAGTTGAGACATGGCTAGCATGAAGAGCACTATAGCGTCTTCTTCTTCTTCTCCTTCTTCTTCTTCTTCGTCTTCAACGTGCCTTGGGAAGAATGTGAAATCCAAACATAGTCGAGTCGAGAGAAAATAAGAAAGACAGAGTTGGTTCTATCTTCTTCGACAAGGACGATGACACCAACGAGTTGACGTATCTTTTTATTCTTCTTTTTCTTCTTCTTCTTCTTCTTCTTCTTCTTCTTCTTCTTCTTCTTCTTCTTCTATATGGTTTAAAAACCTGCACTTGTTTCGTCACGTTAAGACATTGTAATACGAGGTACCTAATTTTTCAATAATTATTTTTTATTTTTTTACTTTTTAAAAGTATCGAAAGAAGAATTATATTCTATATATAATAATGTAATTATATTTTCTAAATATTAAATTTTATTTTACATATTGTTTTTTTATGAAGAAATAAAACAGACAAATGTACAAAACTAACCTTACATTTGGATAAGGTTATGTTCAAAATTAAATTACAATTTATACCGATTATTACTTTCTTTTTTTACTATTTGAAATTATCAAAGGAACATAATTGTAATCTAAATATTACATATATTTTATTGTATTTTATTTTATTTGGTTATTTTTGATGAAGAAATAAAACAGACAAATGTACAAAACTAACCTTACATTTGGATAAGGTTATGTTCAAAGTTTAAATTACAGTTTATACCGATAATTACTTCCTTTTACTATTTAAGATTATTAAAAGAAGAACATTGTATTCTAAGTATTTAATTTAATTGTATTTTACTTTATTTTATTATTTTTTGATGAATAAATAAAACAAACAAATGTACAAAACTAACCTTACATTCGAATAAGGTTATGTTCAAAATTAAATTACAGTTTAATAATTATTCTTTCATATTCTATATTTGTGCACCAGTATCTTTTCAATAGGATGATTCATAAATAAATATAAATAAGATATACTTCGTTGTCCAGGAAGAAGTAAAACGTAAAGAAAAAAAAGAAAAAAGAAAAAGGAAAAAGGTAAAAAAAGAAATAGAACGTAAAGGTTTCGTATTTCATTCAAGTTTTCTGTTCAGTTTATCAGCGATGGCCTCTGTGATCTGCTTACCGAAAGTGCTTACATATCTCTAGACTTAAAACATTCCAACTAAACATTTCATATGTTATTCCTTTTATAGTCTCGCCACATATATAAAATAAAGATTAGTAAAAAAAAGGTGGACAATGAAAAAAAAAAAAAAGAAGTACATTTTATTTCTTGGGCTCGTATTAACTAGGAAAACCAATTTTGTAAAAAAAAAAAGAAAAGTATTGTGAAAGAACGTAGGCTGTATTACAATTAACCATAAGTGTAAAATGTATTTCTTCAAAGAATAAAAATATAATGATCTAAAAAAAGGAAAAAGAAAACATATGCCAACTGTGAGACTGACTGCCGATATGATTTACGAGGGGAACACTCAAACACATACATACACACACAAAAATGTAAAAGATACCGTAAAGAGGGCAAAGCTAAACGACGATTGGCGCCGGCGCCCGACTACCTCATTATCATAGTGCACGAGCTGACTCTTGTAGCCTTGTAATTGTCCTGCATGCCATCACCTTTTTTCTTTTTCTACAATACTATCTTCTTTCTATGACATTTATTACAACTTTGTTGTAAGGTTCGCAACCGTTGATATAACCCGTGAGAAAAATTACTACTAAACTGTTTCTTATTGCATTTTCATCGATTTTTCAAAATAATATTTTCTTTTTTAGGTTTAAAATTATTATTTGGTTCGATTCGAAAGGTTACTCTCGGTCACCGCTAAGTTTAACATAGATAACTATGTTTTATGTGTGCTATACCATTCTGTACATAAATATAAAACAACAATCTTAAATTACGTCATTTACATGCATTCTAAATGCATATCGTTTTCAACTATAGTTTAATCTCAACACTCGTTGCAATAAGAATATTGTTTTTAAAGTTACGAAACACACACAATAAGCATGAGTTCGATTTTTCGTCGATGAACTGACCGGAAGTGCCGAAAACTATGACAGGAGATGGATAAAAATATTTACGAATGAAATTAATTTTTTCATGAATGATATTTTAACAAGAAAATAATTGATCTCAGTTTATTCGTCTCACTTTTAAAGGTCTAATTATTATTAAACGATTAAAATAAATTTACTATGAAATATTTGACGAATATTACATTTATCTATTTTATATAATATTTTATATTTTTAATAATTATACAATTATCTAAATAAATAAATATTGTCTCATCAGTCAATAATTAATAAAACATTAAAAAATTAATCGATGTTATTAGACGTTAACACGAGCGTAACATATAAATACAAAGTTCTGAATTCTTAAGATTCCAATGATTAAAGTAGCACGCATGAATGTAAGAGAACAATTAAGTGTTGGTAAAAGATAATGTTTCATATCTTGTTGTTGTCTCACTTGCCCTCGTATCTTATATACGTATATATATATATATATAAACGCGTATAATAACATACAATTTGTTACATTGTATTTGATTTTTTTTTGTATCCGTTATACTCACTTACTAACTCAAACTCAGGTTGCGAACCTTATTCAATTCGCAACGACATTCCGTTGCACGTCGCCAAATGCGGCAAGTGGCTTATTCTATTTCTTCTTTATGGGGTTTGAGTATCGGTCCGGTGCACGTTTCGATTCACAAAATCAATTACAGGTTGTTATCGACTACTCAGAACGACTGTTCGAATGTTTTTCGATACCGTACGAAACTTACATTCGGCTTTTCTTTCCTTAGCCGGTTGAATTAATTAAACCGTGAGTGTATATATCAAATTAAAACAGAAAAAAAAATCCCAAGAAATTGCGGGGAATGAGAGGATTTTAAAAAAAAAGTTATAGGAAAACTAAAGGAATCGATACGAGGATAACGGTTTCTGTAAAATATATTTCAAAATTTCCCACCGAAACAAAAAACGGTTTTTTATTTAAATAAAATTTTGTCTTGGTATAATATGATATTATAATATGATTCGATAATATAATTATAATGTTAAATTTATTAATCGAATTTATTGTTTAACTTAATAATTAGTACACTGTCATAATTACTTATGTATTAATATACTTATACTAATTTCCTGCAATTTGTTATTTTTGATCATTTTTATATAGTAAATAACCTTTTGCTTCTATTAAACATATTAACAAATGAATTATATATATATTGGAAAAGTTATCAGAATTGGAATTGGTTGACAGTTAATCGTTAAAAAAAAATAGAAAGTATTGTCAGTTAGGGTTAAAGTAAAGCAAGTCGAGCATATAAAGTACGTGTCATTGAAGAAAAAGATAATCATCAATAATGACAAGAAAGTAACTATAAATATTTATAAGCTTAAGGATATATTACGGTCTTCTCTCGAATAGGCGGTGGGTATTGTGTCGGTGCGCTCGCGTGCGCATAATCGCGATATATTACCGTCATTACCAACACCGCCGTTAACAAGATTGTCCCCGGCATTTTAAAATCACGCACCAGAGCACGGTCATTACTTACGAATTATAGTTCATTAGAAGATCGATCAAACGATCGTTTGGTCTTGTCCTTTCATCGTATAAAACTACCATACTTTTATCCATGTTTGTTTATTTCGCGGTAAATAACAATTACAAAGCATAAAAGTCATGACATATTTACGATCAAATTGAAAACTAACCTCTAAATATTTACAGGAATCTGACACATTGATTCAAGTAATTTTTCTCTATTGATTTTCTAAATATTTAATAGAAATCTAATCCTCATCGTATAAATTCCCTTTTTTTTCATTCATGTTTGTTTATTTCGCGATAGACAAAAAATACAAAGTATAAAAATTACAACATATTTACGGTCAAATTGAAAACTAACCTCTAAAAACTTACAAGAATCTGATACATTGTTACAAGACATTTTCTTATTGATTTTTTAAATTTTTAATAGAAATCTAATTATGCGAACATGTCAGGAAATTTAAGAATACATTTTATTGTATTAAATTCAATTTATCGCATTGATAAGTTAGAAAAATTTTCATGCTTGGTGCAGCAAATACGGGAAAAAAGTCAAATTACTTTCTATACAAGGAAAGTGTCCCACATAACTCTAGTCACGATTTTTCAAGTACTTGCGATAACCTGACAAAAAAATACTTTAAACAAAAGTTGATCTATTTTTGATTGACTATACATTGCAATAAAAGTATTTCTTGACGGCGGAGCCAAACCCTCCCCCCCCCGATAATGCTAACAATGCTTGGCGATCAGGCAATGTGAAAAATGCCTGACCCGCCAACTTTTCTTTGCCATTTTATGAACCTTTGCAGATCGATTTATAACTCGACAAAGTATTCTACGCGTAGAAAAGAAAGTATACTTTAATTTAATGTAAAAATCATTAAAATCCGCTTGCTATAAGTATAAAAAATATTTACGCGAACTATTCAGAAAAACGACATTTCTTCGAAATCCACCGTTGAAATGAAACATTGTCCTCTATCAAATTACTTTTATTAAATGTTGTTTATATGCTCTTCCGAATGTTGCGCATGTGTATAAAGGTAATAATGCATCTAATACATAAAATTTAAGATTATAACATTATCACATTTTAGCATTCTTTTAATTTTTATGCAATTTCTTAAATAAAACTACACTATAAAGATGTAATTATTACAGTGTCTGCCACAGTGCTGTTTCAGGCCTTTTTGCGAAATTTTTTTTGTCAGGTTATCGCAAGTACTTGAAAAATCGTGACTAGAGTTATTTGGAACACCCTGTATATTAAATTGAATTCACAAACTTTATGTACAATTAAAAATACATTTTCAAAGTGAAAACTTCAAACATAATTTGAAACAATTAATATAAATTTCTATCACAAATTGACAAAATTTCTATTGTATCGTTAAACGAGGATAAAGAAAAAATATTAGATAAACTAGTAAAAGATATTGAATAATTCTGAGCATGTTTCCAACTAGCATATCCTGAACATTACCAAATAAAGGTGATGATCAACCCTTTCAAGAGAAAAGTAACCCGATGCATTGCTTGACTTTTGCTTTTTGTCATGAACTGAAGGTCTCCTCTAGCGGAAGAATCAACGAGAAATCCACAGTCAAAGACTCCTTTCCTTCTTCTTCTACCTTTTACCACCCCCCTACCCCTTCCTCCTCTTCTTTCTCCACCACCTGATATTTCTTCTCATCCATCCTTGTTTCTCTTCGGTTGACTCCTTCACAGATTCCTGTGGCTGTTCCAGACTTTAAAACTACTCTACTCGACTCGTATTCGATTCGAGATAATGACGTTTCAAAGTTTTACCAAATAGAAATCACACGATAACGTGTACGTGTTAATTTGTTTCCTTTATTTTTTTGAGAAAGTAAAATTAAAATTGAACGATAGAAAATATCGTATAAAAGTTAGACGCGTATGGGATCGATTAATTATGAAAAGTTTCAAAAGTTTTAATTATATGTTCTGACACACCTAATAGAAATTATTTTCTCAATAAATAAATACGTGTATATAGTATATGTGTGTACACGTTTGTATATTTTGTTTTTTTTCTTGGAATTTAAAGAATGACTGTTTAATGAGAAGATAAATAATAAAAAAAAAAGAGAAAGATAGGATTTATGGTGAAAGATAAAAGTACGTGTTTAGAAGATTAGAAATCTTATTGATTACTATGACAAGTGTCTAAAGAGTCTCCGGATATCCTCGAACATGTTCAGGATTTTTATTCGTTCATACGTTTCTTTTACAAAAATATTAGGAAATATTGATTTAGTCATTTTTATTGTTCAAGACGTGATTAACATCTAATACACAGATCTCGAGGTTTTAATTATTTTTTATTGTTCCTCTCAATAATCAATAATATTGTGTTATAGAATTGAATTCAATTTTATATGTTAATTAATTCAAAAAATAATCTAATTATTAGTCAAATAATTACAAGTAAATTTCGTAACAATGAATACAAGTATTTCTTAATTGAAAATCAAATATTTTAAGTAGAAAATGTTCGTGTAATGTTAATAAATATAATATCAATTATTAGAATAATATTTTAATTAAAATATTTTTAAAATCGTAATATAAATGAATAACAAAATAAAATCAGGATGGTCTCAAAAGATAAAATAATTTTAATAAACTTTATTAAACCATATTGAAAGATGATCAGATAGAAATAAAGAAATAAAAACAAATAGAAAGAAAGATTCATAGCAAATTTCAAGATACTTATTATTTTTTATTGTCTTTCCTAATTATCAATAAATGTTCTAGGATTTAATACAATTTCATATATTAATCAATTCAAAAAATAATCTAATTATAAGTCAAATAATTAGAGCTAAATGTCTTAATAATAAATGAAAACATTTCTAAAATTAAAAATCAAATATCTCAAGTAGAAAATATTCTTATATATAATGCTAATAAATAATAATATCAATTATAACCGTAATATATTTACATTAAAATATTCTTAAAATCCCAATAAATAAATACCAAAAATTAATATCAGGGTGGTCTAAAAAATGATAAAATAATTTTAATACGTAAACTTAATTAAACCATGGTAGGAAATGATATCTCACAATAAGACAAAGATAAAGAGATAAAAACGTATAGAAAGAAATGGAATAAGGTAAAGAATGAAAGAGAGAGAGAAAGAGAGAGATAGACAGATCCATTGCAGATTCCAGGCAAGTTCGGTGAAGTTGAAAAAGCGTCCCAGTCTCTTGGTCATCATTCGAAGTCCTTTAACATTTTCTCTCTCTCTCTCTCTCTCTCTTTCTTCAGATGGTATCCAACACGTCCAATTCCAAGGGCTTCGAAGCAAGTATTCCCTGTCTCATCCTTTCCCTCAGTCATCCCATTTCTGCTAATAATACCATCCCACCTACCAAACCCGGACACGCAAACTTGTATAGTTGAGAAGAACGGCAGTCGTCGTCGCCGTCGTCGTCGTACAGGTGAATACCTGAAAATATACTTGTGAATATCTGTGAAAATACCTGTCCACTTTGTGCTCAGGTGTAATCTTCTCACAAATAATCCCTATGGTGAATAACTTACTCTTACCTTTCTTTTTCCTTCTTTTTCCCTTTTCATTTCTTTTCTTCTCTTTTGTAGTTTTTTTCCCTTTTTTCCCCATATTCTATGTAGTAGTTTTCTAGGATTCAACTATCTTTCTTCTCGAATCTTTTTCTAGTTTATTTCATTCATCGATTGAAAAAAGATTTCTGGTTCCTACTATCAATTGTATTTTAATGTTGTCGTTGTTGTTTTTGTTGTTGGCAGGTAAAAAAGTATTCGAAAATATTCAATGTAGTTATTTATCTAGCATTTAAGAATGCACGTTACTATTTCATTCTTTGTTCATTGAAATTATGATTGTACGATTGTAATATTGAATAAGAAAAGATTCGCTTTGCTAGAAGTAATTTTTATATATTTAAATTCGATTATATATTTTCGTTACAAATATATGTGTGTGTGTGTTGATATAAATTGAAAAGAAAAGTTTTCATAAATGTTCCAATCAATTTATTTTTTGTATTCGAATTATGACGTTTAAATCTAGACAACGATTAAATCTATGTGATACCTAAATTAATCTTATATTCGATTTCAAATTATTAACAAATTAATCCTTAATTGGACAATTATTTAATAAAATAATATTGATATAAAAATTGCACATATATATGTATATATTCTGATCATTTTTCAATTTACAATTGTTCAAATACAAATACCAATGTGGCTGTATCCAAAAAAAAAAAAAGAAAAAGGAAAAAAGGTAAAAGCACCTGACCAGGTAAAAAGAATGTGAGAGAACTTTCAGTGGATTTGGGTTACCTGTTCTTTTGGTCTACCCGTGTCGGTCTTTTTCAGTAGATTCTTATCTACTTAAGGTACTTCTTCTGCAACCTGGATAAGCAATTTTTCAGCTAATTAAATACTCCCCCGATTATTGCAATCAAACAACAACAACAACAACAACAACAACGACGACGACAACAACACTGCTCATATCTCGCCAAATAAAAACCACGAACGATCCTTGTGTGAGATTAACTAAGCGTTTCTTCTTCTTTTTTTTTTTTCAATACAACGATACATTTAATTAAACGAAACGAAATGAAACGAAAACTGGAAAGGAAAGTAAGTACCAAATCGGTGAATCGATTTGTAGCACTTTACAAGCGTAAACGAGTTTCTTAAAGAAGAAACCGTTTTCACAAAAAACTCGTTCAAAAGGCACCCCCCTACATTTTTTATATCTTCTTTTTTTTCTTTTTTTTATCATATTTCGTTACCTCGTTTTTATAATATCAACTCCCAAACCCCGAAAGGATTTTCGTTTTAATGTATAAATATATACATATATATTATAATATAATAGTTTCTCCACTTTTTGTAAATTTTTAAATATTTCTTTCAGTTTTGTTTTTTTTTTTTTTTTTTAATGAAATCGTACAACACATAAAATACTTTACCACAAACCCGAATCTTAATCTAAATGACCAATGATTAAAAATTACGTAGAAACAAAAACAAACTTCCTGTATAACTTGATTACATGTTTGATGAAAAAAAAAGAAAAAAAAAAATAATGATCGTATTTAAGTTAAAAGAAACTCGATGAAAGAAAGATAAGTGTTAAACGGTGGGTGGAGAAGGGACGCGGGGGAGGGTCGATTAGGTTGTTCAACGATGCACGAAAGAAGAAATAATCGTTGTCGCCTTACAACTTAATAACATCCTGACACTGGCCTGAAATAATAGGAAATGCAATTTTGCGAGTATATATATATATATATATACGTGTATCTGTCTATATATGTATATCTGTTCAGGTATATTCGTGCATGTGTATCTGCGTATACATATGTGTATCTGGATGTGTATATGTATATCTGTTCATGTATATTCGTGCATGTGTACCTGCGTGTACATGTCTGTATCTGTGTATATCTGAGCATGTGTATCTATACATGCGTATATGGGTATTTGTGTGTGGGGGGGTGCGTATTCTTTTTCTTCGCGCACTCGTCGCAGGGGTATAATTATTGCATTCTAATGTGTTTTTACAATTATTTGGCAGTCAGTTGCAGTATGCGAACGTAAGCATTCTCTTAGGACGCGATAAAACTTACCAACGGGGATAAATATCGCACGTTCGTTCGTGTTCATTCGTTGGGAGACAACAAACTAAGCTCGCATCATGAGAGGAGACTCGTTTGAGAAATAAAATTAAATCAAATTAAATCAAATTAGATAAAAAGGAAAACAAAAAATTGAAATAATTAGAAGATAGTGATATTAGTATTAGTGGTGGTGTCGAAGATGTGGTCTCTCAGGAGACACCGAGAAACAGCTTTCAAAAGGGGGCGTAAACGGTAAGGACAAAAAAAAGATAGTAGGAGTAGGGGGTGGCAGAGGGAAGAAAAAATATCAGAGAAGAACTATTTCGCTGGTTGAACTCTAATTAGACCCAAGGCGCAACTTAACAGAAACGCAACTATAATAACGATCGTCCTCTTAATCCGAAATTATCGACACGACACCAGTTATATTTCTACCTACGTCTTTTTTTTTTACTTTCATTTCTTTTTTTTTTTTTTATTATTCAACTTTATCGAACGTGCATGAAAAACGAGCAAGAGTAAACTTTCATTTCGTATAAATGATGCACATATATGTGTATATGTGTGTGTATGAGTACGCGTTTATTTTTTATTTTTTAACGTTGCGAGAAAAAATAATAGAAATTTTTATTTATTTATTTTTTTCTATCTCCTCCTAAATATAAATAAAATAATAAGAATGTATATACCATAATAGGTGCGTTATAAAAATGAATGATGCACATAGGTTTGTATGTGTATGTATGTACACATTTATTTTTTTAGTTTTTTATTTTTGAATGTTGCGAAAAAATGGTAGAATTTTGTAATTCCCTAAATATTATATTAATAGAATAATAAGAATATATACCATGATAAGCGCATTAACCTTAATTCAGTATCGGTGATAATGTAGCGATAACAAAAAATAAATGCTCGTGGAAGAGTCCTCGAAAAAGATGACGTCATTATCAGCTCACGCACCCTTTGACCTCCTCGCGTACGCTCGTTTCCGTTCTTACGAATATTTCACTTGACCGTATTTAGATACTTACACGAGAACTTCTCGTATGCAGTCAGGAAATAAAACAATTCGTATATTTGTTTGGTCTTCTTTTTGTTAATATTCTTTATCATTGACTTTAAAAATACATATATACATATTATGATCGCGCATATTAATAAAATGTTGTTTAATTTTAATATAAGTAATTAAATATGTCTATATACTTTTATGTAATTATAAATGTTTCGTGAAATATATAAATTACGTGCATTAATATTAAAATAAAATATATATTAAATAATTAATATTTAAATTTTTTTAACATACGTAAGAAAATATTTCTATTGCAACTTTTGTTGCAAATATAAATATTTCCTGCGATATATATAAATTACATGTACAGATATTAAAATAAATTATATTAGTATTTTAATTTTATGATATACACGTAATAAAAAATATTAGAATAAATACAATGTATCAAAGTTTTATAGAGAAAAAACGCAGTTAATGTAAATAAGAATCATAGTAATTCTCTCTCATTGCTTATCTCACGCGATCCTTATCACGAAATACATATACGTATAATTAGCTTTCGCTCGTAGGCAGAGTTAAGGTCTCCGAGGTTCGTGCCATTGATGTGGTGGTGGTGCCAACTCGAATGAATCGCGCGTAAATATCGTCATTCTAAAAACGGCTTAATTGAAAATGAGAACGCGTGCCTCTTCTTTCTTCTACGCATACACGCACATGCACTAACGTACACACACATACACATACACACACTTGTAAGTACGTAATTGTATGATCTATAAAGTATTACATTTACTTCTCATTTATGTTATTCAATTTCAATATAAAACATTAAATCGATACTCGCATTATATAACACGTATATTATCTACATATTTATTATTATATTGATAACATAATATCGATTAAAGAATAACAATATTAAAAATGAAAAGAAAGAGAGAGAGAGAGAGAGAGAGAATTGCATATAAACATAATGCATTTACATAATCAATCGTTATATTATATTTCTTTGATTGATCCGAGTCAAGTTATGATCCGGTCAGTGTTAGTATACTTTACTTATTAGTATAATACGTTTCCTCGTAAAATCATCTTATCATTTTCATTCATATATTTATATACATATATAGATTGTTCGTAAAATAATTTCACTTGGTTATAATTGAAATGAATTTTTCAAGATTAAAACTTGTTCAGATTAGAATGGTTTTAGGAATAAAATAAATTTGTTTTTTAACGTTTACTACTTGAATTTGTATTCGTAAATATATATATATATATCGATTTGTTTATCATTTAATTATATCGTATATACATAAAATTTTTAAATACTAATATTAATCTTTTAGAAAATATTTAAATATAAATATTGCAATTAATGTTGAAAAAAAAGTCTTTATGGTATTTTAGATTTATTTATATGATTACAATGAATTCAAATAAGAGTATAATTGATGATACATAATGAATAAGACGATTACCGAGCATGCAATTAAACGAGAGATGAAAAAAGAAAAAAAAGAAAAAAAATAATTGCTAGGTTTATCGCACACTTTTTTTGCGATTAAATTCTACAGAGGAATGGCATAAATATTAGCGATAACGTTCTACGCCCAACACAATCTAAATCTATTTCTTATTAATTTTATCTTTGGAAAATACTTAATGTTCAAAGAAAAAAAAATAGAAAGATTAGGGGGCTAAGGTAAATTTCCAATAAATTAATCGAAATATAATGATTGAAAATTAGAAATCAAATCATTGTATTAACCTAAAATCAATTTGAAAAGTTAAAATTCTTTATCTTTTTTTATTTTTAACATTACATTAGAATAATTTTGTAAACATCGGAATATATTTTCTTACAAATTTATTCTAGGATAAACAAGTTGTTTGTCCCACAACGTTTATCCTGGAATGAGTGTTTCCAATTTCTTGAAAATATGGTGTACGGTTTAAAGAAGATTGAAAAGCTTCTCTCTTACGAGTTCCGGCGAGTTCCTCGCATCGTGTTAAATACAAACGGCAGAAGTGTTATCGGGAACGAGCTGCGATAAGTCGAGAACTAGTTCGGCTAGTTTAAAAGATTTCAAGGAAGAAGCAGGAGTGCAACGTGTCACCTCGTCGAATACATTTTCAATTCAACTTGAATTGCTTTCATTGACTATCTTTAGCAAATGCAATATTAAACGTTTAATATAATAAAAAGTTTAAACATTATTTACAAAAAACAAACAACTATCTTTTTTTCAGTACAATATTAACCGTTTAATATAATAAAAAGTTTAAAAATTATTTACAAAAAGCAAGTAACTATCTTTTATTTAAATACAATATTAATTGTTAATATAATAAGAAAATGTAAAAATTATTTACAAAAAAAGGAAATAATTAAAAATAATATTAAACGTTTGATTGTATTATTTACGAACTCGAAATACAAAACGTTTGTCGTAACCGACGAAAATAGAAGACGCCATTTTTTTTCTTCCTAACCTTAAAAAAATCATGAAAATCAAATGAGCAACTACGGGTAGTATGTATGTACATAAATACGCGATAAAACTTTAATAGGATCTAACTAATTCGAGATGAAAGATAAATGGAAAGGAAAAAGAAGAATAAGAAGAAAAAGAAGAAGGAAGAAACAACGTAAGCAGATAAAACGAAAAAAAGGATTTCCTTTTTACTCGTCATAATGATTTACCTTGAAATCTCTTCACCTATTTAATTTCTCACATTAGATCGAGATTACGATTACGTGCGTAATCGTTATGATCGGAATAATCTTTTCATTTTGTAGTAGTAGTATTATTATTATTATCAAAGTTTTGTTATCTTAGATGTCGTTGCAATTCGTATTGTATATTCGAAATTTCTCATTTTCTTTTTTATTTTATCCACAAAACTAAAATCCTTTAGTAACTTTTTTTTTTCTCAAATCTTAAATTACGTTAAATATTTTTATATAAATAAAATTGTATTGCAAAATGTTAAAAAAAAAAACGTATTTTATTCTCCAGTGTTGAACACATTGAAAACGTGAAAAAAAAATATACACGCAAAAAGCGCCTGAAAACTTTCTAACCTCTACAAAACATACATATATATATATACTTTGTAATTTTATTAATTAATAATTAATTAAAAGAAAAAAGTTAAAAGAAAAAGAAAAAGAAAAAGAAAAAAGAGGAAAGGAAGAAGAAAGAAAAATTGTTCGGTTCCTTTCCCTCGACACGGGCTGAAGCTCGCATATTACACACACACACACACACAAATATATTCATAGACATTCTATACATGTTTATATAAACTTCAAGAGTATTACTAGGAGTTAATTTTATCGTCGGATTCGATTTTGTGTGTTAGTAGACGTTAGGTAGAAACGATCATGGAGGCAGAACGAAGAGAGAATTCCCTTCAAGAGTTTGAGGTGAGTCGAATGAAGAAGAAGAAGAAGAAGAAGAAGAGGGGGAAAGGAGGGCAAAAAGAGGAGGTGGTGGAGTAGAAGAAGCTTACCGGGCGTATCGTAAAGAGACGGGTAAGCACCAGCCGGAACATTCATGCTCTAGTGAAATTAAATACTAGCCGAGTGCTTCCCTAAAGGCCTCCTTCGAGGCCATTTAAATCTTTCGATTTAATTTACGGCGGGAAATTTAAATATCGATAATGAAAAGTAAGACTTGGATACAGGTTTTGATTGTAGACATTGTAATTATTGTCGACAATATTTTTTTCTATTTATATTTTAATATTATATAATATTGTATTTATATTATTCTCATCTAATTTTCATACTCTCTCATTATTGTTATTAGAATTATTTCAAAATATAATGAATAATAAATAAACGTTTATATAGACATATTATAAAAGTTAACTTTGAAAAAATTGTAATCATTAAAGATTCGTTCAGATTAATTAGGATCGATCTTATTGTAAAAATCGCAAAGTAGGATATAAAATCCGATTGAGGTTCTTTCTTCGTAGTTTTCTCCCAGGACTACTATCTTCGTCATCCTGTTTAAGGTTACTCATCCGTATAGGGAGCGAGAATGAGCGTAGGTTGGTAGTAGTTGTGTTGAGAAAGGAATACTATATGTAACCAAAGCGAGCATTCGTAACGACCGAGTTCTCGTCTCTAATCGTAAGGAACGGGGAACGTAGACGAAACGTTTTCTTCTTTTCATCACGCATACTCTCACATATACTCTCCATACTCGCATACTTCTTTTTTTTTTATTCCATCGGATATGCTCCTCTCGATGTCACCAATATAGCGTACATAAATAAATTCGTATAACGCATACATTCTTATGTTCATATACGTGTACAATCATACATTCACATATATATACGTTTATTCTTTAACCACACATACTCACACACACATATTATCATTTCGTCTTTCTCTCTCACTCTATATTGGACATAGCGTACGTAAATACATTCATACACACACATATGTGTTGTATACGTATATACAATTATACATTCACACGTTAATACATAGATGTATTTAAGTGTGTGTATGTTGTGTGTATACATATATGTAGAATAAAATACATTTAAAGAGAGATGACACGTATAGTATAAGCTAACCTATACGGAGTACATCCGGTCGTGATTGGGAGTCAAGAATACATGCGAATTACACGTCGGCATTGTGTGTAGTAACACTACGTGTAGTAAGCCGCGTAGTACGCGTAAACGCGAGACAAGACGAACACATAAGCCACGAGTGTTTCATTCTCGAAGGACATTCCCACTCCTACGCTTTTAAAAGTAACTTCGATCTCAGGGATCTCCGAACCTTTCTCGTTCGTTTCTTATCCTACGTTTGCCTCTATTCTCTATCTTTCATTCATTTTATATATATATATTTCTGTCTCTGTATCATTCATTTTATTTATCTATCTTTATCACTTCCCTCTTCTCTTTCTCTCTCTCTCTCTCTCTCTCTCTCTCTCTCTTCTATAATATTTGTCTATTTTTATCTCCGTCTTACTCATTACGTTAATCTATCTCTATTTTTCTACTTCTCTTCTAATTCGTTGGTTTACTCAATTCTATTTGCAAACCCGTTTCTATATTTCGCGAGGCCCTGTTCTAATTGGAAATACCAGAAGTAACTGAAAGTTAGTTAAATTTATTAAAAGTTTTAATACAAAAATTTGTTGTTAATTAATTAATTAAATCGAATAGGAAATAATTTTATTTTTCAATTAATTACACTTTGCGTCAAGCAGGTGGGAGAAAGCGAACAGTTCCTACACCAATGAATACGTTTCCTGTTTTAATTTATTTTTTAAATTAGATGATAGAAATAAACTTGTCCTAGATCGAATCGATTGAAATTATGTGGATCTATTCCGAAGAAATTATAAGTTATCAGGTTCGCGTGAAAATCCTTACAACGGAAACATTCCACCACTTCATAAGCTCGTAAGATAGAAAAGTAAAAGCTGATTTAAATGATTCCCATGTCACCCCGAGTAACATCAGAGAAATTTCGATTGATTCAGAAAGATATCTTTTTCGTAGATTCGAAAATGGCGGCACCATTTTTGGAAGGAATCCTAACCGTTAGCCATCTTGTCGGGAAGAGTATACGCGTGTGTAAGATATCTCCAATGACACTTTTTTCTCTTAAATGCCACGTGCTTACAGGAAAACGATCTTTCGTTGATGCAGTAAAAAATCATAACCTTTTACCTTTTTTTTTCTTTTTATTTCTCCTTAAATTAAAAAAAAATGTTAAAATGGAAACCGTTAACGAAGTTTTTCAGTTTCTTTTTCCTTTTCTTGGACAACAAAAATTTTTGAATAGGAAACCTGAAATGTGTGTGTGTTATTTATCACTTTCTTTTTCATCGTTTCCGATAAGCGAAATGTGTAAAATTGACAGATCATTCTTAATAAGAAAATTAATATTAAGATCTTTTCTAATCAAATTAAAAAAGTCAAAAATGTAGTGTTGGACACCATGGAACAATGTGGAAGAGTTGTTCCGAGTTCCACCTCGTGCGAACGAACGAACGAAAGCGAATGGGACCGGACTCGACCGAGCTGCCCCTGAGGCCAGTGCCGGATCCTCTTGTTCAAGTACCCAAGGTCATCATCGCATAGCTACTTACTTGTAGTATACTTATGTACCTTCCTTTTTCTACCCCCGAGTATAATAATTCGTGAACGTTCTCACGAAACGTTTCTTCCTTTCGATATCGTGCGATCATCCTACTCACGTGCCTTGTCCAGACGATTTTACTTTTCTCTCTCTCTCTCTCTCTCTCTCTCTCTTTTTCCCCATCCTTTCTTTTCTTCTTTTTTCTTTCTCTTTTTATTTTGGAATAAATTTACAACTCGATGCGACGACGTAAAATTCCTTTTCCTACCAAAGGGAAAGCACATTTACGTTCTTCATTTTTTTTACGTGTGAACGATACGTCGATATGTTAAAAACCTTGACACGCGCGTAATAATAATAATAATAATAATTATAATTATAATAATTATAATCTCTAATGTCAATAAGAAAAATCTAAACGATTTGTAGAATAATGTGAAATAATATGCGCACACGTAACGAGCAACAGGTTTCGCGCCACGTTGTCACTTCTAACATTTCGCGTGGTATTTTAAACGTCATCGAAAATTATCTCGACGAAATAAATAACATTCCTACGGATTTTCACAAAATTCATCCTTCTTCTCTGTAAATGGAAAAAAGAAGAAGAAGAAGATAAAATATTGAAAAAATACTCGAAAGAGAAAGTTGATAGGAGAAGGGTAACCAAGGGAATAAGAGACGTCCCTGGAAACCGAACGACGAAGGAAGGTAGCAGCGGCCCTGTTATAGTCGAGCAGCTCGAACCAGTGGTCCCCTTTACACGATGCAAAAGACGACGAGACGAAGAAAGAAAGAGAGAGAAGGAGAGAGAGAGAGAGAGAGAAAGACCGATGGAAATGAAGATAAAGCCTCTCTAAGAAAGGAGAAAGAAAGACAGAAAGAGAGAGAAAGATGAAGAGAGTAAAAATCCCCTCTCAGCCCGTTCACCGTCTCGAGCGATCAACGAACTGGCGCCGATATTGGAAGGACCGAGTGGTGGGGGGTGTTCGGTCGGTCTTGTCTCGTGGGCGATGGTGTGGTGGTGGTGGTGGCGGTGGTGGGAAAAGTTGGGTCTGTGTGAGAGTCACGTGACTGGCCGGCTCGGCTCTGGCGCCTGGCTGGTGGGGGCCGGGTCACGTGACTAGCCGCCGCCTCTGGCGCCGAGCGAGTGGTGGGGGTATAGAAAGTCCCAATAGAAGGGGAACTTTGTACGAGCCGTTACCGTCGAGCCGGCAGCGTCGGCATTAAGACCTGGTAAGTCGCCAGTGTCAGGTTGTTAGAGGAACTTAGTGTTGTGAGTGAACAAGGACGGAAGCACGCTTTCGCATCCGTCAAGAGACATTTAAATATCCACAAGGGCGCATCGAACGAAACATACAGCCACCAACAGCTCTGCGAGTGTTATTTCAACCCAACGGGATAATTGTTGTCGTTCCTTTGTTTCTGACGTTCGTTTCTTCGTTTATTCTTTTTTTGTTTTTAATAAAATCCATCATCAATTTAATAGACACAACAGATGTCTTTAATCTTGCAATCATACGTACATATTCAACGTATATTATACACGCGTTTCCATATATATATATACACATATATATATATATATATTATCGAGAGAATAACTCATACATATATAACATATGAATATTTAACGTATTATTTATTTCATTGATATAAAAAAGAGAGAAAAAAATAGAGAGAGAAAGAGAGAGTGAGAATTTGAGGAAGAGACAGAGGACGACGTTCGAGGAAAAGATCAACGGCCGAGGATAGCAGAGGTTACATATACGTCTACGGTACATACCTACTTACATACATACAAATATCTTTCTCTCTCTCTATAGAGAAGACATCATCCATCGTTCTCGACGACCAGAAGAGTAACCCCACCAAGAAGAAAAGAATTAGAAAAAGAGAATATATATCCGATAGATTGTCATATTCCTTCTATACGGAAGAGACTAGGGGATAAAGCAAACAAAAAAAAGATAACAATAAAGATACAGATACATTGTAATATACAGATTATATATCTTCAACGTCCTCCTCGTGGCTCGTATTTATTTTCTTCTTTTTTTTGGGGGGGTTTCTTTCTTATACAGATATATATATATATATATATTCCAATTTGTTTGTTCTTCGGTGGAGAGACAAAGTATTATTAAATATCTTCGATCGAATCTTCTCTTCGTGCATAAATCGATCTATCACGTTAAATCGTACACCAATCGAAACTAATTAACATTTGTGTTCTTTCCGCATATATATACCCCTCCTCCTCCTAGGTGTTTACCAAAGACAACAGAAAAACGTTTATATATTATTATTATTATTATTATTATTTCCATATTTTCTCTAAACGCGCACAGATATTATATATTTCTTTTTGACTTGCGTGTTATAATTACAGTGATAATCAGTGTGTACCAAGTGCGACCGTTTAGAAACCGAGAGAAAAAAAAATCTCGTTGCAAGAGAAATCACGAATAGAAGAAGTTACTATAAAAGACTAGGAAACTCAATACTCTTACTTCACTTCTGCTTAAATCCGTTCACTTATTTAATTTGTCTTTCTCTCTTTATCATCTCCCTTCCCGACACAGTTTACTCTCGCAAAGACAAAAATTGCGAGAATAATAATACACGAATGAGAGAATAGAAAGAAGAAAAAGAAGAAGAAGAAGAAAATAAGGGAAGACCAAAATAATTCCATAAAAATCAATTTGTGATTTAAAAATATCGAATCGTAAGAGACATTTGAGAATCAAAACCACACAGGATACGAAGAGTTTATTACCCCACATACGAGTAAACAATTTAAGAAGATTCATTTTCTCTGGCGTGAATATATATTGTTTGTCGAAGTTAATTAATATTATTAATTAATTAATTAATCAATCATGGATCTACTTTGTTGCGAACGATCAACCGATACCGAGTGCAGGGCTTATGCTGATCCAGCTTTGGTACAAGATGATCGGGTTTTACATAATCTATTGAAGACGGAAGAAACTTATGTACCAAACAGATCATATTTTGAGTGCGTACAGAAGGATATCTCACCGCATATGCGCAAAGTTGTAGCCGAGTGGATGTTAGAGGTAAGCTTTAAATTAAAAGTGTCTCTCGATAAACTTTCATCGTCTTCTTTTTTAAGCATTTCTTCGGTCCACGTGTCTTCTTCATCTTCTTATCTCAACAAATTTTACGATTCATTTTCATCCGAATAATTGTGACAACGAATAAAAATAGAATTCACAATCAAAAACCATTCATTGATATGATTGCAATAATAATAATAATAATATTGTATGATTTTATATTTTAATTATAATTTATTATATTATGGTCAGAGCTGTTATAAATTATTGATACGATTTAATCGTTTTGAATGACCAGGGAAATTATGGGAAAATAATAGTTTCGATATATTATTTCGATAATTTATATAGATTCTTCTTCTTCTTCTTCTTCTTCTTCTCTTCGAGTTGGTGTCGGTCACTTCCGTTACAAAATGGACACCGTCTTCGAAGCACACCAAGTTTATTAGAGTAACACTACCTTTTTTATTTGTCTACGATTTATCGTTTGAATGACCGGGAAGAATGTAAGAACGTGATTCCGTGCGAGAAAAAGAAAAAATAGATTCTTCTTCTTCTTCTTCTTCTTCTTCTCTTCGAGTTGGTGTCGGTCACTTCCGTTACAAAATGGACCACGTCTTCGAAGCACACCAAGTTTATTAGAGTAACACTACCTTTTTCTATATTTGTCTAAAATGTTGACGCTCTTATGACGTTCGTGGTAAACCCTAAAGAATGTAAGAACGTGATTCCGTGCGAGAAAAAGAAACAAAACGATATATATATGGACATTTGCGGTTCTCCTCATTTTTTTTTTACGTTATTTTATTCGAGTTTTTTTTTTGCTTCACATTAAATGACCACACCACGTTTCGTTTTTCGTTTCCGAGTTTAAAAATCTGCTTGCTAAACTTAAAGAAGTTTTTCTAGTTGAAGAAACGGTGATAATAATTTTGTAACTTCCTAGGTTTTCTTTTAAGCACCTGTTGAGAAGATTTATTTATTTTTTTCTTTTTCTTTTTACGTCATTAACAAATACAGTTCACTTTATTTATGTCTTACATTTGTTAAATAGTTTTTTCCTTTCGTAGATTATTTTGACGTTTTAATTTTTTTCTCGTACTAGTGTCATCTCTTTTCCATTCAGTTTAAATTCCAGTATGCGATAAGAAAAGGAAGATAATACACTGCCGAAGATGATTCGTTGACAAAATTGTTATCGCTGACGACGAACCTTCACCTCTACTCCTCTCCCCTCCCTCCTCTCCCCTCCATCCTCTCCACACCGTACCGCCCCCCCTATCTTTGGTCTCAATAAGGTCGAAATGAAATTTCATTTCGACAAACTTTACCAAACTAATTTCTCGATCTTTCGATATAACTTTAGATCCTCTTTCGTAAAGTCCGATCTTTCTTTTTATTTTCAACGCGGTTATGTTAATAATTCTAAATGAATGGAGGATATCGTATTAAAACTTTAAATAGAAATGTATTAGTCATAGTAGAAGTAGAAAAACTTGTGAACGAACGAACTAACTTTGATAGAGGAACGATTCAATGAATAAAAATCAATACGATAAGTTTTAAGTCAGATTAGATAGTCAAAACATGATATTTAATTAAGTGGAAATGCTTTCAAATTAATACTAATCGTTCCAGCGATTAGCGCAATTTGCGCTTGCGTGTTTTTGGTTAAATCAAAATTAGTAAAGAGACAAAATCGCGTATAATATAAAAAATAATCTTCCAAACGAACCATGAATTTATATAAACTTAAATTTGAAGAAAAAAGTATAAACGTACATCTCATAATTTAAATATAAAATTCCTATCAAGAGCTTCTCGACAACGATGTCCGGATTTCCTTCCGTTTACAAATATGGCAACAAATATATGTATTCCCTTTCCTTCCGTTCGAACCGCTTCGTCCTATTTCTTTCTCTCTACTCTCATTCGTTAAAAAAAAATCAAAATAATGTTTGAATTTGTAAAGAAGAAAAAATAAAGAAAAAGTGTTGTACACGAACGAAAAAAGCGTAGCACGTATTAGAGAGAGAGGAGAGAGAGCGAAAGCGAAAAGAGCGAGAGCGGAGAGAGAGAGAGAGAGAGGTTGGTAAAAGAAGTTCATTCGTTGCTTACTCGAGGCTTGGACATTTAAACTAGAGGCATTTAAAAGGCTGACTGGGGCCTCGGGCACACAGCACACAGCCGCCACGTTGCGTTGCCGGCGCTCGGCTGCGCGTCAGCAAATTCCACTCTCAACTCGGAACTCCTTTTCTCTCTCGGCTCGTCTCAGCTCGGCTTTCCTCGTCTCACTCCGCCCCGCTGCGCCGCCGTTCGTCTGTTCTCGCGTTACCTCGCCTTCTCTCCCCACTCCTCCCACTCCTACTACTACTCCATCTCTTTTCTTTCTTTCTTCGTCTTCCTTCGTCTTCCTTCGTCTACAGGCGGTCAGCCGAATCCCAAACCTGCTGTGTGTGCGTGTGTGTGTGTATACAACTTACTACGCTAATTCTCTCATTATTTTATGCTATATATTTATCATTATTTTTTATCAAGTTATATGCATGTTTCTTTTTTCGTCTTATTATTCGTTACTTTTGTTTATAATCTAATAACAACATTTCTATTACGTGTCAATACTTGTTATACGTTAAACCGGCGCCATGTTTGTTCTTTTATTTTTTCCCACTTTCCCATTAATTTTCGATACTTTCGAGCAAACGTAATAATCAAACATTGCGTGACACGTGAAAGTCTTTGATAATTGTAACCTTCCTTACAATAAGACGTCACGCGAAAGAGATTTTATGTTAGACGAGCCGTGAAATGGATAGTTGAATGATAGAAAGAGAGAGATAGATAGAATTGAAGATATACCTTTGCGATGTGTGTAACAGGATAAAGAGACAGACAAGGGACATATACATTATCTATATTATATATATGTACACGCATATACGTATACTTTAAATATATTAGAAATTGCAACTTTCATTTTGCGAAACACATCGTGGCTACGGAGTAATTGCAACGCTTGGTAGATTCTTTAAGATGACCTTGAAGTATGCATGCAGCTATTCTCCCGACAAGTCTCGAACGTGACTTGATGTACATCGTACTGTCTTATTTCACCATACGAATCGTCCCCTATGTGATTTAGGATTAGAGATAATACAGTTAATGATTCATCGATTAATTATTTTTACTCGTAGATAACATCCATTATTAGTATTTAGAAATTACGATATAAAAGATGGAATACTTCGTTCCGATTCCATTCTCGTTCGTTTGTTCCTTCGTTCAATTAAATATTCGACTAATAACTTTTTTCTAATTTTCTTTTAAATGAGATCTGGATAATGTCGGTTCAGTTTCATGAACGTTCCTTTGTTCAATCGTTTAATATAAGGTAGAAAGCAGGTAGCAGAAAAGTAACGAGATCGAGTTTCTGCAAAGTTTCTCGATAGCATGAATATATTATATCAAGTAAAGTTGTATTTTTATCGGAGAAACAGAATGTGTCGTTTCTCCTTTACATCGAAGAAAGATTACCAAAGGTGTACTTAAACGCAGCTTTCGGTTAATGTTTGAACAGATGCGCGATAATCGACGATTTCTTACCGATTTCGTGATCTTTCCTATTCAATCTCACTCTCTCTCTCTCTCTTTTTTCCTTTCTGTTTCCTTTTATGTCACCAAAAAAGAGGAACGACGAACGCGGAACATTCAGTTGTAAAGAAACCGGATATTTAAGAATATCGACGATCGGTAACAATGTTTTTTTTTTATAATTCATATTTTATACAATATACAGAAATACATTTTTCATAATTTACTATAATTAAATTTATCAATCGTACTTTTTTTATTTCATAAACAATAAAATATCTTTTATTCTAATTCTATGGAGAAGGGGTTGGGAGGGTCCTGTTTAAATGAGAGAATAATCGTTTCAAAATTTTCCAAATACGTATATTGAAAAATATAAAAGAGATAAATTAAATAATAAATTAAATGTTTACACCGTAGTGTGTAAATTGCCAATTAAAAAAATGGGAAAGATAAAGTTGGACGAAGATGAACGAGAAGATAGTTTGCTATTCTACGGGGGTTTTAATTAGCTGTGATAGGTCTCTTGTTGCGTGAGGAAGGGGGGGACTAATTTAGAAGGGTAAAAATCATTGGTCACGCTCAATAAGTCGACGTGGTTCGTGTTTCTCGCGTGTGGAATCACCTTAAGGCATCGAACCAAAGATAATTCACGATCGTTCCATAATTTATAAAACTATGTACTTCTTATTATTTACACATACGTAGAAGAAACTTATGTTTGTTCTCTCTCTCTTTCTCTCTCTCCCTCTCTCTCTCTCTCTATCTATCTATCTATCTATCTATCTATCTATCTCTATCTCTATCTCTATCTTTTTTAAGGTGTAGACACAATGCATGTGTAGATATTTTACAAATATGTATGTACTCTTTTTCTTACTCTCGTTAATACTATCTCGTTTATTCGACTATCTAAAAATACGTAGCCTTTTTTTTGTCTCTCGTTATCTTGATTACGAAACATTTTTGTGCGTGTAAGGGGAAGAGAGAAAGATAGAGATAACAGATAATAAAGTTGTTTTAAATGACACGAATTACAAAGTAGAATCCAAAAAAAGTTTGTTGGCTGGTCTAAAAATACTTAAAGTTATTTTCAAAATTAATTATTATATTTTAAAATTGTTTTGTTTCAGATTATAAAATTATCTCGTTGAATTACAAACTTTTTAATCACTAATTTAAATAATTTCGAGATAGAGAAAAGGAATAATTGTTTTTTAAAAAATCATCGAAATACTTTTTTTCTGGTGCCACCGATTATGCAATTTAGATTTTAGAGAAATTTTTCTCTTGTATTTTTTTTTCTTTTTGTTCGAAAAGCAAATTATAAATAACCACGCACGAGATATTTATTCACACGAATATAATACTGTCTTTCTGTTAGATTACTTTCCACGATTATAGCGCACGTGCTTCTTCTTTTTCTTCTTCTTCTTCTTCTTCTTCTTCTTCTTCTTCTTCTTCTTCCCACGTATCGTGGCTCGGGGTCTTTAAATATAGCAGTCGTGTCATAATTTCACCTTTTAAAAAAAAAAAGGAAAAAAACTCGTCAGCTACTACGATACTACTCTTTTACGTTATACATAATTTTCTTGATATTTGTATCACTATTAATAGTAGTATTAAATATTAAACGTCATTTTGTGAATACAAATTAAATAAATGAATTAATAATTATACAATTTTACTTTCTCGCAAGTATACGAACGTTTATTAGAGAATATTTGTAAAAAAGAAATTAAATAAAAAATGTACGGTGTTTTAAAATACAACATACACGGTGTCCTTAATATTCGTATTGCGGAATATTTAAAGGGTGTTACATTAGCTTTACGTTAGAGACACGAACAATAATCTCGAGTTGACTGAACGACAGAACGATAAAGTTAATCTTGAAGCGTAAAAAAGGTCAAACGTAGCGGAACGTTATGCATTTTAACCTTTTAAACCAAGTGGTGCATTGATCAAATTTTTCCAAACATGTTTTGCTTATTTCTTGTATACGAGATGGCCTCAAAATTTGTGAATAATATTTCACGAGTTCTTAAACGTGATCTTTAGAAAATTTATTAATAATTATCCGTAACGCTTTTTAATCTCGTTTCAATGTTTTAATAGAAAAAAAAAATACTTGGTTTCTACGTAGTCTCGAAATAAAATGATTGATTTTATAAAAAATTAATTAGGAACTCTCATCTCGTATACGTTTTAATATACACGAGTATAGTTTACCGTCAATTCCGAGTCTTAAAATAAGAAAATTTAGGAGATCGAAGATAACACGTTGTCAAGGTCAACGACATTATAGGAACCATCCAGAAGTGACCATATATCCTTGTTGACCTTCGCAAGTTATTACGAAATCTTACAAATATTTTTCATTCATTCAACATTTTTTTTCTTATTTTTTTTTTTTTATTTTCGCTCTTTCAATACCCTCCCTACCTAAAAGGCTAAAATAATTCTCTGATGAATGTAATGTAAAAAAGAAAGAAAATAAAGTCAAGCACTCAAACGCAAAAATTAATTGGAAAAGAAATTAAATTGAAATAATTCGATTTAAAATTGAAAGTTAACGTGAAAATGTTAAGTTTGTAACTTGTATAAAATTATAAATGGAATTGTTGGATGGGTTACAGGTATGCGAGGAGCAAAAGTGCCAAGAGGAGGTATTCCCCCTATCGATGAACTACGTCGACAGGTTCCTTTCGGTCTGCCCGATCAGGAAGTCGCAGCTGCAGCTGTTAGGAACTGCCTGCTTACTCCTTGCCTCCAAGTTGCGAGAATCATCGCCGTTAAAAGCCGACCTTCTCGTTTTCTACACGGACAACTCCATCACTCTCGATGACCTTTGGGTAAATTAGTTTTTTTTTATTTATAATATTGTTATGTTATCAAATAATTTTATATTTTATATATATATATATTTTATTATATATTTTTCGTTTACGTATTTGAAAATGTGTCGAATATTTTACTCGTAGAAAAATCTTAAAATCAATTTCACGCATTTGCGTATTTATTTTATTTATTATTATTATCATTATTATTATTATTAGTAGTAGTAGTAGTATTATTTAAATCATGTTAGGATTAATCATTTGGTTTAACTCAATTGAAAATAATCAAATCCCTTTTAGAAAGAATTTACAACAAAATTCAATTCATTTCTTTTTTGTTAGAATAAAAATCATTAATATTAGAAACAAACATTTAAGATTCAGACTATGTTTGAATTGATATTTTTTCAAGTATTATAATATATTTCACGATGAATGCACTTTATCCGGTTTTATCAACGTAAATCGATCGATTTCTAACAAGTTCGTAGTAGGATTATAAATATTTGTTTTCTTATTTCTAACACGGAAGAGTATAAAACGTGATATCGTAGATATACAACTAGTAGATCTTAAAAATAGAATGTTAAGAAAATATAATATTGTGTCTCCCTTGTACTTGCCTTACTCAATATCGTCAGTTTCAATCTTCTTGACAAATTCAGTATAATGTGTTACTCGATAGTTCTCGGTCATACAAGAATTTACACTCACACACACACATAAACACTCACTCACGATCTTCATTTCTATTTATTTTATTTGGGAAACGTAATACGTGTAAGGTAGTATCTTCTACGTGTATTCGTTTGAACAAAAAAGGAAAAAAAAATCATTCTGCTTACCTCTTTACTTCTTCAGATAAATTTTCATCCTGGAATACGTAATATGATTTTTATTTAAACAACCTTATTTCTGGTATTTAAAAACTATGTTAGAATAAGATAGAAAGAAAATGGTAATAACGAGAAATTCGTTTTGTTTTATTGTATTTACAAATTTATGGTTTTTTTCTTTTTTCTTCTATTTGATTCATGCACACGCGGCATAAAGGGGGAATAGGTTGAAAATCTTCTGAATCTAATATAAAAATTATTTTTATTTTTTCGACACAAGTTTCAGAACTTTACACACCTTCCTCCCCCCCCCCACTTTCGTACATAATATTTATTATTAATTTATATTGCAATCGTGCATACAATGTGATTATAACAAAAACTCATTTTAATTAACAATAAGTTCGAGACTATTTTAAATCTAAAAAAAGTTTAATAAGAAAATGTAGACAAGACGGATTAGAAAATTTATCATAATCTTTGAGTACCGAATATGATGCGAATCAAAAAATCGTATATATATATATATATATATATATTTATTATATGTAGATACGGTGACTTATAATTAGATACAAAAAGAGGAAGAAAGAAAGAGAGAGAGAGAGAGAGAAAGATTGTCAAGAGTCGCTGAAAATTAAATAATGTTACTATCAGCTCGTTATCTATTTAGGCTTGCTCAAGCTATCGCTTGTTTGCTCCGAGTTGGTCTGTCGCATTCTCAAAAAAAAAAAGAAAAGAAAAAGATCTCATTCTGTTTATTCAAAAAAACAAAAATATAGTCACGAACGAATTGTTACCAATAATAAATTTGATTAAAACTAGATTTACTGGACTGAGCCAATTTGACTCATTAAAAATTTGATAAAACTTAATATTATTTTTTCAAAGCATATGTTGGTTTTTTAAAAACATTTGTTGAGTTTGTAATTCATGAAAAAATAATGAACAAAACGTCCATAAATTTAGTGTTAATTTAATTGCATCTCTAAGAAAAAAAAAATAATCATAAAACAAAAAACAAATGAGAAATTAAATATGAAAAATAATAACAGGTGTTCGAAATCGATGATCAATTATTATAACTGGTGTTACTAGTATCTTTTACCATTCTCTCTCTTTCTTTCTCTTTTTCTATGCGCATACGTTTCGATTAATCGAAGTAGAACTTCGGCACGGTAACTGTATAATTCGACTATTTTTTTTTCTCTTGCTTAGGGTTTATTCATTGTAAAACGTGAAACGTTACAATCCAACTACATCCTAGGAATGTTTTTCTTTTTTTTCTTTTTTTAGGACCGCTCACATACAGAAAATAACCGTAAATTTCTCCTATTAAACTTTCATAAGATTAGCATATCGGTCGAGATGACAGATACGATTTTTTTTCTTTCTTTCTTTCTTTTTCTTTCTTTTCTTAAGAGAAAAAAAAAACGAGTCCTCCCTTAACACACGCACGACCATTCTTCATCTTTTCAATCGAATTTTTTACTTAATGTATTTTATTTATTTCTTTTCATTAAACGATCTTTAATTCAGTTACGTAATCTAGAAGTTCATTTTATGTTAAACAATTTAATTGATTTTTCGTAAAATATATTTTTTTTATACATTTAAAAGATAAGAAAATAAATGTTGATTATATACAATTTTATTCGTTCATAGTCATTGGATAATTTAATTAATTATTAACAGAAGAATAAAAAGAATACATAGCATGTTCGTAAAACATTTCTATATTTGTTATAATAATTTGTTAAATAATTATACTCGTTATAAATCACTAAATAATTCAATTAATCATTGACAAGAGAATAGAAAGAAAGTATATACTCTGTTAGTAAAATTTCTATATTTGTTATAATAATTATATAATAATTTGTTAAATAATTAAATTAGTTTTTATTAACAAGAGAATAGAAGAGAGTATAATATAGTGTTCGTAAAATTTGTATAAATACTATTTCGTTATCAATAAGTACGTAAGTGCTTGCGTACTTTGGCCAAGCACCTGACGCCATATTGGAATTAACCTAAAAGATATGCAAAGTTAACGGTTTTTTTTTTTAAATTACAAATTTATTAAAGATCGAATAACATGTTATTTCTTTCTTTCTTTATTTTTATTCGTTTCCGTCAGAACAAATATGCAATGAAATCTTACGAAACACGAAAATCGGTGTGTATCCGTTTATATGTGTGCGTATGTGTACGTTAGATGAAAGAATGAGAATGATTTAATCCAGTTTACGCTTCGCAATGGTTCTCGAGAACGATCCAGATAAAATAAAACAAATTCCCATAAGCTACGTGGCACGTTCTTATCCCATACAAAATCGTTTTCAAAAAAAAAAAAAGAAAACGGAATTTTAATAGAAAGAAAGTGAAAGTTAAAGTATGTTTAAAAGACAAAAACAACAACACAACACAACATCAAAAAATCAGATTTGCAAAGTTGTCACCAGCAACAAAAAAAACACTCTTCACCTTTTCCATATTGCATAAACATTATTTTCTCTTTCTGTTATTCATTTCATTCCAAATATGATTTCCTCAGAATTTCTACTCAACCGTTAGCCCAGATTTCAGTAGCCAATCATTTCCATTCGCGATATAGATAAGTTTAAAATGCGTGTGTTTTTAAACACATTGTCGTATAAACAAACACGCTAAACCGAACACGCATAAGTTCGCATAAGTTTCACGAGAGAGAATTGAAATTAGATTTGTAAACTTTGCTTAAAGAACAAATTACGTTACAAGAAATGAAATAAAATATTATTATTATTAATATTATTATTATTGTATTTGTTTTTTAAAGTTTTTATTTTTAAGATAATGTAATTTAAAAATTAAATATGTTGTTTTTTTATAATTTAAATAATTATTTATAGCTAACATCACCTAGACTGTTTCTGGTTTTTTTTTATCAAATGAATTTTGCGAAACTTCGTTCGAATTTTTGTTAATGGTAATAAAGAAAGAAAAAAAGAAAAAAAAGAAAAAAAAAGAAAAAAAAGAAAAAGTGAAAGAAACTTTTTTTTTCAAAGGACAACTGGTTTCTTCTTCTTTTTTTTCTTCTTCTCTTCTAATCGGTGATTCTAAACCTGTTAGAGACGGTATAACTAATAACCTGTGTGTAACGTAATCACGAAGTCATTATCATTCGAGTTGGTCATTCGAGAACACAGCTAGCGCAATTTCTCTTTCTTTTTTCCATAGGCTGGGAGGGAGGAGGGGTTTTTTCTATGATAATATAGAATTATTATTACTATTACTATTACTATTCTATGATAGTGTATTATCGTTATTATCTGTCAGATGTTTTATCGTTACTCGTTGTTGACTCTAACTCGACCTATTATTTCACTCTGTTAGGATTATAATAATATGATATAAATTGTATGTTTATTTATATAATATTTATATATTAGGATGAATAAAAAGTTTGTACGTTTATTGCATTGTTTCAGATAAAAGTGCAAAAATTTATTGTAGCCGATAAATTTACTTTATATATGCAAGTGAAATTAATTTAAAAACACACGAACTTTTGTTTCATCCTAGTATATAATATATAATTAAAATTAATAATTAATATATAATTATTATTAATATTTATATATATTATATAGGTCATTAAGCATGAAACTTTCGATCATTTCTCCTACTTTAAATTTGAAATCAGACATTTTATACTTAATTTATGATTTAATCAAATATATAATATCCGAACTTTTATTTTCACATTTTTTAATCGAATAGTATCAAACATTATTTGATCATTTAAAGAATTACAAATTATTAAATAACAATTAAATACCTTACCAAAAAATTCGACTAACCTTTCGTATTATCGTAGAAAATTCATAGTGACTACATTTTCAAACGTAACACTCATTCATGGTTCGTTTATTGATATAATAGATGAATACAAAAATGAAAGGTTTTGACAATTTATCAAGAGACAATTTGCACCGTCGTTCGTGCATGAGTTAATAAGTTACGTTTTGTATACTTTGACTCGTGCTTGTTGCATATATGTGCAAGAGTGCGTGTTACAGGTGCATAAACTAACACACACAAACAGATCACGCTTATACTTGCCACCTACTATTTCCCCGTTGTTTTTCGATGATTAGTCATTTTTCTTTTTTTCTTTCTCTTTCTGTTTTTTAAGTTTTTATTACACGACTCGACAAGCACGAGCCCCCTTCCCCTCTCCATTCTTCACCCCAAACACTTACAAATTACACGTATATAATAATGTGCTTGTATTGCCGGGTGTTCTTATAAACCATCCCACATCGTTCGCTTACGATGCGTTCAAGTGTGTTGTCGGTGTGTTACGTTTGTGTATGTGTGTATTTGTATTTGTGTTTGCCAACAGTGTATTGCTTCGGTTTATTGCTTTGCAGGGTGACGGAATTGCTACGAAAACAGCAATTATCCTTTCAACTGTTTCGACTGTTTTACGCGACGATTAACATCACCTTCTCTCTCTCTCTCTCTCTCTCTCTCTCTCTCTCTCTCTCTCTTTCGAACTTACTCATACTCTTTTAAATTTACAACAGGATACGCACGTGTATAAATGCGTGTGTGTATATATGTCGTGCATGCATATGCATGTGCTATATTCAATTAAATCAAAATCAAAATCAAATGTTTAACAATGAAATATGTAACTTCCTTCGATTACAAATCAAATCAATTTTATTGAGAAAAGAAAATAATTTATTTATAAAATAAATTCATCAACGATATAAATCTTTTTCTTTTTATTTTAAGTACTGACACACACATTTATATGAATATGCACGCGTGCGTATATGCATAGATTTATTATTAAAATGTTATTATAATTATATATAAATTAAAATAAAAATCAAACGTTTAACAATTAAATACACTAACTTCGTTCGTTAATTACAATCAAATCAATTTTATTGGGAAAAGAAAACAATTTATTTATAAAATAAATTCATCAATCAACAATATATAAATCTTTTTTTTTATTTATTTTAAGAAACTGCAAAAAGAAAAGCAAGGTAAATGATTAACAATCGTTATCGCCGAATTACTTATTTTAGATACTTACACAACACTACTTACAAAACGTATGTGTATGTGTATATGCACAAATGCATACATGTATTTGCAGATATTTCAGCCGGCTGGTTTAAGAGAGCCAGAAAAGTAGAGAAAGAGAGAGCAGGTGAGAGCCAGCTGCGTCCTCGTCGTTCTCTTCCTTCCAATCCTCCCTTCCCCTTTAGCCCTTCTCCTTCCTTAGCCCTTCGGGTCCTCAAGCATAAGACCCCTTAGAAGAGTGAGCGGTGTACTGCACCGAGCATTGCCAGCTGCATCTGAAAGTGAGTTAAAATGTCTTATATGAATATGCACCTCCCCCCTTTCATCCCCTTTCCACCATCACCCTCCCCCATAACCACCATCACTTTCATCGTCATCATCATCTTTTTCTCCTTCTTCTTCTTCTTCTTTTTCTTCGTTTTTTCTTGTGTTTTATTTTTTATTTTTTTTATTTTGAACCCAGTACGGAAGTCGAAACACGTACTCGCGAATTTCTATGAGAGTATGAGAGAGAAGTTAACGACATGGCCCTTTTTCTAACTTGGAAAGAAAGGGAGAGCCAGCTGGAAGCCAAGGTTTTCTCCCTTTTTTTTCCCTTTTATTCTTCTTTTTCTTTTCATCGTGTGTCTTTACGTCTGTATACGTCTGGGGGTTTTTTTTTGAAGATTATTGTTATGGTTAAGAGGGAGAGAGAGAGAAAGAGAGAGAGAGAGACGGGTGGGGGGAAAAAAAAGTCGACAACCGAAGTCCTTCTGTTTTCTTCGAGACTTCTATTTAAAAAAAAAGGGTCATTGAATTATTATTTTAGTTTTATCCTTTTATTGTTTCTAAATTATCAATTATTATTAATTTTTTTTTTTAATATTGACACATTTGCAGTAGAACAGTACAAATATTTCGATTAGTGGGAAAAAAATAGACAAAGGCTAAATGAATGAATTGGTCGTTACTATAAAATTTTAATAATGATACTAATGTATATATATAATTAAGTATATAATGCATAATAATAATTACAAAAATTTTAAATTATATAACATTAAATAAATAACAATTGATTCTAAATACTTGAATATTATTAACATTAACAATCATACTGCATCACAATGAAAATGAATCCTATAACAATTCAAATTCCTATAACTATAGCAGTCAACGATTAGGTATAATTAATTAACATATGTTTAATCTAAAAAGATTTCATTTTTAATTTTATTTTTTTATTTTATCGTGTATTTAACTATTAGGTCAACAAAAATGAATAGAAAAGTGGATAAAATATTGATGGGGAAAATCTTGAGCATGATACCGGTGATCAGGGTGATCATGGTGATCATGGTGATCATGAACATCATCATCATCATCATCATCATCATCATCATCATCATCATCATCATCATCATCATCATCATCATCATAATCATAATCATTCAAATCGTTTTGATCATCATCACTGTTAAAGTCAAGTGTCATTTTTTTCTCTTGTTTTTATCTCTCTGTAGAAAGACACAAGACACCAACGATAACCATACACCTGCCCTTTACAATTAATTTCGAGCACGCGATCAGTATACTGCTGCATGCACGTGCTTGCACCTTTTCCTCAACTTCCTTCCAATTTTTATTCATTCCTTATCTTCCGACGTATCTCGATATTTAATTCCGCTTAATTTTTCTTTCCCCCTTTTTTTTCTTCTTTCTTTTTTTTTATTGTCATTTTTTTTACTCTTCGCTGGAAAGAGGAGGGGGGTAAGATTGGGGGTGTTTTTTTGTTTGTTGTTTACCAAAGAGCTTCTTGAAGCTGAATTTTTTGTTTCCTCTTCGTTTTCGTGGCTTATTTTTTTTTCTTTCTTTTTTTTTATTGTGCGCACGCGTGCGTGAGTGTTTGTTTCTTTCCCCCTCCCTCATGAAATAAAAGTGCAATAAGTTGCGGTATCATGTGTTGCAACCTGTTGCATCGGCAACAGGTGCTGCTTCTTGTTGTTATTTCCTTCCTTTCTTCCTTTATTTTTTTTAAATTTCCTTCTTATTTCTTTAATACGGAAAAATTATGAGCCGATTAGAAAGTTAACTCGAAGAATTGTTCAAAGTAATAAAATATACATGTATATCAACTGTCACAGTGAAATAATAAATAATAAAACATATGATTAGTTGATAATAATAAATATATAATTTATCTTAAATATTATTTTTTTCTTTTATATAATTATTATTAAATTATCCACTAATAATATATATATTTCCCTGTGGATCAGGAACACTGAATATATCCACAGTATCCCCTGCTTGTCGTAAAAAGCGATTAATAGGGGTTGAGTGTTAGTTTTGTTAAATCAACACTTGTAAAAATCAACTTGTTTCTAAAATTTCAGTAATAATAGCAACACTAATTATAAATAATAACTTCTAAAAGAGTTACGTGTAAAACAAAAATCATTGGGATCATTTATATAAAAATTTATATATATATATATTAATATATAATATAATTATATATGCATTATATATTAATGCATATAATTTATATAATTGATAGCTAACAATAAGATAATAATAATAATATTATTTTCAAATGATCATCTTTTTTAAATCCGTATTATTAAGTCTACGTTTTCCCATAGAGCTCATAAACGAAATTTTTGTACCTGGTTGAATATTCATGTGAACAAACGTTAGTAAATGTGTGTGTGTATGTGTGTGTATAGGTGTCTTCTCACGTTTTGCTAAAAACTTTGGAACAACTCCTAGAGTGAATCCTTGAGAGTCACGTTAGATATTTCATTAGAAAGGGGACCCGCAGGTGGGCTGGCAAAAAATAATCACACGATTCTTTCTTTCTAAGTTACGCAACCAAGTTAAAAAAGCGTACTCGAATCCCGTTGCTTTCCTTTTATTTTTTTCATTTTTTCTTCTTCTTCTTCTTCCTTCGGTTCGGTTCGACCATTCATTTCGCAAAAACTTTATGGATGTTTTATTTAAGAGAATTCGCGAAACTAAACTTTTTTTTTTCCTTTTTTTTTTATTGCCGAAGCAAAAACCGGAAGTGGCTTTCTTCTTTTTCTCTTCTCTTCTTGTTCTTTTTTTTTAGCATGAATATTAAAATACTTATGGGAACAAGCGGATGGTGTGTGACGGGTCGTCGAAGTGATAAAATTCAAATCGTGGTAAAACGACGAGTGCGATAAAAGTTTACTTGTCCTCGATAAGAGTACAGAAGAAGAAAAAAACAAATATACCACGTTTATGCATGCCCATGGTGGTGGTGGTGGTGGTGTCTCTCGTGTTAAATGTTACACCGTATATAACTTCATTTATATTTCATTTTAATTTTGAAAATATTTCAAAACCCTCTACAATGAATTTATTATTTATAAACAAATCAAATAATTTGTAATACTATTTACGTATCACTACACCATAGATTTAATTCTTCTTACAATTCATTCGAATTATAATAAAACGTCTTTGCGAAATAATTTCAAAATTGTCGTTCCAAATTCTAATTCTGTAGTAGATGTTTACGGAATGAGACGTGACCGAGAAATTGTATGAAATTTTTGTCCCCCACTATGACCCACCATAACCGCCGTCAGTATAAACTTCTTTTGCAGGAAGACCGAACGAAATTCGATTAACAATATGCCGACCGTCCTTGTTTTTTTTTTCTTAGAACTCGTCTAATACCTCTCGTAGATTCCTGACATTACGAAGCGTGCGTGACCATGATCGTTAAGAGTCTAAAGCCGAAATGTCGGCTTTCTAACAAAGGTATCTTTCTTCTCTTTCTCTTTTTTTTTCGTCATATACAAAAAGAACTTTGAAATGTAATAGACGATCAACTTTTAATCAATTAAATACTTTGTAAAAGAACCATTCGTCCGCCATATTGGAAATAATGAATTCAACCTATGATTTTGTTTCGAAAAAAGTATCCTCAATTCAGAATCATGAAAAATTACACTGATCTGTTTTTTTTTCGCCACATGTAAAGTAAACTTTGAAATGAATAATAAACGATTAAATTTGAATCAATTAAAATTCTTTTTAAAAGAAACCATCCGTCCGCCATATTGAAAATAATGAATCTTATCTATTAAAGTATTCTGAATTCAGGATCATGAAAAATTACCGAATTCTTTCTATCTATCTCTCTCTCATTCATTGCAAGAACCTGATTACAAGTTTATAAGATACATACACGCATACATAGTTATATATACATATGTATGTAAGTTACGTACGCTTTAAACGAATTTTGTGTTGTAAGTTTTAGAAATAGTTTGATGGTGAGGGCATCGTTCTACGAGGACGCTGACCGATTCGAGGTCGTTTACGAACTAGCCTTTCCATGCGAACTTTCGAACCTTTTCTTTCTCTTTTATTTTTTTATTTTTTTGCCTAATTAAGAATCTACTTTCAGGATAAAAAAAAAAAGAAAGAAAAAAAAGAACCAGCAGGAATTTCTTAGATCGTAAACATCTAATTTTATCACGCGCGATTTTTTTTTTTCTTCTTTTCAATCGATTTATTAATCATCGATAATTTCATTGATTTGATTGGAAATACAATTCATTTTTTTATTCACAAAGAATTTTTTATTAATTCAGTTTACATCATTCGTGGGTACTTCAATTTTATTTTTTTATTTTTAAACAGATATGAAATTCAGTTGAGAATAATTTTTGTAATAAAAAGTTTATTATATTGTTGACGCAATCCTTCGATTCATAGTTATTTAAAAAGTCACGTTTCTTTTTAATCAAAGCCGGTACCGCGATTTCTATCATCGGTTAGATTATCCTTTTCCATTGCCGATTTGGTAAAGGTTAGGCTTTTAAAAACCCCTCTACGTGTCCAATACTTTCTAACTCGAAAATTATTAGGCAAGCCTGTTAGAATTTCTCGATAGGTGGCCTTGAACATATTTCCCCGTTGTGACTTATCAAATACGATCGAGTTTATTCATCCCAACTATCTCTCAAAGAATCTAATGTGGGACCACCAGCTTCTTCAAACTACTTCGATCGTAATTATTCCGAAACTTTTTTTTTTATTCTATCATTCATATCATCATTATAATTATTATTATTATTATTTCATTCAATTAATAGTTTATTAAAATTCTAGGAAGTATATCACGATCGAGGTCGAATTAGGCGAAATTAAAATCTCAATCAAACTTCTAATTCAAAAACATATCATAAATATATTTTTTTTGTTGATTTAAAAATAATTTAAAAAATATTTAATTAATAAAGAAAAGAGAAAGTATTTTAATTCGTAGATAATTTTGTTTTGTTTATAATATTCTTTTGAACTTGAACAAACGTGGCTTATTTTTTTTGCTTTCGTCGTAGAACGAAATAAATTGAAATATTGTTTGTGTGTGTGCGTGTGTGCGGGTACCCGCACTTAAGAATAAACTCTACGCATTATTTACGTGCGTAAAACAACAACGCCTTCTCGGAATTTCTTTTATGTTCTTTTTTTTTTAATTTTATTTTTTAAACGTACGAGTTCATTTATTGTACACGAAAAAATATTTATTACACGATCACCAATTAGAATTTAACAATTCAATCCTATCGAACAAATTTTATGGATATTCGTTTAGAACAAAAATATTTTGCTTCGACTTGTCAGGAATTTTATTATACATTTGAATAGAATTTTTTTTTCGTTAAATTATAAACTATAATATAATAAAAACTACATATAACATATATTAAATATATATGATTAACTATTTTAATTACATATATAATTAACTATATATAATTAAATTTTTGTTAAACTATAAACTTTAATGTTATATAAATTATACTTTTGTAAAAAATATATACCCATATATCGCATGTACACATGTCGGTAACCGGAGCAGATGTATTGCCGCAAAGGAAGGCAAAGTTCTTGGAAAAAGGGCCCGGCAGAAGAGGACAATGGCGTTCCTTTTTCTATATGTCGTCGTAGTTGTCATGGTGTAGGAAAGAGTTGAAGAATCCTCTCACCACTAGGCGCCTTTTCAAGACCCATTTAACAAAATAAATACCTTTGTTACTCCTACTATTCATTCTTATTGTGCATAACATTTAACAAAAATTTACTATCGAAGAATCCGATAAACATTTTTTTATATTTTTTTACTTTTTATTATTTTGTTTTATTTGTTTGCTGCTTTACACAATTTGTCTACGAGAAAAGTTAGGTAAATTTGTTTATTCGTTTAATTTTAAATAATATGGTGGATGGTAAATTACTACCCTCAAAGGTTATCGTTTTATTTTACAATTTTTTATATACATAACATCAATTGGGTGTTTTCTTTTTTAGTATAAAAATTTGAAAGAAAAAAAAGAAATTTTTCTAATAGAAAACACCCTGGTTTGACTAACATAAAACATTCATGGTGATACACCATTCTTATCTGTTCTCAAAACTTCCTTGAAAATCTATGCATAACGTAACCCCCAGTAATTATGAAAATAAGACTTGTATGATTTATTATTACTTCTTGAATAAAATATGATGATTTAATTCGTGTTAAAAGAAATTCGTTGAAGCATGAAAGTTAGAAAGACAGGTGGGACGAACACGATTTAACGACGAACGAGCAGTAAACCTAATTGATAGGCAGGGTAACCACTGGAAAACTAGACCTACTTTACAGGTCAGTCATTCTTATTCTTGCGGTCTTTTATTGACCGGTTAAGATTGATTGATCGTTTACCAGAGAGAGGGGGAAGGAAAAAAGAAACTTAAAAGCAAAAGAAATCTATAATTTAACAATTTGACCATTGTCATAATCATCGATACAAACGTAACAAGTATAATCTTCCAATATTTTAACATACATTTAAAACCAATCAAATAATATAACCTAACTTTCTAAAAAATACAATATTCAATAAAAATGTAAAAAACAAAAAGAAACCTATAATTTAACAAATTAAATCATTACCATAATTATCAATACAAACATAACAAGTGTAGTCTTCCCATATTATAAAAGAAATGTATAAAATCAATCAAATAACATAACTACATAGACAAAAAGAAAAGTAAAATTAAAATAAAACTAAATAAAGAAAGAGGAGGATTAGTTTTCCGGTCGAAGGTTTCTTATGAACGAAAAAGGAGGATGACGAGGATGAGGATGAGGATGAAGAGGAGGGGGAGGAGGAGGGTTCTTTGGTAACCCGAGCAGATGTATCCCGTAAATGACTGTTCCTGGAACTAAATTCGAGTCCTTCATTCTCTCATTCTCTCTTAACTTATCTCCTGGTTCCTCCCAAGTTCTTTTTCTCGACCCACTACCACCACTTTCCTCCCACCTTATCCCCCCTTATCTCTCCTTTTCTCCACGAACCCAGTGTCTTGAAAGAAAGAAAGTATTACAATGGCGTTTTGCTAACGTTACATCACGAAAACTACGCGAAAAAGGAGATTATGCACCATCTTATTTTCTTCATTCTATCTTTCTCACTCTTTCACAAATACAACGTGTGTCTCCAAACCTTTTAAACTTTTTTTCTTCCACATGGTGGTGCAATATATCAGGGTGTACCAAAATATCGTGCTTTCATTGTATTATAAATTGTATAATGGATTATTTTTTGGAGAAATTTTCTTTGGAAATATTAAATTGAAAAAAAAAATGCACACGAATTTTTGGTTCACCCTAATATTTTTTTTTCTTCTTCTTCTTCTTTTTTATTGTTCATACATCCCATCCTCCCGTTCAACAAGATTCCTAATTTTTATTTTTTATTTTGTAAATTTACTTTGGAAATGTTAAATTGAAAAAAAAAACGCTCACGAACTTTTGGTTTCACCCTAATTTATCCTACATTATCATACTTAATAAATATAATTCTCCTCCAATTTTCTTTCTCATTTGTATCTTTGGCAGATAGATAAAAACATTGTCTATCATTTTCTTGTATATCAAGTATACTTTCCTCACACACTCGTACACTCTTTCATGCGTATACGTTCATACATTTAAATACTTTCTCTCTTCCTTGTTCTCATACAGAATAAATATATTCCATCTTTCTTTATCGCATGTAACAAGCAGCACATTCCTTATCTCTTATTTCGTACATTTAGACCGTGGGAGTTGTAATTCCTTACCCGTAGGACGAAGGGTTCCAAGATTCAAAGAGTACGCCACTGGTGGGCGAGGAATGCGCCCGACGGTGATTCTGGTTTTTCTTGCCCAGTTATGCCACCGAGAGAGAAAGAGTGTGAGTGTGAGAAAGAAAGAGAGAGATAGAGAGAGAGAAAGAGAGAGAGAAAGAAAAATGATTCTTATACCCTTTTGTATTTTATTTTTGGCCAAAATGGTAAACACCTTGCTCAGAGGCGCCGCCCGTTTTCTTCTTTCCTTTAATATAGCCTTTTCCCCCTCCCTTCCCCTCACCTCCCAACCTTTCTATCTATTCTCTACGTTTACCTTTTTCTTACATTTTTCCTTTTATTTCGATTTTTTTTCTCTACTATTCCATTTTTTATCATTCCTTAAACTTTATTTCTCATTCATTCAATATTTTTCTCCGAATTTATTTACATTCATGCATTTTTATTTTTTTTTTCGATGTTTTTTCTTCATTCAAACGTCGTAGGCTATTCAAAATTTTATTTATTGTCGAAAATCATCCCCCCTGTTCCTTCCGTTAGTTTTCCCTTTCGAAGATTTTCCTTTTTCCTTTTTTCTTTTCGATCCTTCGTCTGAGCTTCTCGACGATAATCAAAAAAATTTATGGCTAACCAAAAAGCTCGTGCGTTTTATTGCGTTGAAATGGATTGTGTATTTTTTAGATAAAATTTATTTCGGAAATATATTAATAATAAAAAAACACGCGGACACGTTTGGTTCACTTTAATAAATAACAACAACAAAAACACAAAAACTATTCTCATATTGCAAAACGAAATGAAACGGAAGGGGGGGCGGTGTGTTTCTTCTCGGAAAGCAGGTAGTAACGATTCCTCCCCCTCCTCATCCTCTTCTCTCTCCACCGGTGCGTGTTTGAACACGGTGCAAGGAAAAAAAAAGAGAGAAGTCCAGTCCTCTTCCTTCTCCTCCTCTTTCGGTAGGTCGAGATTCGATTCCCAAGGATTATTTCCGAGTTTCTCTTTCTCTTTTCCTTTGAGAAGAGAAGATTTATCGAGCAGGAAGAAGACCAACCAACCGACCGACCGTTCTCGTTCCTCACACGAAAGAATCTTTTTCGTTTCAATATATTTTACGTTTGGAATCACACACACATGTACACACACACGCGCGCGCGTATAGAAAGAGAGAGAGAGAGAGAGGATTGTTAACATCCGACTGCCAACACACACACACACATTTTTAAAATATGGCGGAAAGTTGTTAAAAATATCGTCCAACAAAAAAAAGATTCTCGCCGGGTAGCCAAAGTGGCAAGGGGTGGGTAGAGGGAAGGATGGGGTAGGGTAGGGCAGGGTAGGATGGAATTTAACGTCGATTTTATTTGCTACCTGCTACGAGAACTTACGATTTTTTTTTTGTAAATTTTCTTTGTTGTGCTCGAATGCGATAAAATGTCTTCCTTTTCTCTCCCGATATTTTCAACGTTAAAAAAAAAAAAGAAAAAAAAGAAAAAGAAATATTTCTACCTTGAATGACTATTTTTCTTTTTTACAAAAAATATGTATATATATATATACTATATTATTGTAGAATTAGATAATGAAGAATATATTTTCTTTTATTTAAAAATGAATATGAATGTACACATTCAATGCGTTTTCGCCGCATATTTTTTTGTTCGTTACAAATTAAATACAAAATTATTTGACCGCACGTGATTGATTTAACCTTAACGCATTCAACAACTTGCTTGTCCCACGAAGAGAAACAGATATTAATTTTTAAATTAATTATTACAGAACGATCGTAGATTTGATTTTTGTGCACGGAACATTATCTATATTTTGTTTAGAAATTAGAACAAAAGTAGAAAAAAAAATAAACTATGACAATTACATTATATCAACGTTTAAAACATGCTTACATATTATGTAGCATGCGAAAAAGTGATTGGTTCGGAGAAATTCGACAGAAGAGTGGGAGAAGCGCAAGCAGAGTGGGAAATAGGGAAACAGAGTGAGTGGGGGAATGCAGTTATATTGCACGTATATATAACACGTGATCGTGTGTAATTAACAATTAACATTTAATATGTATAATAATACGATTGTTGAAATAATGTTATTCTGCCTGCATACCAAGATATTTCGCTTGTCTTGTTTTTATCCTACCGTTAACACACAAAAGTTGGAAAGATTCTGACAATTATAAAAAAAAAAAAGAAAATCACCAGCAGCCGGTGTTCGATGTATTTAATAGGATTTGATGAAAGTTATAAGACATTTCTTTTGGTTTTAATTTTGGATGTAAAATATTGTAATAACATTATCGTAATTCTTTCGTAAGACCTTTTCTCTTTTTCTCTTTTTGTTTTATTTTTTTTAATCGTTATACTCAGTGGCCACCACCTGTCGTACTCTCTCAGTACCGATTCCACAGGTGACATCTGGAAAATGAGCGAATGGTAAGCACAGAAGGCAGGCAGCGTGAAAATGAACCGGAGGACAAGGGTGGAAATATTGTTATTATTACGTACCACGCGGATCCGGCTTGTGTAATTAGAAACGTAATTATGGTCGCCGGTAATTTAACCCGATTATCATTTCGTGATATCTCCCGTAGATCGATTCCTCGTTTTATGGGTATAATAATATGCGTCATTATCATTTACAAAGACTACCGAAAGAAAGCTGACGCAAAAACAAGCGCCATTTTGCAACGAAATCAACGAATCGTTTTTGTTTTATTATTTATTCGTAATAATACATTCGTAAACGTTGGAACATATAAATAGTTTATTATTATTTGATTTATTTAATTATTTATGATTGGATTAATGAAAAAAATAATTGAAACTTTTAACTTTCGTTATAGGGAAAGAAAGTTGACGCAAAAACAAGCGCCATTTTGGAACGAGATCAACGAATCGTTTTTGTTTTATTATTCATTCGTAATAATATATTCGTAAACGTTGAAACATATAAATAGTTTATTATTATTTGATTTATTTAATTATTTATGATTGGATTAATGAAAGAAGTAATTGAAACTTTTAACTTTCGTTTTAGGGAAAGAAAGTTGACGCAAAAACAAGCGCCATTTTGGAACGAGATCAACGAATCGTTTTTGTTTTATTATTCATTCGTAATTTTCGTAAACGTTTGAACATACAAATTATTTATTATTATTTGATTTATTTAATAATTTATGATTAGATTAATGAAAGAAATAATTTAAACTTTTAACTTCCGTTTTCGTTTTAGGGAAAGAAGTTTGACGCAAAAACAAGCGCCATTTTGGAACGAGATCACGAATCGTTTTTGTTTTATATTCATTCGTAATTTTCGTAAACGTTTGAAATACAAATTATTTATTATTATTTGATTTATTTAATAATTTATGATTAGATTAATGAAAGAAAATAATTTAAACTTTTAACTTCCGTTTTAAGAGAGAGTTATGTTTCTCCCACGATCCTTTTCATCATCCGCAGTGATTTCCGTTTTGCACGAGGAAGAAAGATCGCAAACAGGGATGGTAAAAATTGAGAGTGGGAGAGAGAGAGAGAGAGAGAGAGAGAGAGAATATGTGCGAGTTTTTTTTTTGATAAACGGAATATGAGAGGGCAGGTGTGAGTTAGGCGAATACTGTCACATAAAAAGGGTCCAAAAAGGGTGACGGGGTTATGCGATAACATAATAATACCAACAAGAAGGGTACACCTAAACTAAAATAGGTATAATAATCCATTGAGTAGTCTATGTAAGAGTACAAGAATAAATTTTGAAATTTTTTTATTAAATTCTTCCCCTTCGTATTTTCTTCCTTGAGAAAATGTATTTTATTATTATAATATTTATAGGAACGATTGAAACCCGAATCAAATGTTCTTCAGGTAGTTCTCGAAAAATCACTTTTACTATTTTTCTAAAACCTTTAATTTATTAAATTGTAAAATTAAGTAATTCTTAAGGATACGAGATGAGAAATGGGAAAGAAAATTTGAAAAATAAATGTTAGAATATTATTTATATATTAATTTTGTTGTTTTTCTTTTCATATTAAAAACCTCGTGGGTAAATTGCTAGTAAAAATGAAGTAGCGTACTCGTGCCTTTGTTTCATTCACCGGCTACGACGAGTTGCGTTACGTTTCTCGTACGCACTTACTCACATACTCGCACGCTCACACACATATGAAAAAACGCGCACGCATGCGCACTCGAGCGCGAAACCCCGACGACCAAGGATGATGATGTGTCCCGATTAAAAGGCGAATGAAAAAAAGAAAGAGAAACTTACTCAGTGAGTGTGTTGTTGTTGTCGTTGTTGTTTCCCTACTTTTCTTTCAACGCCTTATGAAATTTTTCTAATGAAAAGCTTTTAACAAATAAAAAATTAAACTATTGGTTAACGTATACGATTAATCGATAGTCGATTTAAAAATCTTATCATGTATGGATAGAAGATTGTATACGAAGAATTTGGTTGTTTAAAAGTTTAAACTTTTGACGATAGAAAATTTATTTTTTAAATAAATTGTTTACATTAGTTTGGTTCAACACTTTTCAACCCACTCACGTATAATATAATATAATATAATATATAATTTTATATTATTCAAACTCACACACACACACACACATATATATTATATTATTAATATAATATAATATAATATTATTTGTTTCAACGATCGTTAACGAATAGAAAGTTTTCTACGAGAATTGTTTATGTTTAAAAGTTTAAACTTTCAACGATAGAAAACATATTTTTTAAATAAATTGTTTTCTTTATTAGGCTCAATACTTTTCAACCCACCCACGTATATAATATTATAACATTTGTTTTTTTAAAAAACAACAATACTATTTAATTTGAAATGAAATTCGAATGAGATGATTATTTTAAAAGGAAGGCCATCGTGACGAGGTCGTATCGTGTACAAACGTAAAATAAAAGAAAGAGAAATAGAAAGAGAAAGATGAATTATCGTCATTGACACGTGTATTTGACGTAATTCGAGTACAAAAGAGAGACAGAAAAATACCAAATGGACAAATAAATGTAAGAAATAGATGTACAAAAATGTTATAAATTAATTTAATCACAATTTCATCGGTTTATAATAATTACTAAAAACATTGTAATAAAATATAAAAAAAAAAACGATGAAAATGATGACTAAAGACAATGTTCAAGGACACCGTAGTACTAGCGTAGTACTCGAGCCTCGTGTAATTTCACGCTCGAGGTACGACATAGTACTACGAGTACTACTTACTATACTACGAGAAACTTACGCGAACGGATGTGCCGTATCCGTGCCGTATCCGTCCGCGTGTTCGTGCCTATTAACCGAGGGAAATAGTAACTTTCAAGAATATACATTTTCGATAACTATCTCTTCTCAAGAATCATTTCTTCTAATATTCCCATAAACCCTTCCCTTCCCTCCCCCCATCACTCCCATTAATTATTAATCAAAATGAAAAATTATTTAAACGATACTTTTTTTATTCTTTCTCTCTGATTTTTTATTCGTCTCAAAAATGTAGGTATAAAAGAAATTTAAATCTTAAATAATAAATAAATATATATAAAAATAATTAAATCTTATAAACCCTCCCCTCCCCTATCCCTCCCACACGTTCACTCGTAAAAAATGGGGGGATTGGAAAAAGGGTAAATGGGAGATGTAGATGTAACTTTTCTATTTTATTAAATTAATTTAAATTTTCTTTTTTTTCTTTTACAGAGGTGGGAACAACTCGTGGTCTCGAAGTTAAAATGGGAACTATCAGCGGTGACGCCTAGTGACTTTCTGGTACACATTCTCACTAGATTACGTCTGCCTTATAACTGGGATAGCGTGATGGTCATGAGGCATGCACAAACCTTCATAGCCTTAAGTGCGAGAGGTAAATAAATTAATTACTTAATTAATAATAATGATAATAATAATAATAATAATCAACCATAACTTAAACGTATGAAATATTTGTCCAACGTTAAACGTACCAACCCTTATCGTCATCTTTTTATATTAATGATTCTCACTAGGTTGTAATATTTTAAAAGATTATGTAATATTGTAAAAGATTATTTATTTTTTTTGAAGGAATATTACAAATATATATTATTAATTATTAATAATTATTTATTAATAACATGTTTTGTCTCTTGTCATCTCCCACGTGACTTGCAACCGATAAAGGGGTTAATAATTATAATTCATCATAAGAAAAAATTAATCACACAATATCAGAAAGAAATAATAATTGAAAAATATTGAATTATTTCGAATAATGATAATACTTGGAAGAATTTGGAAATTTTATTTGGTTTGACAAAATGTATACTTTTTCGTTGATCGTAAATCGTGACACCATGAACAACAAAGGAATTTATCATTATCGTTAAACATACTCGTCTCTCCCCCTCTCTCTCTTACTCTCTCTCTCTCGGTAAATGAACGCATGGTCAGACATTTTGATCGTGAGAACGGAGAAGGTAACGATCGTAGGAAATTCATTTAAAGGACGTTAAAGGTCCGATCACGTCGAGGGATGAACGCCGAGTTACGTCCGTGGAATTCGTCGTGGAAGAATTTTTTTTTTATTCGACTTTTTTTTCTCCCTTCTTACTTACCTCCAGCCCCCTTTTGGCCCCACGTCACGATTCTTAGGCCCTCTCCCCTCTCTTATCTCGCCCTCTTCGTCACCTGTAATTCGCCGTCTCTTCGAAGGAGACCTCTATAAACGATCGATCGTATTGCTTCCACGTAGTAGGAAAACATCAAGGGAGTTTACTTTTGAACGACTATGACTTCTCTTGAACCCTTCTTCTTCTTCATCTTCTTTTTCTTCTAATTTATTTTTTTTTCTTTTTATTTTTTGTTTTTTTTCTGCTCATTCTTCGGCATACCTGACAGAAAAATTGTATATAAAGTAATCGTAGGTAGGAAATGTTATGTATAGGATTTTTGTGGTAATCTAAAACAAATTTCGTTCATTATTTGTAGTAATATTTTGTGTAATAATTATTATTTCTATTATAATAATTTTATATAAAGTAATTATAAGTAGAAAATTTTATGAATAAGATTTTTATGATGCTCTAGAACAAATTTCATTTATTACATTTTATATTATTTTCTGTATTAATGATTATTTCCATAATTACTCCATTAAAATAATTTAATAATTAATATACAATTTTTTGTAAAATACATTTCCTATTATAAAGTACATTTGATTAATTGTGTCATTACTCGCCACATGTATTTAAACCATTACCCTCAAAATTAAATATAAAAACAAAAATACATCTCCGAATTCTAATAATCAAAATAAGAATCTACCTAACAAAGATCTATACAATTTCTCTCTTACAATACAAAACCAAAACAAAAAAACAATAAGAAAAATCAAGAATTATAGGAATCCCGTTGTTCTCGCGAAAAGGAAATCGATGGATCGGATCCAGGGAGATCGGAGAAGATCTTTAAATGCCTGAACGTGTCTCGTGAACTCGTTTCATCTCTCTCTCTTTCTCTCAGTCTTTCATTCTTATTGGATGCCAATAGAGGAACGTGTAGCAGGCAGCAGGAAAGTACACAGGATCCAACAAACACACCCAAATACACTCTCTCAAACACACAAATATACTAACTCACACAAATATACTCTACGTATAAATACACGTAGGTACATACGTCCGTATATACATACATACATACATACTACATATTATACATACATCATACATACTATACATACACATATCCATACATAGATCATATATACTATACATATACATATCCATACATACATACACAGATAGATACACGAACGTGCACATACATGTTGATATAGGTGGAGCATGATGGGGTCCCTGGTTGGCCGGTTGTTATTACAGAGGCTCTGGTAGCAAAGAGAGCTCACGCAAAAAGGTAGGACCTTCGTCCTTCGTCCTTGTCTGGCCGGTTGGTCCAGTCGAAGCGCGTGGCCGAAGCCGTTCGAAGCCGTTCGTTTGAACGTTGTTTCAAAGACGCGCGTTCAAAGATACGTTCACAACAGAGCTAAAGCTTACACACACGCGCCGCGGCCCTGACGGGAAAAGGAACACGAACGACGACGACGACGACGACGACGACGTGTTGTCCACTTCGTCGAGTTCGAGGCCTTTCGTTTCTCACGAACCAAACTAGGTAGTCGTAAATAAGAGAAAGAGAGTACCACCTATATAAGAAAAAAAAGAAAGAAAGAAAGAGAGAAAGAGAAGGATATTCTTTCTTGGTCCAGAAAAACGAGTATGAACCTTCCTTTCCCCCTTCCTCCTCTTCCTCTCTTTCTTTCCTTTTTTATTGGTTCTATCTAACATAAGTGTTTCTATATCATTCTCTTTTCATTTCTAATTCGTCTATTTATTTCTTTTTTATTTTTTTTTTACATTCTAAATTAATTGGAAACCACGTTTATCTCGTGATCTTTTTTTATTATCATCGTTAGATTTATATAGAGTAATATATACGCGAACTTTGACCTAAGTTATGCACGATTTTATCTAATAACGAATAACAACAAAATTAGAATCAAAAGTTTAATAAATATATATCTTTTTTAATTATATTCGTTATATTAATCTTAATATTAATTTATATTATATATAATTAGGATATCAGTTTAATTATATTATATTATTATACATTAATATTATATTAATCCTAACTATAGTCGTTAATTATATCTTTTCTAATAAGTTAATCGTTTGAAATAATTTCAATGTACGAATATAAAATATTAAAAAAAAGAAATAAAGAGTCACAGAACAAGGGAGAGATAGGGTGAGATAGACAAATAGAGAATAGTTAGAGCGAGAAATAAAAGTAAAGGTGATCGGAGGGAGGGGGGAAGGAAGGGGAAAAGAATCAAAGGACGGGAGTGGACTCATTCTTGTTGCTTCGAGGCAAGTAAGGTTAACCAAAGTGGAGGGATGCTAAGAGTATCTATCTGTCCGTCTCACTTTCTCTCTTTCTCTCTCTCTTTCTTTCTTTCTTTCTTTCTCTTCTTTCTTATGCAAAGCTGACCACACACAGTGCATCTTGGTGCAAGCCGTGAGACCATACCCAAGAGAGAGATCTTTGAACAAGTTGAGATTATTTTACTAATATTCGCTAAGAGTTCAATGTACAATTTACACACACACATACATATATACACACAGAGACAACACATGACAATATTATTTCTTATAAATATTTTTTTGTTTTTTAAATTAAATTATATAAACATTTATATAAGATTTCATTGAATTTTTGTCCACTTTTCTTACGTACAAAAACACACACATACACACATACATACATACATACATACACATTCGTAATAAAATTGCATACAATGATATATTATATATTTCTACTTTTCTTACATACACACATACACACACACATATACATGCATCTTAGTAATAACATTGCATATAAAATGATATTTAGAAATGAATTATTTCTATAATAAATTATTATATATCGATATATATATATGAAATGATTATTAAATGCAAGATATTATAGTTAGATAATAATAAATGAGGTATATATATGTATATATATAAAGGATTTTCCAATGAATAATTGTTAAGTGAGAAATGCCGTTGGTGCTGCTCGTTATGAGTTGTTACACAACGCGATTAGTCGGATCATTTATCTAATTGCATCAATGCACGTTTGTTTGCTCCCTCGGAATAAGCCGGAACGTTCGTAAACGATTTACTTTCAAGGTCGATCGGATTCAAACTGCGAGCGAAACGAGAAGAAGAGAGGAGATGCTGCAGCATTCTCATCGTCGTGTTTCTATTTCTTTTTTTATTTCTTTTTTTCTTTTTATTTTTTATTCCGTCAATAGGATTATCGAAAGAAAACGTAATATAAACATTTCACATTTGAACGAGTTAACAGAGCTTCTTCTTCCTTGTCTCGTAATAATTCTCTTTCTCTCTCTCTCTCTGTCTCTCTCACACACACACACACAAACTCTCTGATTTTAAATGTGTTTTTTTTGTGTGTCTCTGTTTATCCGTTTAATTCTTCGTACGTTCGATCGTTCGATTCGTCGCAGCATCGATGCATTCCTTCCTTATCTTTTGGTTCAACCTGATCGGGTAGTCTTACTTGCTTGCTTGCTTGCTTGCCTGCTTGCTTGTTTGTTTGCTTGCTGCCTTGGTTGGTTGAGCCCTCGTTAAGCTAATTCTACGGTGAAATGTTGTTTGCACTCGGTTTTTACAACGAGGAAGAAACTTCGAACGAGACTTGTAATCCTTCGTTATAAAATATATTATATATATGGATAAAATCCTCCTACAAGACGGAATCCTATAACAGAACTTAGCTACAAAATGATTCATAAATTGCGAAAATTTTTGTACAACAGTTTGTACTTTTACAGCACTAGATAACATGATTTTGTTTAACGTATTTACAAAACTAAATAAACTTTGAATAATAATGCGAAGATATAATGAATTTTGGGTCTCATATAACACGGTTTCACTCAACACAGCATTTTCTATTAATTGTATTTTCTATACATTTTATATATATGTATATATGTATTGGTTCATGTTCTTATAGGGTGAACTAAAAGTTCGTGCATTTTTTATTTTTATTAATATTTCATTTACGTATAAAGTAATTTTATTGACTTCAAAAAATAATTTGCACTTATCTGAAACAACACAATAAATATCGTTCGTAAGCACGAACTTTTGGTTCACCCTAATAAAATATAATTTTTAAAGAAAAAATCGTATCAAATTTTATCTATAGAGCTTTCGTATATCAGATCTTATAGAAAGTGAGATAAAGAGAGATAAAATATCCAGTGATCTTTTTTTTTTGTTGTTCTTTCAACTTGTTCGTCAGGAGGTCGAGGTAAACCACCGGAGAGAAATGTAAGAGATGAATGATTATGATGATTATGATGATGATGATGATGATGATGATGATGATGATGATGATGTAATCGAAATAGCAGACGAGTGTGAAAATATCGAATATTTTATCTATCATCTTTATTCGTTTCATCTAATTTATTTCTTTTTTTTAATATACAGAGTGTCTCTCACATAACTCTAGTCACGATTTTTCAAATACTTGCGATAACCTGACAAAAAAATACTTTAAACAAAAGTTGGCTGTAAATTGTACAACTTTGCCGTTTCTTTGAAAAGTTTCTGTAAATATTTTTTATATTAAGAGTGAGTGGATTTTAATGACTTTTATATTAAATTAAAGTACACTCATTTTCCTACGTGTAGAATACCTTATCGAGTTATAAATCGATCTGTGAAAGTTCATAAAATGTCAGAGAAAAGTTGGCGGGTCAGGCAATGTGAACAATTTAATATAAGAGTCATTAAAATCCACTCACTCTTAGTATAAAAAATATTTACCCGAACTTTTCAAAAAAATTGCAAATATGCACAATTTATAGCATTGCATCTTTCTATCTAACCAGCTTTATTAGAAAACTTTGTTGCACCTTGCACTGGCGTGAAAATCTACGATTAAATCTATCTCTCTTAACCGGTAATATTTTAATCTCAAGGACATCAGGAGCAGTTCTTGATGCCTATATGCATGTCTAATGAAAATGTTTAAAAATATCTTATCAGGAAGTTGACTAACGACTAAGGAAAATTCTTAACATATTTCTAGGATTTCTAAGAATACGAAGAATCATTTTAGAATCTTTTTCTTTTCTTTTAACTAACTTTTTCCAAATCTTAAAATAAGCCCCTTCTACTCTAACAATCATTCTTACCGAGATAGATACTTGCAACGTCACTTTGGAGAAATCATCGTAGATTCTAAAACCTTTTGGCCTTTTGCATATCCACATTCTATAGTTTTTTATAATGATTCGTCTTTTGTCAGTTTGACAAAGAACGGTTCGTTTCACCGAAAGGGTTGGTCACAAAATTTAAGATGAATCTTTCCAAGAAAATTTAGAAATAAAAATTCTCAATCGTTTACTTAAATATTAACAGTTTTAATTTTATATTTAAAATTGCCATAATATATATAATATAATATATTTTTTTCTTATAACTTTTCCAACGAAAATAAATTCCCCTGGGTAATGGTAATTCTTTTTTGTAAGTTTCATACCGTTGATCGATAAGGTAGATCGCGCGATTATCGGTATACGTGACTTTATCGATAGTAGTTAATATTTTTTTTTATTCACAAAAGTTGTTCTTTTTAATTAATTAAACATTTTTGTTAAGGGTCAAATCATTCGCATGAATTAATAACATTTTTTTTCTTTTCTTCTTTTATAGAATACAAGTTTTTGACGTATACGCCTAGCATGGTAGCAGCTGCGAGTATCGCAGCAGCACTTCATGGACTCGACTGGACCAGAAAGAGCGGTTTTGGAATTTCTGTTCTTCTCGATCACTTAACTAGCATCACAACTATCGAACAGGTTTGTCCACTCTCTTTTCAGGATTTAATGTTACTCGATTAAATTGTTTAAACGTACCAACCCATTCGAACTTGTAGTAAATCGCCGCCATTTTGTAAATCAAGATGAGACCCAATACTCTGGTTACGTTTTACATATTACTCTAACAAATATTTCGTAAACCTTGCTACAATTTAAATAATTTGAATATTTCATACAAATAAAATCGAGAATCTTACGATCAAAATAATAATTAATTTATTCTTTCCATCATCTTATCTCAATTTCATATAAAATAAGGTTATTTTTTCGGGGCCGAGTTGAATAATTCAATATGGCGGAGGTTTTTTTTCTGAATGGAAATCTGAGTTAGTATGGGTCGACCTTCGACCTCGGACACACAAGTAGTTGTCTTAGAAAATTTATTATCAAAACGCTTGTGTGTGAGAGTTGCGCTAGACATAGGACAAAAAGTTGGACGAGAAAAGGTTAGAGAGGAAGAAGGAATGGAGGAGGGTTAAGAGAGAGGTTAGTTGGTTGGTTTGCAGGCAAATGAGTGTGTCGATGATGGTAGAAAGTGTAACAGAAGCAGCAGCAGCAGGTGCCGGGCACATGTGTACGCAAAAAAAAGGTCGGCAAGATGGGACGAAAGAGCGGAAAAGCTTGGAAGACTAAAACGGAAAAAGAAATAAAGAAAAGAAAAGAAAAGAAAGAGAAAGATAGAAGATACACATTCGTAATAAGTGAATATATAAATAAACTGCACGAATGAATGGACCTCGGCATGAGGTCCATGGCCTCTCACATGCAAGCATATGTTTTTTTCGGTGTTGTATGTCTTTTTTAGTTTTTTAAAAATAAAGAACTATAGTCATTCTCTCTCTCTCTCTTTCTTTCATTAACCGTTTTAGAGAGCTCATCTGCCGGATGGTTTCATTCATAATCTCAACTACCAAGAGAAAGCAAAAATCGATGCTGCGACCCCGAATCAGCCAGGACTCCTCTTGCCCTTCCGTTCCTTTCTTTTTATTTGTTTCTATGACAAAAAGGGATTACACACTTTTTTTTTGTATCACTTCAGCCCTCCTTTAAGAGTTTCCAATGTCTCGCAAAAGAGACACTGACCTAAGATAAATTCTACATGTGTCTATACTACGCATACTTATTTATATTATTAAGGTGAAACAAAAGTTCGTGAGTATGTTTTTTTTTTTAATATTTCCAAAGTTATGTTCCAAAAAAAAACAATCCATTATTATGGAGTTTGTAACACAATAAACGCACGAACATTTGATTCAACCTAACAAAACTCCATACATCCGAAAATACTTTTAAATCCCGCCTCCCCCATGTAATTCCAGATGATTAATTTCTTTTTTTGTTATCTTTTACAGGACTATCTACGAGGATGTTTAGAACAAATAGAAGAGATGGTTTCTAAAGCACAAAAAGAGGGTCACGCATCAAATGATGATAATAACGTTACTCGTAATGCCGAAACTGTTGCAACCGAACACGAAGTTGTTAATGTTCCTTCTGGACAACAACAACAACAACAACAACAACAACAACAACCACAGCAACAGCAACAGCAACAACAAAGGCAATTGGGGGAACAGCAAGCAACGTCGCAGGAGAAATTAAACGAACATGAAAAGGCAGGTACGCCAACCGACGTCAGAGATATTCATTTCTGAACGCAAGGAAACGACGCAATGAAAACGATGACAACGCATCAGCACCATTTGCAGCAACTACAATAATATTAATAACAACAACACCACCAACAACAATAACAACAATACAATTATAACAATAATAATCATACAATTAAAATAAGAATCAACGACGGCGTTGTGTTCTGATTGGATGAAGATAAAACACGCACGAAACTGCAAAAAATTGTTGTGTTTTAAGTTTTAAGAGAGAAGAAAAAAAAGAAAAGAAGAAGAAAAAAAAGGAAAAATTGAAAAGAAAAAAAAAGAAAAAAATTAACAATATTCGTCGTTGAACTTTTCGTCGTTTAAAATCTCCAATCTTCCTTCTTTCTTCTCTTTCGTTTTAAAGAAAAGGAAAGAGAGAAAGATAAACTAGATAAAGATAAACTAGATAAAGAGAAAAAAGGAAACGCCATCACGAGACTTCGTAATCATTTAATTATTTTTTTGTTCTTGTTTTTTTTTCTTAGTTTTTTTTTAACACTAAGGAGTGGGCGTGCTGCGGGGGGAAGGCAATGCAATACGCTTTATGCATCTATTAATATTATTATTATTCAATATTATTTGTTTTTTTTCCCTTCTTTTATTTTATTTTATTTTATTTTAATTTCTTTCTTCTACTTTTTCCTTCTTATTTTTTTCCTTTTTTCCCTTAAATTCGCGCGTTTATGATCCAATTAAAAAAAAATCACTTAAATGTTTAGTCCAATGAGTTTAACACACAGACACACAGGATAGGGAGAAAAAAAATATATATATATATTTGAAAAGATTTTGTGTTTATATGTAGCAATGAGAAAATTCACATTTTCTTTCTTTTTTTTTTTTTTTTTTTTTTTTTTCATAGAAAATGAAAAGAAAAAAATTCACTTATTATTAGTCATGTCGAGTCATTTTAGAGTTTTTTTCCTTTTTTTTTTGTACATAGTTGTAACACAATACATATATATATATATATATGTATAATTAATTAATAAGCGAATATATAAATATTTGTGTGAGGAAGATAGAAAGATAAAAAAAAAGAATTAATCGTTATAGAAATTTATTCTTACCGAGTTCAACTTCAAAGATTTCTGTCCTTTTTTTTTTTATTTCCTTTTGTTTTAAATTGCTAGATAAATTAATAAACACGCAGTATACATATATAGCAAAATCCATAGAAAGTTTAAATATGGCGGCGCGATTATTATTATTCGCTTGTTCCACCACCCGGTTCCTATGAGCGGTTGTGCCAATCCCGCACATTTATATTAAAAAAAAAAAACAAAATATAAACTATATAATAGAAAAAAAAAACAAGATTGAATGCATACGCGTGTTTGTGTGTGTGTGTGTGTTTGTTTGTTTGTTTGTTTGTTGTGTGTATGTTTATGAGATAGAGTAAAAATTAATTTACAACGAATGCTAGTGTATGTAAAGAAAAAAAAAGTAAGAATAAGTGCAAAACAAAATGGCAGTAATTTGTTCGTGAAATGAAGATTCCAAGTAAAATCGCGCAAAATTCAAATAATCGGTGTTACAAAATGAAAAGATTAATATGTAATTGTTCGAATTCCCATTGATTAAAGTTTTGTTTTTCATTTCAATTTTGTTTAATTTTTATTTTATGAGATAGAAAAGCGAATTTGAAACGGGAAATGAAATAAAATAAAATGAAAGGACATTTAATGCGTACACCGTACAATAAATCCGCATATAGGTAAATTGCTTTATTATTTTGATTTTTTCCTTTTTTCCGTAGTCGCATTTTTTTGTAAATATGTAATTAATTAAATAATAGATAAATGCAAAGAAACATTTAGAAAAAAAAAGAAAAGAAAAAAAAGCGACACGAACGCTTAGAAATATAAGATATTAGTAAGATCGAAGTGGAAAGAATAATTAACTAAGGAAAAAAAGAAAAAGAAAAAAGAAAAAATGCGAAAAAATATATTTAATGTCGCCAACGTAAATTAAAAAGAAAGAAAAAAAAAGAAAAAGATTGAGGATTTGCAAGTTAGTGACTTCAACAATTTCTACAAAAATTGATAAATAGATCAACAAAACAAAACAAAATGAAGAAGAAAAACGAAATAAACTTAAACGAAAATTTCCAATCTTTGCGTAGTAGACTTTTGAATATAAATTCATATATAAATTAGTACTTAAATATAAGTCCAAAGTATAAATAAAATTAAAACAGCTAATATAAAAAAAAGATACAAATTTAATAACATTATATATATATAAAACTTTTAAAATAAAAGTTTCAAATGAAAAAAAATAATAAAAAAGAAATAATGAAAAAAAAATTTGGCCTTTAATTAAATAAAAAATATAAAAAGGATTAAGGAAACATTAAAGTGTCACGAGAAAGAAATAAATGATAACGTAATGAAATGAAATATATGAAATGTGTTAAATAATGCGCACATATATTTGCACGCACATTACACATACATATATATATATATATATGTATATATTATATTATCAATAACCAAATCCTAGTACAATTTTAATAAAGAAATCGATTAATATAAGAGAGTGTCCTTGACCAAGTTAATTAAAAGAAAACACGTAATACATTAAACACACGCACACATACATACACGAGAAGAATTTTTAAAAATTCGTGGCCTTACTTTTTAATCGTACGGTACTGATACAAAAATTTCATTCGCAAATTGAAATAACGAAAGGCTCGAATTTTTTCTAAATTGTTCAAACACGACGTACACACGCAATACGTGCGATGCGTTATATAAACCGATATTAATAACAAAATAAAAAATATAATAATAAAACAAAAATCCATCTTTCAACAATCATTCGCAAGACAAATCATTTATATTATTTTCTTTTTCCATTATGATTATAATAATAATGATAACGATGATGATGATGATGATGATGATGATGATGATGATATATAATAATAATAATCATAATAATAATAATAATAATAATAATAAAAATAATAATAATAATATAAATAATAATAATAATAATAACTCGTAATTAATTATATGAGTGAAACAACAACAAAAAGCAATGAAAAAACAAAGAAAAAGAAAATAATACGCTTTTATATTCATGTACCTTGTTGTTTAATAATTATTATTAACATTAAGTGCGCGTCGTAAAAAAGAAAAAATAAAAGAAACAAATAAAAAGTAAAAGTATAAGAAAAAAATAAATAATAGACGGAGGCTGATTAGAAATTAATTAGTAAAAAAAAGGAATGTTAAACAATAGTGTGTATCCAACACAGATTATAATAGAAAATATGAAAGAGAATACATAATACATTAATTCCTATTTTTATTTGTACATAATCATGCACATTTCGATGCGTAGAGTTTTTTTAATTTCTATTAACACCGTAATAGTTAATCCTCCCGTTTTAATTTAATTTTTCTTCATCCCTTTTTGTTGATTGCATTCGTCGGCTGCACTCAAGTATAATTTTTTTGGATTGATATTATATGTACATATTAATTTATTAAATATTACTATTATTATTATATTTATTCTTATTATTAGTATTATTATTTTATTAATTATTATTCTTTTTAATTAATATAGTATATTATTCTTATTATAATTATTCTTATTATTTATTATTATTATTATTATTATTATATTTTAATTATTTTAATTATAAATCAATATCTAATATTATTATTATTATTTTATATTAATCATTATTATTATATTTTATTATTATATTATTATTATTATTATTATTAATTATTATTATTATATATTATTATTGTTATTAAAATTTTTGTTTATGATTACAGAGCGAAATAAAAAAGATTATGGCAAGAAACGAAACATTGCAGGTGCATTTAATAAAAACGAAAAGCGCAATAGAGTACCACTGATATACCTCAGATCCCCACACTTCGCTCGGAATAATACGCACACATATAACGACTATATATGTATGTATATATATCGTTTCAACTCTTCGAAAAATCGATAATCGATGATCGATAATAAATCTTACGAGATACGAATAATAAACTTGACACTTACAATTATTATTTTAAAATTTTTCTAGCACGTAAATTTACTTTCTATCGAAAAAAAAAGAAAAACAGTAAAATAAAATATTAGTTGCAACTATGAATATAAAACAGAAAAAAAATATATTGTTCCATAAATACGTCTGTAAATATATTAATCCCGGTGCGTTTCGAGACGCATTAAATAAATCGATGAAAAATAAAGTATTCGTATTTTATACAGTATTTCATGGTGTTTCCTTTCATTAATTTTCTATTCTTCCTCAACCTCTTCCTACATTCTATGATCCTGTTACATAGTTCCCTTTGCAATGAAATGCAGAAGCTTTAGAAGTGTGTTCATTTCTAACAGGAGAACATGATGTGCCGAGAAAGATTTTATTTTTACCTGCTACTTTCTTCAGCATCCTGTGATCCTTCTAAAATGCTTATTACCAAAATTTTGAAATTATTTTAATACTAAATTCTAACAAAAGAACAAGACAATACAAGATGTGCCGAGAAGTATTTTATTTTTGCATGCTACTTTCTTCAGCATTCTGTGATCCTTTTAATTAGCTCATTATCAAAATTTAGAAATTTTCATAATATTAATCTCTTTCAAAAGAACAAGATAGTACATGATGTGCCGAGAAGGATTTTATTTTTAAGTGCCACTTTCTTCAGCATCCTGTGATCCTTCTAAAAAGCTTATTACCGAAATTTTGAAATTATCTTAATATTAATTTATAACAAAAGAACAAGACAGTACAAGATGTGCCGAGAAGTATTTTATTTTTGCATGCTACTTTCTTCAGCATTCTGTGATCCTTTTAATAAGCTCATTATCAAAATTTAGAAATTTTCATAATATTAATCTCTTTCAAAAGAACAAGATAGTACATGATGTGCCGAGAAGGATTTTATTTTTAAGTGCCACTTTCTTCAGCATCCTGTGATCCTTCTAAAAAGCTTATTACCGAAATTTTGAAATTATCTTAATATTAATTTATAACAAAAGAACAAGACAGTACAAGATGTGCCGAGAAGTATTTATTTTTGCATGCTACTTCTTCAGCATCTGTGATCCTTTTAATAAGCTCATTATCAAAATTTAGAAATTTTCATAATATTAATCTCTTTCAAAAGAACAAGATAGTACATGATGTGCCGAGAAGGATTTTATTTTTAAGTGCCACTTTCTTCAGCATCCTGTGATCCTTCTAAAAAGCTTATTACGAAATTTTGAAATTATCTTAATATTAATTTATAACAAAAGAACAAGACAGTACAAGATGTGCCGAGAAGTATTTTATTTTTGCATGCTACTTTCTTCAGCATTCTGTGATCCTTTTAATAAGCTCATTATCAAAATTTAGAAATTTTCATAATATTAATCTCTTTCAAAAGAACAAGATAGTACATGATGTGCCGAGAAGGATTTTATTTTTATGTGCCACTTTCTTCAGCATCTTGTGATCCTTCTAAAAAGCTTATTACCGAAATTTTGAAATTATCTTAATATTAATTTATAACAAAAGAACTAGATAGTACATGATGTATCAAAAAAATATTTTATTTTTACGTGCCACTTTCTTCAGCATCCCGTAATCCTTAAAACAAGCTTATTATCAACATTTAGAAATTATCATAATATTAATCTCTTTCAAAAGAACAAGATAGTACATGATGTGCCGAGAAGGATTTTATTTTTATGTGCCACTTTCTTCAGCATCTTGTGATCTTTCTAAGAAGCTTATTCCCGTCGGTAATAGTAGGTTCCTATTTTAAATATTTATCGTTGCTAATAGCAGTTTCTACTTTAATAATATTGACTTTCGTTATTCTTAATATAAAGCCTTACCGACGTAAGGTAAATTAAATTCGAATTCTACTATTACTTACGGTTGGTGTTATAAAAATAGAAAATAACAACTGCCCACTGTCTATATTTTAAAAGTAAAAAACAACTACCGCATCCGGTAGATATGATAAAGATAGAACACTACTATTACCGATATGGTGCTTAGAGGACCTTCCACTAAAGTAGCATTAAAAAAAGTTGGCATAGAACCTTAACAGCTGTAAAAAATGAATAAGTTCATTTAATTGCTAGCTATTTGCTAATTCAAAATATTTAATTGAAAACTTTATTATTTAATAATTTAATTAGTTATTAATAATTACAAATGTAGAAACGTCATGCGTTGGAGATTTTTTTCAAAGTGCGCTTGCGCCTTAAATTTGTAGTTGCGCATGCATATAACATATCTCGCACTTATGACGTTTCCACATTTGTAATTATTAATAACTAATTTAATAATTATTTAATAAAGTTAGCAATTATGGATTTTAAATAGGCATTTTTTTAGCAATTTAGTGCTTCTCTTCTTTTTCTTCTACTGTTGCAAACTACATTGCTTTACTTAGAAATAAAAGAAAAGTATTCATATTTTTAATTATCAATAACTAATTAAATAATTAATTAAAAAAGTTAGCAATTACGGATTTTGAATTAGCAAATAGCTAGCAATTAAATACACTTATTCAGTTTTTTCAGCTGTTAAAGTTCTATGCCAACTTTTTTATACTCACTTAGAATGGCTTTTTCGAATATTTTTTCCAGGTCGATTCGTCACTATAGGGGCTCACTCGAGTAGCTGAGTCACTCGGTTCCTATGCTAAATGCATATCTATGCTTGCAAAATCGCGTGTTAAAAAAATGCAAATTTAAAAAAAATAAAATAGAAAAAAAACTGGTGTGTGTACTTATGTACGCACGTAAGAAGTTATACTTCTTTGCTGTACCAAAACGAATATAACCTCAATAACCTCAAAAATAACTTAAAAAAAAAACTTCAAAGAAAAAAAATAACTTAAAAAAGAAAAATAATTATTTTATTATATATCTCTTCTTCTTCTTCTTCATTCTTTAGTTTAGGCATGTTGCCTGTTTCGTAACGACGTTTTTCTGCCTATTGCACTGTTAAATTGTCGCAACATCTTTTTTGTGGGCGCCCCGTACTTCTGCGGCCAATCGGTGACTTATCCCGTGCAATTCTGACGATTCTTCTGTTGTCCATTCTGCTAATATGTTCGTTCCATTCTTTTTTTTTTACTTATTCCGAGGCAGAGTGTCGTTTCTATGAGCCGCAATTTTTTTTTTTTACGTTTAGCCCAGTCAACGCGGGCCAAAAACTGATTTTTGCAGCCCCTGCTTGATTCTTTGATATAAGGGTAAGTTGACGACGCTGAATCGAATGGTGCTAATTTTATTTAAATTTGATCCCGGGTTTTGAGAAAAGGGTAAAAAAAGGGTAAAAAATGGCCTTATCTTAGAATCTAGGCATTTAATCGAAAAAAGTTTCAAACAAAAGTTGTAGAGAATTGAAAAATACTAAAAAATGTTCTATGAGTTATCTTCGTATTTTCAAAAATAAGCGCATAAAATTGGATTGAAGATGGGAAAAAATTGTAAAAGTGGGAGAAAGCAAGCTTATCCCTCCGTCGCGTTTTACACGCGAGCGAGCTAGTATGCGTGCGAGCGTCCGTGTGACTAATACACAAACGAAGGATCTTCGGCAATCTTCGGGACTCTCGGTCTTGAATGAAAGTGCGAGTGAGAGAACAAACCAATACTTCTCTCTTTTTATTTATCATGCGATAACGAGTATTTTGTTTTGGCCATCGAGTGTCGAGCGTTCTGTATACGAGTGAGAGTGAGAAAGAAAACCGATATTTCTCTCTTTCTATTTTTTCTTTCGGTAGCGAGAATTTTTCGTTTTGGCCATCGTGCGTCGAGCGTTTCGTATATCTATACATATATCGGCTTATAAGCGCGGTATTTTTAAATCGAATCTTGATGCTTATGGCACGCCGTTTCTTTATTTATTGTCAAAAATAATGAACCTTGAGTAAAAAAAAAATAATTAATTTTAACAGAAACTATTATTATTTAGTTGAGAGTAAAAATAATGAATTAATTTTGTGTCTCGCCATAAAATTAATTAGAATAATTAATTGATATTAATTTTTTGACTCACAAAAATTTATTTGTATATCAAATTGAATACGTATTCTTTGTAAGACGAAATTTAAAATTTAAATATTTTTCTTAATAAATTTCGTATTTTATAAAATTTTAAATTACTGACTTTTTGTCTCGTAAAAATTTATTAGTTTATCAAATTAAATACATATTTGAAAAAGAAGAATTTTTTTTATAACCACACATAAAATTAATTCAAGATATATATGAAAGGATATTCTAAAAACGTGGAATTTATTTTTTGTCTATACATAATTTTAATTCATTTTTATTATGTTATAAGAAAACAGTAATGCATTCTGATTCATCTTCGAAGTCTTAAGAATTGTACGAAATAAATTGAGCAATTATCGAGTGGTGCGTTAGCCTAAGTAGTAACGGCTTTGCTTCTCGCGCTGGTTTATCAACGTTCGATTCTTCGCGGGGGAATTATTTTTTTATAAAGAGAAAAAAGGGGAAAGAAGAGAACAACTTCATGCCGTATTCTTGAATCGCTTTGCCGCGCTCGTAAATACCGACAAACTTCACGGTGTCGTTTTTCCAGACGCTCGGAACAAAATCACTACCCATTACATTTTCCCCAACGCGCCAAAAGAAGTATAACTTCAAAAATTTCGTATAGTACGCGTGACTCTACAAGTTATTTTTATTCAATAACTTTAAAAATATTAAGCGCGGTATTACGTGTCGCGAAACGATATACAATGCACACACCTAAACGCACACACATGTGCAATGTACACCGTGCAATCACTAGCACAATGACAGACGCCAAATTGGGGGGGGGGAAACTTAAAACTAAATCTATACTAACCGTTTCTCTCTCACCCATACGTATAACACCTGGGCACACGCATAAATGAGAATGCAGAAGGTATAGGGGGGAGAAACGGGGATTAGTAAATTAGATGCCGAAAATCCTAAACTAAAAATTGATTAATATATTAAAATGTTCTCAAATAAATCAAAGCGGACTATGACTCTACAAGTAATTTTTATTGACTTTCAAAAAGATTTTAAAAATTGACAATAATTCAAAAAAATCTCTGACGACTCCTTCGATTAAGTTAGCTGTTCTAATTAAAGAACTGGGTTTTGAGTCACCACTTAATTGTCAGAGTCTATCCGTCGCGAATGAGTTTGTCTCTTCTTGCTCATTTATTTATTATATCGAAAAAGAAATCGCGATTAAATAAACTAAATACGAAGCAATGCATGTAAAACATTTATTACATACTTTTCTGGACGAAATCGAGTAAATTAATATTCGATTTCACCACTACTAAACGCGAACGAAACACGTAATAGAAATGAAAAGTGCATTAATTAATTGTACTGTTAATTAAATAAATTTAACCGATGAGACAAGAAGACCTATCCTGAACTAATAATATAACATACAATAAAATATACAGTTTTCATGAGCAATTTCAAAAAAGGAGTAATCCGGGAGAATACCGGAGGGACTTTAAATTTTAACTCACGACCTGCTAACTGTTATATTACATATATGTGGCATTTTAAAATAAAATGACGCATGTACGCATTATGAACAATTAGCATTAGATGTTCTGCGGTGGCTTCAAAACACTCCTTCTTCGTAGCAAATAGTCCAGCTGCATCCCTCGTCCACCAGACCCATCGGAGAATTCCTTGATGCACTTTTCCTCGCACTCCCGTGACTCTAATAATGTGGTAAACGAATATAAAAAACTATAAAAGAGTTTCTTATCGCAAAACCGAAATTTTTGTATACGGCGAACAACACTGACTCTACATACACGTATGATTTGAATTTAATTTACGCCCGGTTACTGACTCTACTTCGCGATAAAAATGTTACTTTAATTATTCGTACAAACACTGACTCTACAACTACTTCAAAGACTGCATTTCACGCAGTTAATGCAAACAAAAATTTCACTCCCGATACGCGGTCACTTCACTGATGCACTTCACTTACTCTACTTCCCGAACAGTTAGTGCAACTGTTTTAAAATTAAAAAACTAAAACTTTATATACGAGCAAACTCTAAATGCAATTAACTGCATTGCTCGCAGTTAATTTAACATATAATTTTCAAAAATAACGCGACCGAATTTATTATTAACGAGCGAACGTGCTTCTAATCCGTGCTTTTAAATTATATTTATAAATAATCAAACACTCCTGATATATTGCTTTGCGCACGAATTGCAATTATGTTCTGAAAAAGAAAAAGAAAAAGAACAATTAATATCATAGTCTTAATAAAAAACTATTGAAAAATTATCATAGAAATGTTTGATAGAAAAATTATACTTACTTTTAATCTTCAGTGATAAATGCCCGATGAGTCTCCTACCCTTAGGATGACGAGGAACGAGGATGACGATGACCGAACGATTGCGTACATAAAAAACTATAATAAAGTTTTTTATCGCGACCGCGGCACTGACTCTAACTAGCGATTAAATTTAATTTAATTATTCGTACAAACATGATTCTACTTCGCGATAAAAGTTATATTTTAATTATTCGTACAAACGCTGACTCTACTTCGCGATCAAAATTTAATTTTTTTATTATTAGCACAAACACTGACTCTAATTTTTACAACTGCATTGCGCGCAGTTAAAATATCAAATACTAACACATGCTTACCCATCTGAAAAGAGAGAAAAGAACAAAACGATTAGAATCATTGTTATCGTTTAAAAATTATAAGTTATTATTAAGGAAATATATATATATTTAATAGAAAAAATTAATTTACCTTCTATCTTGATTGATGAATGCCCGGTGGATCTCCTACCCTTAGGATGACGATGGCACACGTATAAACCGAATAAAAGAAACTTTCGGACTTTCTTTACCCGAAAAAACGAAACTTTTACATACAATGAACAACACTGACTCTAATTTCTGATTTTTCTTTAACGATGCAAACATTCGAGTACCTCATTGCCTACGCGCTCGATTGCAATGATGTTCTGAAACAGAAAATGAAAAAGAACGATTAATATCGTCGTCGTAATCAAAAACAATTGAAATTACCGTAGAAAATGTTTGATAGAAAAATTCTACTTACTTGTAGTCTTTAGTGATGAATGCCCGATGGGTTTCCTACCCTTAGGATGACGATGTGTAGTAACGGTGACGAAAATAAAAAACTATAATAAAGTTTTTTATCGCGACCACGATCGCGAACGCGACCGGGATGTGCTTACCGACCGCACTGCACATCCAAAACGACTTAAAGAATGCATATGATTAGTATTCCTATAAAATAAATCGAGGAATTTAATGTAAAATATAATATGAAAGAAGTATTACAAAGAAAACAATAAAATGAATTGTAATCTGATATTAATTAGGAAAATGAAAGAAACTAATTATCATTATAATGTTTATGGTAAGTGGTCTTTAGTTGGATTTCACTTGCAGTGGAATGTATAGCATATAATATATGATAAACCTTACACTGAAAGTAAAATACCATTGCCTGGGTCTAACCACGAGAAGGTAACCGCTTCCGAAGACCCACGAGGGATGTGCATCCTGAAGATGTCCACATCCGAAAAAAATGAAACGAAAAAAAACGATCTAACCGAGAATATTTTTTAAGGAACCTTACTCTTAGGCCCTATCCTAAGAATTACATCTAAGAAACCTTACAATAATTAACGAGAATAAAGAGAAAAGTTTGAATACTGAATAAGAAAATGAAAACGAGGAGTACATCTGAATAAAATTCAAGTAACGTGAATGGTTTTATTGAAAATTAACACTCTTTAATATAATTTCAATATATGCACATACAGAAATTACACACAAGTTACGAATATTTTATATTTAATAATTTTCAATCTATCTAAAATATAGCGTAATAAAAATAAATGTATATAATTTTGGGTTGATCCATGGTATCTGTAAAAAAAAAAAAAATACATTAAAAATAACTATCATACATGTGCAATGCTACAAGGAAAACAATAAATGGATTAAAATACTTCATTTACATTGAGAAATAATTATTTTATATTACCATTTATTATTATTCTGTCCTCTTCTGGTCATCTTCTAACCCACTTCCCCTTCCTCTTGGACGGAATGGTTATATGAAACAATAAACTGATTAAAAATATTCATTTACTTATAGAAATAATTATTTTCTACTACCGTTTACCATAACTCAGTCCTCTTTTGGTTCGTTTCCCCCTTCTCTTGAACGCAGTTTGGCATCATAGTTCATCCTGCCAAGAAAATATTAAAAGGAATAGGAAAGAGAAGGAAAAGTAGAACTTTAAGGTAGAAATTTTCACGATTTTTGTTTTAAGTGGTTTCCCCCCGATCCGACTAATCCACTGATTCTAATTTTTTGTACGAGAAACCTAGGCTTCACTCAACGATCGACCTTTATGCTAACAACAAGCTTGTGAGACCTGACTAACCGATAGCGACCAAATCGAATACGTGTTGCTTCGGTCCCTATGCTAAATGCATATCTATACATACCATATCTCGAATAAAAAAAATCTAAAAATTGTTCCACCTTAAAAGTTCAGTAAACTCACTTGAATGCATGCTAACTCATGTAAGCATACTTGATATAAAGGAAAAGGAAGAAAGTGAAAGAAGTAGGGAAGGTATGATGGTTGGTGGGAGAAATTATAAGTAAGGACTACCTGAAAATGTATAAAAGTTATAAAAAAACATTATAAAGTAATTAGTTTCTGTATATTGAATGGATAGAAGGAACCAAGGAAAGGAGTAAAAAAATATGGTGTTAATTAGGAAGTTAAAAGAAACTAATTACAATTATAATGTTTATGGTAAGCGGTCTTTGGCTGGATTTCACTTACAGTGGAATGTATAGCATATAAAATGTGATAAACATTACACTGAAAGTAAAATACCATTGCCCGGGTCTAACCACGACGAGGTAACCGCTTCCGAAGACCCAAATTTTAATAACTATTAATTAAATTTTATTCGCCAGTAAAATGCATCGATGCAAACGCGTCGAAGTATAACAGAGAAAAAATTAAAAGGACAATATAACTAATCGGAACATTTTAAGTTTACATTTCGGCTCAGTAATGAAAGCAACAGTCATCTAAAAACATAAAAAAAAACGTATAAAAATTATTTTCTATTCAAAGTACGTTAATAGGTATGAAATGTTTAATCTAATGTATATATATGTGTTTAAACTATTTAAAATATAAGTAGAGTGTATAAGAGTATTTTAAAATAATTGTTAATTAATCAATGAAAATATATATTGTAATCTAAAAGTATGGATATACCTTTTGATGAACTTTCCTCTTCGAAATCTCCTGTTAGACTGACACTTTGTCATATAAAAAAGTTTTTTTTATTGAATGTTATTTACATGGCTTTCCGGAAAGTTGCGCATGTGTGTAACGAGAATATTATTTGTAATAAAGAGAAATTAAAATTAAAACGTTCTGATTATATCATTTTTTTCATTTTTTTGTAATTGTTTATATTAATGTACATTTGTTTTAACGTTCGTGTGCAGTGATGATATCGGAAGGGGAAATTTTCATCGAAAAAAATATCACATCGAAATCATTTAATATTTAATGTATGTTAATAAGTATGTGATGCTTATATATACTAGTACATATATGTTTAACCCGTTGCCGCAAATGACGGCTATAGCCGTCCGATCTTTGTTGATATGTAGACAAACGACGTCGTGCACATTTTAATTAATAAACAATTGAAAAAAAAAGTGTGTTTCTGAGCACGATCATCAAATTAAAAGTGTGCGGCAACAGGTTAAACAATCTGAAATATAAAGAGAGTGTATCAGAGTATTAAAATAATTGTTAATTAATCTATAGAAATGTCTATTGTTGTCTAAAAGCTCGGATTGTATGATCTATGTACCGCCCCGCTCGAAATCTACAGTTGAAGTAAATCATTGTCCTCTATGAAAGTACTTTTATTAAATATTCTTTATATGACTTTCCGAACGTTGCGAATGTGTATAAAGGGAATAATCCACCTAATTAATATAATTTAAGATTATATATATATATATAACGTTCTGATTTTAGCATTTTTATCATTTGTATGTAATTATTTTAATGCTTCTGCGCAGTGATGACTTCGAGGGTAAAATCTAGCTGTAATATAAGAAAAATGCATTAGTGCATTAAGATAATTGTTAATTAATCGATGCTAGTGTCTATGCAATTTTGATGCAATTGTTTAAATAAAAAACTACAGTATAAAGATATAATTATTATATATAAATTACAATTATAGAATTGCAAATACTGATTGAATGCTAACTAATAAAGTAACGTGTAAGAATTAGATTACTTTTTCTCCCATTTATTAACGTATATGTAAATGAAAAAAGAAAGTACATTTCTCTAAACAATTATACAACCAATATATTAAAACAATGTATAAATAATATACTAATGGAAAATGTGAATTATTGAAGTTTACCATTATGATAGAAGAAAGCTGAGGTGTTTATTTGTTTAAATACCAAAGAGATGAACTTACCACGACACAAATATGAAGAAGGTTTACTTATTTATTATATATTTATTAGGTTTTCACGTTCCTTGTTAATAGTTAGAAAATAACGAATAGAATAAAGACAATATACTCTAAAAACTTTGTCACAACGCACAGAAAAACACAATCGTATAGAAAAGAAACCTCGTTGCAGATATTTTTAAAATAATTGACATAAAGCACTGTAACTATCCTTAAAGAATTAAAATAACAATTAATGGAGCAATAATTTGGTACCTAATCGATAAGGCAGATCAATAACACGAATTTTTCCATATCGATACAGAATATGGGAATTTATACTTTCATAGTTGGCATGAGAGATATCAATTGTTTTAAAAATATCTGCAACGTGGTTTCTTTTCTATACGATCATGTTTTTCTGTGCGATGTGATAAAGCTTTTAGTGTATGTTGTCTTTATTCTATTCGTTATTTATCAAATATTAACAAGATACGTGTACCTTAATAGAAAAATAAAATTAGTTTCTTTGATTTATTTAATAAATAAATTATCATGTCAAGCTTGACTAACGTGGTCATAAGGAAAGACGGGTTACGTTCTTGTGTCGACAAGCTTGTGTGCGTGTATAAAACGTTAGCAACAATTTGAATTTGCAAGTAAGAAAATATTTATCTAATTTCGTTCGATCGATTAACAATACTTTTCTAATGACTTTCTTTAATTCATGTTATATGATTTTATAAGATATATCACTTTATACAAGTGATTATTATTTTATTTATCATGTTTTTTATTTATTAAAATATATGGATTTTTATATAGTACAAGTATATAAGTAGCAAGTCAAAATACAAGCCGGCAATCGCTCAGCCAATTAGCGTTGTTTTCATGACGTCGGTGCAGGAGATCGCACGAAAGTTTTGTCGTCCCGCTTAATTCAGGTAATTAAAAGATATTTCTAATGTACACCTTCCTATTATATATCAAACGATAGCAACAAACAGGATTCTTATACGTGAGTGTTTTCAAAACGAAATATTAAAAAGTTCGAAAGATATCCGTGAAAATGTATCTCGTCTTCGCGTCAAATCTCACCAATGTTACTTAACAGTATTTTTTTCTATTTTCCAGCTTATTTTCACGGTATCGATACTTACTATCATCTCTAATGATGCTTTAATGAATTATTTTTCATAATTATGTCTTCAAAGATTGTATTTCGTATTAAATTCGATTTTTTTCACGTACACACATATACAAGCGTATACACATAATATATACATAAGTTAAGTAACTCATACACATACATTTATATATTTGATTTTCTTTATATTGTACTAATGTAATCTTATTTTTTACTTTTCCTAGATTTCCGAGCATTAGGAGAATCCAGGACGAATCCGCATACCTAACCTTATTGTTGTGTTCACTTTTTTATCTCCTTTATATTTGTCGAAGTAAGTCTACCCCTTTTTTTTATAACGTAGAGAAGTGTAATAGAAAGAGTGAGAAAAAAGCAAGAATATAAGAAAGGAAGAAGAAGGAGAAAAAGAAAGAAAGAGAGAGAGAGAGAGAAAGCAAGAGAATAAGAAAACAAAACATTTGGTTTATAAACACGTATTAATACGTCTCTGTGTTTTTCAGCTTGCTCGAGCTAACAATGAGATAAAAACAAAAACAGTTGAAATTTATTTATTTATTTAATAATATTTTATTGACCCTAGAGCCTAGGCTCCCTAAAGGCCATTAATTACAGTAAAGTACAATATAATGTATAGATAAAACAAAACAAAAATTAAAATTATGTAATTATTATTAAACTTATCATTATATTAGTAGTAACGCACAGTAAGTAGATAAATGTAAAAAGAAAATAGTAAATAATACATAAATAAAAGTATAACAGTTCTATAATAGTGGTATAGTAGTATTGGTTCGAAGCAATAAACATATGGTTTTAAAGAAAAAAAAAAAATTAAATTAAATTAAATCGTAATTCACAAAACACGCTGAATATCTCTATCAATAAAGTAGGTATAACATCTTAATCTGAATTCTTTATAGTCACTTAGAGCTACGATATCATCCGGTAGTTGATTCCACAAACGAACAGCAGTAACCAAAAATGATTTGTCATAAGTCCTGGTTCTTGCATAAGGTAAACATAATACATCCAATTGCCTGACAGCACGACCACGAACAGAAGTAAGAATACTAAAGTTCGTTCTTAATATTTTGTCGTGCTGAAGACGCAACATTTTATATACTATGCAGGCCATTAAGAAGTCACGTCGACCTTGTAAAGTAAACCATCCTAAAGCTACTACAATATTATTTACTAAGATTATTTACTAATATTATTTACTAAAACCATGGATATTTGATAAATCCATTGATGGCAAAATTTTTACTGGTTCCGATCCGTTTTTAAGGTCTATGCAAACAGAATTAGCCGTGATCCAGATATTTTTTTTGCTGATTTGAGGAAAATTCTTAATAATATTTTGCCGCAATTTATATAATGCCGTTGGATACCGCTTATTTACAAAAATTGGAGTCTTTTGTGACCCATCGATGATTAAATTTGCTGTAACATCATTGCGTTTCCTCCTGCGGGCAATAAACTTGTCGACCAAATTTGATGAATGGCATTTTACGATGATGTCCCGTTCGCGAACGGAGTTTCCTCTAGCATTTTTCTTTGTTTTGTGTCCGATTCTCTCTACCAATGAAAAACTATTTACACTAACGTCAGGAACCTCTAGAATTTTTCCGAGTTTAGCCACAGCAGCTGGTAAGCTCTCCAAAGCCGCCTCTTTCCGTTACTAAATTCGTTACTCTCAAAGGTAAACAGAGAGAGAGGTGCTCATTCCTCTTCCGTCCTTCGACAAGTTAAGACCGGTGAAAGTAACGACGCATTAAACTATTGAATAATTTTATTTATAACGTTCTCATGTTAATTTAAATACTTTCAAGAGTTTTTTATTACATAGAACAGTATAACAGACGGTTTATATTTTAGATTATTCTTTATTGAGTTTGCTGATACAAATTTTGTTTTATTTAAAAAACTTTAAAGATTTTTAATTAATATTTTTTCTTCTATTTTTATGATATAATATCTTTTAATGTGTGCCCAGCCTTCAGAAATGATTTACAGGGAATATTGTACTATAATCTTTAGTATGTTTCAGCTTTGCAAATTTTTTCTTTAATTTTATTTTATTCATCGTCATCCTAAGGTCTAAACAGCCTAAGGCAGTCATCAATGAAGACTAAAAGTAAGTATATTTTCTTATGAAACATTTCTATGATAACTTTAATGGTTTTTTATTATAACGATGATATTAATTGTTCTTTTTCTTTTTCTGTTTTAGAATATCATTGCAATCGAGCGCGTAGGCAATGAAGTACTCGTGTGTTGTATCGTTAAAATAAACTACAAAAGAATCGGAAAGTAAAGTCAGTGTTGTACGCCGTATGTAACAGTTTCGTTTTTTCGGGTAAAAAAACTCCGAAAGTTTCTTTTATTCGATTTAAACATGTGCTCATCGTCATCCTAAGGGTAGGATACCCACCGTGCATTTATCAATGAAGAATAAACGTAAGTCAATTTTTATTTTAAACACTTTCTCAATAATTATAATAATTTTGTTTTTATTTCTGTTTCAGATCATCATGGGAATACTGCAGTGTTAGAAGTGTTTGTGAATTGTGTTTGTGAAGTGTTGCAAGTATTCGTGCACTGCAATCGTGCACGAAGCAATATACGGGAGTATTCGTATCGTTTAAATATAATTAAAATCACGGATTAGAAGCACATTTGTTCGTTAATTTCAATTCCGTCGCGTTCGCGAACTATTTTTGAAATTTATATATTAAATTAACCGTGACCAAGGCAGTAATTGCATTAGAGTTTGTTCAAGTAAAGTTGTATTTTTATCCTTAAACAGTCGCACAGACTGTTCGCGTATTAGAGTCAGTGCATCAATGAAGATTTTTGTGCTTGCATTGACTGTGTGCAAAGCAGTCTTTGAATTAGTTGTAGAATCAGTGAACGGGCGTAAAACAAATTAAAATCAAACGTGAATTTGAGTCAGTATTGTTCGTCGTATAATAAAATTTCGGTTACGCGATAAGAAAATCATCTATAGTTTCTTATTTTCGTTAATACCGCGTTATTAGATTCGCGCGAGATGCATCACCATAATGCCATTGAGCTTCATCCCATTGAAATGCGTTGTAAGTATTTATTTTTATTAACATATTATTCGTTTTTGTTTGATATGATTTTGGATCATATTACATATAACTTATCATTTTATTAACACTTAAGACTGTGAATTCTAAATACCTCTACGCACACATAAAAAACAAAAATTCTGAAAAAGTTGCTTTTTACATTTTTTACGAGCTTAAGACTATGGACTGCTTTCTTAGCAAATTCCTTAAGGAATCGAGTTAAGTCATCGAACTAAGCTTGGTCCTACAATTTTTATTTTTTTTTTAATATTAGTGATGGACTTATAAGTTTTACTTATATTCTATTTCATGCCCAAACCATTAAAATTTCGAAAAAATAAAAATTCTTAAAATTCCATATCATATTCAATAAGATATAATATAATAATCCTGAAATCGTTCCGGTTCTGGATCTCATTCCGCTATTGGGTCTTTTACCTTACCCATTAGCATATAAGTTTAGAAAAAGTGGTTGAAATAGGATGTCGGAGGTGCTCCGGGATATGTTCTCTAGTTTAGGCTTTTGCACCCTGGTGGTATGTGTGAGAATCGTGGAGTGAGTGGGTGGGTATGTATGTTTATTCTTTTTAAATATGGGTAATTGGCAGACAGGTAGCATACTTTTTTGAATGAATGTGAAAACTTTCATTTTAAGTAGGAAGGATCCAGGAAAGACACTAGGCTTGCTTTTACTCCGGAGTGGAAATTCCGCCTCCTGGTTTATACAGAATTGTTACAAAATTATATCATTTCATTCTAATATGCTTGCTTTGTAACTTTATTTTGTGACTCTTCTGTAATCTTTATTATGTATCATTATTCAAAGGGATTTGCAACGATTTGAAAGATTCATTTCTATTTCGATTCTATCTTGAACGAGATAGAGTCGAACAAATTTGCAAATACTTCGACAAATTTGATACTTAGTTTTAAATATTATAACTAACACTTCGCACTATCGCAATTTAGTATTTGAAATATTTGATATAATTCAGTATAAAGAATAAATTAAATAAAAATATTGCAAGAAAATGCATTGCATTTATAGAATTATTTTTATTTCAATTAAATTTTATTACTGGATAGTAAAAATGCGACGTGTTATTAGGTCATCGAGTATAATTATCTGCTTGGACATTCGATTAATTGTGCTCGTGTATATGTTAATGAACTCTCAGTTCATTGATAGTCCACGAGCTTGAATAACTAACAGAAAATGTACATTAATATTTTAATAACTGAAAATTAAAATCATCAAACAAAATACGAGTTAATTTGCAAAACAAAGTACGAGAAATCTTATCTTACTTGCACGTAGAAAATGTCCAATGCAGTTTTCAGAGATGAAGAAAGAAGAGGCTAATGCCGAAGAGGCCCCCACTTAATTGTGGCTGAAAAGGGCAACTACAGGCTATTGAGTTATTTTCAAAGGTTCAACAATAAGTTCGCACTTATCGAGAATAGCTCTCTAGTCATATTTTATATTTTATTGTGTTACTTTTTTGCTCGTCATTAATTTTTTGTTGCAATTGGAGATGATGGACCATTCCATCTCCTTGGGACACAAAATTCGTGTCTATATCGTCAAAAAGATGCATAAATTTTTAGTTAAAGTCAAAAACATTAAAATTCCCTTATTATTAAATTTTAAAGCTTAATTAACGTTCGATAAATATTAAAATAATTTCTTTTCTTGTTTCGTGTTTAAGATTTTTCACTGTGATCGTATTTTATTAAATTTGAATTTTTTCTTTCCTATATAATGCAGTTTAAAAGTATTTCATAATAATTAATAGATATTATTTTTTTTAGTAACTTCATATTTGTTCTTTTGCCTTGTTTTTGTTATATATATTTTATGTAAATGTAAAATCATGCGTTTAAATTTTAATTTATTGCAACGATAAATAGAGATTTTTAGTAAAAATAAATAAAGAATTCAATTGAAAAGTGCATCTGCGAATGAGACGATCAGGCTATTGTATTACTTGTTGTACGATTACTTATTGTATGATTAATATAGTTTTCTTCTTGTTACAGGTAATCATCGTTAGATTTTTCATCTACTCGTTTTGATTTTCTTCTACTCGACCTCCTAATATAATATATAGTATAATAGTTACTTTTTAAAATATATATGTATAAATACATTTCTGAAGGCACACACATGTTTATAGATTAAAAATTTAATAGAATTATTTAAAATTCTTTTACAATATAACTATACTATATATAATATCAAAGAATATATCATATACTATCATATACTATCAAAGAATACTATATTCATTGTACCGTCGTCGCGTTTAGTATACACTATTGCCCACTGGTGGTTCCGATAGTAACAAAAATGAAACTGGGTAGATAAAAAAGGAGACTTGTGAGCTTTATTATCAAGCTATATCTATTGTATTATATTTTTAGAGCCTTACTATCATATTATCAACAATGCCTAGGCATTTTGTAGAATATCGGCATTTCGTACTTTGCCGGCAACATATATATATATATGAGAAAACATGCAATCGTTTGTTGGAAATGTAAGTATGTAGATAAAGTTATTTATTCATTTGTATTAATTCTATTTAACCTTTTCGCTACGAGCGTCGTCTATAGACGACATCCGCGCTACGACCTGTATGTACGAGTAATTTGTTATTGGAAAGTGTTTGTTGTTTGTTATTGTATTTTGTTATTGCAAAAAATGTAATTTTTAATTTTTAAATATATTTTTATTGATAATAATTGCAAGATTTTCAATTATGTTAGTTGTATAAAATTAAAGAATCGTACGATCCAGAGAATAACGAGGCTGCACCGAAAGATGCAAGTCCGAACACCAGTTTAGCTAAGCGCAACATGCACACACTTTACGGTGCAGTGCTCCGTACAGTGCCGCTACTCCGGCGGCACAGCGGCCTGTACAGCGATGTTACTCCGGCGGAAAACACTGCCGTAGCGAAAGGGTTAATATTAGTTATTAGCTAGTTATTTAAACGAATTTTTATTAAATTATCCCATGAAGAAGGATTACATGCCTCTAAGTAATATTAAGATATGGGAATAATTTACTCATCTGCATAAAGATGTTACTTGTTTTATAACTTTCTAAATCACGATTAAAAATATTTGAGTTTTTTCAGTAATAAATCCGTTATAAATAAAAATGCTTGTCCCATATTTAATAAATGATGTTAATAATATTATTGAAAACAGTGATGTTCGTATGATAATAATAGTTATTGCATTATAGACCTTTGTAAATATATGACGATATCAATATTAATATTACCCACTCATATGTCAAATAACTCCACAAAACAAGAAGCAGAAAAAATGGTCACATCATTTATCATTGAATAGCCTCAAAAATTGATCTCATTTAGTGGTATTAAGCCTAATTATTAAGGAAATATATTTGAAATATACGAAAGTTAAGTACAGATTAAGTACTTTGATAATAAAATATAAAAATATCCTGAACATAGAATTAATCGCTCTAATCTGTGAATGGCTTATATATAATTGATATCGCATTATACAATAACTATCTTATATTGATATTTTCGAAGACATTTATAATACTCATCAATATACGTACTTCAGCTACAGATGCTTGACTGAGGCACAGATGGTATATTACAAGAAATGGAAAACCTTTGATGCATGCAATTACATATTTTTTTAAAAGATCGAGCACATTCATTAAATATTATATATAAGTATAATTTTTCTAAAAGCATTAGTTGCGAAAATATTGAACACAAATGTATTTATAAAGAGGCACCTCATCATTTTTTCTCTCATAAAAATATGTATTGTATTCAATTTATATGAAATCATGTTTTGTTTATTTTCAAAGATGAAATTGTTTATTTTTGTAATAAATGAAATCTTAAAAATCTCACTATAAAAATAACTTTGTTATATATTGCGTTCATTACTTATATACAAAATGTTACCATGATCACTGTTTTACTTCCTAATTTTTTAACTTCAGTTTAGAGTATATTTTATAAACTTTTTAATATGTCTGCACATAAACTATTATATTTTCTATGTATGATTAATTTTATTATTACGTGTGTTTATAATAAATTATTATATATTGTTCAATATAATTAATACGAATAGGCTCTAGAAAACTCTGGAAGTATTGCTTATCTATTTCTTGCATACTGGTTCATTTGTTAATAATAATCATTGTTTCTATGGTCAATTATCTTTTATAACAATGTAAGATTTTGTATATATATATTTTATAGATCATATTTAGGGTTATGCGTTATTCGCAACAATGTAAAAGTAATATGTCTTCATAGATGAAATATTTACTCTGTATCTAAGATATCTGTACAATGAGATGGAAAATTATTCTATAATACGTTTTATACAAAACTGATGATAAAATAAGAGAAATCATTATTGAATATATGTATACATAGACCAGTCCTTTCTACAGATAATTTCTTTAAAAATAAATACTGAAAACAATTGCTTGTTTGATACATGAAAATATAAATATTTATCTTTAAAAATATTTAAAAATTTTTTTAGAGTAAGTAAATTATTCATTGCTGTATTAGGAACATAATACAAATAGGTAATACCACAGCAATAACTGAAAAAGAGACGATAAATTTGATGTAATAGATATCTTAAATAATCTACGTATTTTTTGTAGATTTGAACGTCTATATCCCAACTTGCATAATTAATAATTGCACTAAATTTCCGTATGATCACAAATTGCTTTATGTATAGTAATTTTACCATACAAAAATTATAAAGCGTAGTGCTATTTTCTGTATAAGCAGCTTATATAGCTGTATGAAAATATGTCTAATGTTAAAAAACAATAGCACACTAATTTGGTCATAATAAGGAGATACAATGTATTTTCATAATAAGTTATCACTTAGATTGTAAATTTTCTTCTTCATCATCACTATAATCATCGCTTAAATATTGAGTACTTTGTGATAATTCGTAGCGTCCAGTCTTTTTTGGTGGAGGACTGTAATGCATAATATTGTTTATTACTTTGAGTTCATAAAAAATAATTTTTATATAATATTCTTATATATATATGCTATTGTTAATGTACAGATTCCAGGCATTGTATAACCTGCCCGAGGCATTCTATAAAATGTGCACTATAAGATTGAGCAATATATATTTTGAGCATGTTTTCGTACATTACCCGGTCAATCTATAGAATGCCCAGAGGATTTTGGTTAATCTATAATATATATTTCAGTTGACTGTGTTTAGAGCATTAGGGAGGAGAGGAAGCATTTTTAAGCTCTAGTAAGTGAAATAAACCAAGGAAATTTAAAAATTTGTACACAATTTCAGTAACAAATTTCGATCAATCTTTAAAATATGCTTCAGTATGCTTTTCTCTCCGAAACTTGTTATTGATATTGTATATAAATTTTTAAATTTCCTTGGTTTATTTCACTTACTAGAGCTTAAAAATGCTTCCCCACCCCCCGTGCTCTAAACACAACCAACTGAAAGCTATATTATAAATTGACCAGGCAATCTATACAATGTCCTAATCGATTGTAGGATATTGTTAGTAATACATTGACCATAATATATATATATAAATTAAAATTGCAATATTATTTTCAAATAAACCTTGTTTGGTCCTCATCGTTGTTGCTACTATTACTACCATTTGGACTGCCATCTCTTTTTGGACTTGCTGGAGGTGAAAGTGCTTGCATTAAACGTCCTTTACTTTCATTCCAAATTGTTGACTGTAAAAAAAAAAGAAAAAGTTAAAAAAAAACGTAAAATCACATATTTATCAGTCAAAACTAGCACTGTTTTTCTTTTTCATTGTTTTTTACTAGTATATAATATATATTAATATAATATAAGTACTATAATAAATACCAAATTTTGTCTGAAATATTTTATTTTATTTTCACATTCAGAATGGTATGCAATGAAATTGAAATAAGAGATCTTCAAAGGTGTAACTTTTCAAAATCATTATTCATCTAGGAATAAAAAAGAATTCATTTGTACCGTTATATCGAGTATTTTTTATTCCTTTTGTGAACATGCTTTATATTGGTTTATTATGATAAAATATATAGTAATAATGAAGATAATTCCTGGGAAGTAAATATAACCCACCAATCTTCCTTCCCTTCCGAATAATAAAAGAAATGCATCAATGAAGTCCCGTGATTTTTCCTCCCATTTACTAATCATGTCCATACGTTTTTCACCTATATTTTCCATAACTCGTTTACCTTTATCTTTAAGATCATCAAATTTATTTTGTAATCGAAATTTCTTTTCCTAAAATAATAAATTTTTAAAAACAATTTTTTAATTAGACTCAGTAATTGTTTAATATAATAATACCCCTCGCAAATTACTTACATTGAGGAAAGAAACATTGAGTTCTTTGGCACTGTAACCTCGTGCTAAATTTCTTCTTACATAAATATCATAATCCTTAACAATTCTTGCAACAATATCTGATGTAGATACCCCTTCTGTTCTTTGCGTAGCTACAAACATACCTTTAGCTTTTAATGCGGCATAAACATCTGAACCATCATCTGTCATATAAGGTATGTCATCGTGTGCTACAAAATCGATCTATAAAAACAATCAATTATAATTTTAATATGGATGGAAATATCTAATATAGATTGATATTATGTACATCATATATTATAGAGACATGATTTTTACTTTATACGATATAAAAAAATTCTTTCGGATAATAGATTAGTTTAAACATACTTTATGTTTTTTAATAAAATCATCATCTAATTCCCATGGAGCATCCCTTACAACTTCATCCACATAGCGACAATGTCTTACTGCATCATACCTTTCAGCATCTGTCATCACAGTTCTTCCTTTTTTGCTATGTGTTAATTCATCATTGCAAACTATCAAATAAAAAGGTAAAAATAAAAAATAATAATTTCTACAAATTTATAAAAAATTTATAAGCAAAATTTAAGATCTCACACACCTCCAACAATGAGATAAACATTTGGGAATATATTTTTAGCTTGTAGTAATTGTCGAGCATGTCCTTGATGAAAAAGATCATATATACCATCAGCATATACTCTAACTCTTCTAGGTGCTATAAAATATATCATGTTACAAAATATTGTATAGTAAAAATTATGATAATAGCATAATTGGTTTGTTACTTAAACTTAACATTATAACGTGCAAATAATATTATATAAATATTTATATAAGAGTTTATTTTTCATAACTCTTATCATTATAAACTCTATTCCTTTAAATAATAAATGATCAATAAATATTCTTATGAACAAACCTTTCCCACTACGTGCCATCCTTAATGTGATTTGAGTATTGTAATCACATGCATCTCTTTCAGTAATTGCTTCTGGATCATCACTGAATGGAGCCTCTTTACAAATTGACTGAAATAAATTTTGTTATCATTTCTAAATTTACATCAATAATTATGTAGTTAAAAAGATTTTCAATGCAAAATAATTAAATCTTGAAAAGTCCTGAAGACTAAAAAAGATAAAATTCATAATTAAAATTCTAATTCACGTGTTTACTAAAAATTTCATACTATTATATTTGTTATCACAAAATTTTTTGTTTCCTCAAATCATTGTATCTAACAATCCATCTTTGAATTATACTTGTATAATAAATAATTTACTTTGTTTAATACATTTATTAGACAAAATAAAATGTTTCATAAAATTTAAAAATATCTAATTAAAGATTAACAAAAATATATTTGAACTCTATCGTTTCTTCAATTTACTCAGTATTACAGTACTTGACATTGACTTTTTAAATTTCATAGTAGGTAGTCTCTGTTACTAAAGTAAGGAATTTCCAGCTTTTATATCAAATCAAATATGTTAATGCTACGACGTTATGTTCATAATATTATCAGTTAGCATTAAGTTATATGTACATTGTGGATTGTGTAAGATATAATATATATGATTTCGATTATAAATAGTGTCAGAGTTGTATGAAATACATATATGTATGTATGTAATATGTTTAAATACATATGAATTGATTATATATTACTAATTCTTAAAATTAATGTATATATAAAAATCAATCTTGTATGTGTACAATACATACATATGTATTATATATTATTATTATATTATACATATTATTTATATCGATATACAAAAAATAAGCTAAAATTTAAGTGTAGCTTATGTACAAACCATAAATGTTTATAAATAGATAAAAGACTTAAACAGTAATATAATTAGTAAAACGTTATATAAAATATGTATTACTTACAGGATTGATGGGAGAATCTTCTCTAGAGGATGTGCTTTCTCCATTGTGATTATTTGTATACGATTCAGAGTTCAACATAGTTTCCTCTCTACAACGCTTCCTTGACATGATTTTATAATAACAACTTTAAACCCATAAAGTGTCCTTTATGCTAAAATTAAATAACACACATTCATGTATAGATTATATCTGATATTTTAAAATTGTACATGAATTAATGAAAAATCATAATGATATAAAGCTGTATTAGTTTGTAAATGATTAAGAATAGTAAATAAAAAAAATAATTACTAATACATATTACATTCAAAGCCATGTGAAAATATATAGTTGACTGACTGACAATTAATTTAAAATAAAACAGATACATATGTTTCTATCTACGATTGAGTTGTTTACATAATGGCATACCTGTGCACGCATGCAGGACGCTTTATATATTATATTCTGTGCACAAATAAGTTTGTACACAAAAAGGGCAGCCATGAATATGTATAGTAACACCACTGAAAAATATATCTAATATTGAATTTATTATAAATTTAACTGTATAGTATTTAATGAGTTACACACATTTTTCGATACTTTTTCAAATAGAGTAACTTTTTTTATAAAGTAGACCAAATATTTTTTAGGCATAGAGAAATTAGTATGATATGTGAAATATGTATAAAATGATACTGAAGAAAATATTTTTTGATTGTAACAATGATACCAAAATATGATATAAGTATTCTAAATATTTTTTATCAAGAACTTTTATTTAAAAAAAAAAAACGAATATACTTGATAAAAGCTTGAAGAGAACTTACTTCATATTTTTTATCACTGGTACAAAAGAAAAAAATTCTTTTTAATTATACTTCATATACGTAATATGTTAATATCTTTATACCCATTTTGGAATTTTTTTTTAAATTGTTATGCACAGAAATAATTATTAAATTTGAACAAATGTTTAGATACTTCTGTGACTAACTTTAATTATATCCATATAAATATCAAATGCAGATTTATAAACTACAGAATAATATATATATGTATATGTATGTATATTAGAGAGTCATATATTTCTTGTTTGAGATATTTAAAGAATTTACATTTGAACACTAAATGAATTCTATATAATATTGAAATAACAAACACTATCTAATGGTTCATTTTTGACAATATCGTGAAAATTACATTGAATTAATGTAGTTTAAAATAATATGGTGTGAAATAACTGATAAACTAATTTCTTTTTAATTTTGACTTTCCACTTTCATAATTATGGGCACACATATAAATGCACAATGAAAATAATATAATATAGACTTTTATCGTATATATAGGCTTTAAATATAGTATAATACTCATTTAGTTTATCTAGTTTTTATCTCTTGTGAAATATGCATCCTTAATTTTTAGATTCATTCTTTTATCTATTAGAAATTTGTTTATTTTGTAATACTAAACAAATTCTATATTAATGACTCACTAGCATCCTACTCATTAGAATCCTAAAGTGACTAATGAAGTTGTATCATTCAACTTTGTTATTAAAATACGTTTCTTCTCTAACTTTTATTTGTAATAATCTTTAAAGGTATGCGTGTACAGTTTTAATGATATAGACATAACGTGTAAATTCAAAGAAAACGGAAGAGAAAAAAAATCAAACCGTTAGAAATAAAAGAACAATGCAACTGCACATCATAAGATAGCTATGGTGTTTGTATATTTAATGGTTATGTATTATCGGTATTTTACGATTACCGTATAGAATTTTATTAATGATTCCAATTCAGTTTCATAGAAACTAACGAAAATTTTGTTCTCTTTCTCTTTTTCTTTTTCTTTTTCTCTAAATATGTATTACTAACCTTTCAACGCCCTAATTTTCCAGTCGTAATTTATTGTATTTGATTAATTTTAAGTAGACATGGACAATTTTTGGAAAATGAGAAATGTTCAAAACTATTTTTTCGAAAAATATTTTTAAAAAGAGTGCCACAAACACTTTTTATTTGATTAGTCGAAAATTACAATTTCTTTTTCTTTTTTTTTTGTAACGAAATTAAGGGTTTCAATTTTATTTTTGCTCCATGATATATCAACAGCTGACCTAGCAGACGCCAGTAACAACGTTTTTGTGGTGTACACACACATATACTATAAAATGTTCGCCGCTTGAGATACAGGGGCGGAATAACGGAACTATGAACCTAGAAAGAGGGTCGTAAAGCAAAATAACTTTTCTTCGTTAGATTCCCCTCCCTCTTTCTTTCCATTTAGATAAATTTTACTAATTAAGGAAAATATTTCTTTATCCATTGATATCAGTTTTTCTTAATAGAAAAAGAAAACATACAAGGAAGAAAGCATTATAAAACAAAAGAAAATATATGTATGTGTATATACCATCTATAGAATAGATTATACTATGGCACCATCTATGTTGCCTTATGACATCTATAAGGTAATTTTTTTTTCACAATGCAGAACAGAAACTTCGTGTGAAACAGAATGCAATGAATGAAATTACATCCTTGTTTAAGAATGTAGATATCATTAGCCGATGATACAAATGGTGTCACACAATTGAAAGAGCTTAACATACCGGCCTGTATGTCTTTTTTTTTATTTACTCTTAATACCTTTTTAAACGAATTTTTTGTTTTAAACTCATCATAAAAAGCATATACGATAAAAACAGTTATTTTTATGACTACATTTATACGCACGTTTATTCGTGTACTTAAAAATAAAATCTACTTTTATAATCGATATCATTTAAAACGTTTTCGTTTCATTAAACGTTGATTGGTTAGAGATAAACTATCGTTCCTTAAATAGCAAGGAAAGAAAAATATGCAGGAATTATTTCATAAATTTTGTCAAAAGTAATATTAAGCGAAACGTGTATCTTTAACCACGCCCATATGTATATATGATGCCTAATATATATGTATATATTAAACAACCAAAGTGCATTCTTTTTAATGCGATTAACCTTTTTTCTTACGAAAGCATTGGACTGTCTGTTAGAATACTACGTGAAATATCACTAGTTCTTGCTCTCTCTTTTACATTTTAGTTGTATTTAGACGTAGTAAGGTTTGATTTTTACTCGAAAAAATAATCAAATGGTAGTAATCGATTAAAGTTAAATAATTATTGTGCGATAATGTTTTATTCCTTAGAAAAAAATTAATCGCGATGTGTAAATTATTTAGAAAAGTATGTAAGTATTCTTAATAATAAAATACGTAATATGCATTACCATTATATTAGATTAATTTATAATCATTTATTACTAGGTGTTAGTTAAAAATAAATATTATTTTAGACTGTTTTCAAATATATTAATGTATGTAACATATCCTAAACTTTATCTTGTAATGACTTCTTATTTTATTAACTAAAATTTACGTATAATAAACGTATGTCAGTCAACTAGAGCATGTTGTTCGTCGAAAGTTATTTTTTTCAATTTGGATCGAGATGTAACGTTCTAGTTGGCAAGTGTGATCAGGGATTTATTTATTTTTATTACAGCGTTATTAATTTAATATAGTTCTATAGTAATATAATAATTTAATTTGTCTTTAATCTCACGTATTTTTCGAATGCAACCGATAGGTTATCTAAACATAATTTTTTCGATTCACTAATAAAATATAAGAGATTCACAAATACGAGATTGTGTGTGAGATTAATATTCCCGACTTATTTATTTAGAATTAAATGCTGATATCGTACGATTTTTAATTCAATCTAATCATTTTTAAAAACAACAGCAGTAAATTATATTAGCTATTTTTATCGTTCAAAGTGCACAACAAAATAAATATTTGTTTGTAATAACTAATAAAGTGTATTTAATTACAAATTATTCCATTTTACCAAACATTAAAACAACATTAAAAACATGATTTTCCCAACAATTTTGAGGTTTCATACGTTTCACGATGTTATAAGTAAATAAAAATAGGGATAATTTCTCGAATTACCTTCCAAAAATTGCCGCGAACTCAGCAACGAACTCTGACGACGAATATCACTACTTCCAAAAATATCACTATTTGGGATTCTTATGGGTTTTTAACGTGCGTATGTGATGGGTTAAACTTTTCGGCAGATTAAGCAGGAGTTGAATACTTGATCGATATCAAATTTGTTATCAATGAGATAACTATCTTTAGATCTAATTCGGCGTTAACAAAATTAGTAGAATAAATGACAAATGCGTATAACAAGCCTCATTCGCGTACTTCATTCGACTGTCGACGCGTGCAGCGGTAACACGACGCACGCTTGGTTTTTCTCTATATTTTCTCTCACTTACTCTTTTGCTGTTGGAGAAGGGAATAACGATGACGTAAGATCGGATGATCTGACGCGTCATGCACGTTGGATTTTATGTGCGCGCGCGACTATAAATTTGAACGGAAGAGATCGTCGTCCGATAAAATCAATCACTTTATTAACCTTTCGTATCATTTCATTACGAATATTTTGTCTGTCAATGTCCGATATTACTCATTACGTAGAAAGTATTTCATTGTTACAATGACGCAATAAGGAATACTTCTAGAGATTTTAATCAAACTTTTTCTTTTCTCTATTCCGTCATTTAAACTCTTATTCTTGTTACTGTAATTATACCGGTTCTTAATTATTCTTTTAAATCTTTCTATTATTTCCTTTTTTTTGTAATTGTATAAATTACTTTTTATTACTTTATTATTATCAATCCTATATATTGTAAAATAACTTTTCCTGTTTCATATCGTTTCGTTTTTATTTTCTTTAACAAAAGAGTATATTTATAAAAGTATCTTACCAATTCATTCGTGAATATATTAAATAATGCATTTTGTTTATAATGCATGCTAATGGCGAAATGTATTCGTGTCGTTAATTTTAATATTGAGAAAGAAAAACTCTGTATACATCAACTTTTTTTTTTGTATACCTAAAAATAAGCTTGTCTCATTTTCATTGTCATTTATTACCAATGATTACATTTCTAAACTTTAAAGAAAAAAAATATATTTTTAATTTCTTGTTTCTGTTATAAGTATATATATTTATACTTTATAAGAAATATTTAAAACTCAAGCTAATTATATTATATACATGTTAAGTGTTCTCATTTTACACTAATCATAAACAACAAGACAATCGAACTTACGCAAACTTTTAATGAAAACGGATGGCAAATGTTATGTTCTTTTTGTTATCCCAATGATATTTCTATACAGTAATTAAATTATTAGAAATGAGATCTCTACAAGAATTGCTGTATATGTGTGAGTTATTGCACAGTTTGATATGACGCCAGCATCAAATCACGAAATATACATATATAGACATGTGTATTCGTGTTGCACAGAATATATTTATGTGTATGTGTATATAAGATCAGAATTGTATGTTTATAATTGTTGAATTGGCTGTGTATTTGCAAAACGATACATCGTATCCCCAAAAAAGTTGCATAAATATGCAAACAAAATTGATATAGATTTAAATAATTTTTCGAATACTCATGTTTATTATGGCAAACGCAATTAGCGCTATATTTCACCAAGTAATTGTTAATTTCATTTGCGTAGAATTTGTGAAATCGAATAATGAAATGAAAGATAAAAATTAAGCTATCTATAAATAAAACTTACACTTTATAACACTTTAAATAATTCAAATGCAATGTTTAATCAGAAATAAAATCTCATAAATAATAATCGTCCGTATTTCTTTTTAATTTAGCTTTTGTAAGCTTCATTGATATCGTTGGTAGGGAAAAGAAACGAACGATTATAAAGCTGAAGTTTATTTTGACTTAATAATAACTTTAAAATAATCTCTATATAATAAGAATTATAGATATTTCATGTTTTTACTTTTTTTTAATCCTCATTTTGCTATTGTTATGTAACGCATAAACAGTCGCCTTTATCGTTATTCGATAAATGTTACAATTTTCTATGTGTTTCATTAAAATCATTTATTGATCTACGTGAAATCACATAATTAAGACAATATTTGTCATAAATTATTGATATTCGTAGTCAATTAGTTTGACCGTTTATACTTGTTTGATATTCATATACTTTGTTGTATTTACACATAATCGTTTGATCATTATCGCTATTAATTATCGCACGTTATAATAAAAAGAATGTTATCATTATGAGCGTTTACGTTAGAACTACTCACAAATTTCTTCATGGTAGATTTTCCATCGGAAATTTTAATGTAATATTGCATATTACAGGATTTATAGTATATAAATAAATAGCAACAAGAACAGGGAATTATTTAACACTATTTTTCACTCAGTCATTTTTTGCATAACGTCTCTTTTCACAATCCTTGTAAGTTCTTTTTTTTTTTAATCTGTACTGGAAGAAAACGTAATGTCTTAACAATGGTAATTTCTGTTAAATAATAAAAAAATCAGACAATAATCTGAGAGAAAAATGGAATAATAATATTAATGATAAAAAAAAATATAAGAGAAATAAAACACCATTAATTGATTATAAAATATATGCAGTGTTGTTTCTTAATTTTCAATTATTAAAATGTAAAGACATGTCTTATGTAGTCCACTTAAATATAACTTTTTAATATTTTCTTAATGGAGCTAGATTTTGTAGCAAATCTAATTAATTGAACAATAACATTACGTTTCATTCGAAAGGCATTCGTATACAGTTACGTCCAACCTCAACACTGCAATATTATCAATGTTAGCATTAAATAACATTTACTGTACCTAAATTTTATAATAAAAATACCTAAATCACAATATTACAACATTATCTCAAAGCAATGTCTAATTGCTTCTGTAAGTCTATCTGAATATATATTTTTATAAGATGTATCGTTTTCTTTTCTGCCGAAAGAACCGGGCGTGCAATCCAGAACAATAGATGCAATAAAGAAATATGCGAGATCGCAGTGACAAAAACATCGTATTTCTTATAATTACATTCGCATAACAAAATTGTGTTAGTGTTTATAAACACTATTTGATTTATAAAGCTACATTTTTCATATACAGATTCAGCATAACTCGACTCTCGACTTTCAGATAATTTCCAAAATTTTAGTAGCTCTGTTTGCCTCATTCAGGTTGTATTTCTCTTTCTTTTTTTAGCAAAGAGTTTTAAGATTAGTAAAAGAAGATTCTGTGTATATATAATACATCTGATTAATATCATTATACAATTATCATCGAAGAGTATTTATAAGAAATTTTCATTTTTGTTTCTTTCAAATTCGTTAGTGCGAGTGCATTCATAGTCGTGACCTTTACATTAGTATATTACATGTGTATTATACTGCATTGGTCAGCAGTGAATAAAATTATCGACTCAACGATTTGATTTTGCAACAATCCCGAATACTAAAATTGATATCGTTAAAGAATTGGATGATGCTGAAATATACAATCAACAATAAGTAGATTATTAAGAATACGTTAAACAGTAAATATAACTGTTCATTTGTTGATAGTTGTTAGGCTGAAGAAAAAATCCCATACGTACAATCTAGCTACCTGAAATTTCAGTAATTTTTCCGTAATAAGGATACTTTAACGCGAGTATGATGATTTTTTAAAAATGAATATTCTTATTATTTCTTTTCTTTACACTAAAGTTTTTGAAATTTGACGATAAAAGCAGAGGGCTAATTGGTTGTCTGTGCATTGAGTGCTTCGCTCAGTGCCTGTTGTTGATCCGTCGTTAAAGCATTTATACATGCTTGGAACATAGATTCGTTGTTCTGAAATAACATCATGTTACGAAATTATTCTATTTATCTATAAGTAAATCTTGTATTGTTAAGTACATCAATATTGTTACGTACCTGAATTTGTCTAACGATACCAAGAATCCTGGCCATAACGGGATCTTCTGTAGGCACAGCTGCTCTGTGAAGGGCTTCAGCGAAAAAACTTATTAATCTAGGGAGGTTCGAATTGTTGGGTCCTAAAACTAATACGTGATTAGCTTCAATCAAATCACATAGATATCCATAAACATGAGGAGCTTCATCTTCGTCCTCTACAACTGGCAGCCAAGACAGCCTAAAATGTAATAATTAAGATTAATGCTATTAAAAGTCTTTATTAATAATAAAATTCGTTGATCATATAAAATAAGATATTCACCAGTGCGGAAGAATTTTGTCTACGTTAATGGCTTTGTTGTTATATTTTAGAATTTTTGTTACTGCTGATATAGCATTCTCTGTGGGATTAACATTCTCTGGTGATCTAGATTCTGGATCATTGATTACTTCCATTAACCTTGGTAATGCTTCAGCACATGCTTGAGCAAATGCTTCTCCTCCAAACTGTCCTAAAACTCCACAACCATATGCTGCCGCTTGCCTGACTTCAGCAGATTTATCTGATACATATTGAATCATTGGCCGTAAAAAGAATTCTTGGTATTTTGCGCATTCAGGACCACCGAATTCTATTACATCATCAAATACACATAAAGCCCACTGGTGGTCTGACCAAGACCTATCAGGACTTAATAATTTTACAAAATGTCCACAAATTTGATCGAAACATACGAAAAATGATGATTTATGTGTTATAAAAAGAGCATGTAAAATATCTGCAATTTTACTTAAAGTGTATATGTCTTCATTATCTTCATCTTCAAGCTGTTCTTCGACTACTTCGTCGTAATCTTCATCTTTTCTCTTTTCTAATCGAGCTACTGCTCTTTCAAAATGTTCATTGAGTAATTTATTCAATATACGTAAAAGTTCTGCCATAGGTTCGGTACCCAAACAACCAGCTCCTAATGTTTCTATACATTTGGCCAGAGAGTATAATAGTTCTAACAATACTTCAGATTCTGGTTCCGTGTCAATAGCTTTTAATAATTCAGGACAAATATAAGACCACATTCCTTCCAAATACTGTACTCCTTTGATTTTTGCACAATCAAGAAGGCATGGTAAACTTGATGCAGCTGCGGTACGTACACCATCATGAAAATAGAATTTTAACATAGGAACCATAAGCCGCACTACCTCTTCAGCATAATCCGCAAATCCTTCTTTCAATTGACGAGCATAACAAACCAGCATTTCACATGCGGATGCTTTGTCTTCTAAACCAGCTGTTTTAATGCCGAAATTTTGTTGTTCTCCAAGAGAAACAAATTGCCAATCAAGATCTCCTTCTACACCTTGCATGTCTTCATTATCTAACAATGCAACTTCTGGTTTCATTGCAGCAGTACGTAGTACAGGACCCATTACTAATGGTAAGTATTGTTCAAATTGTTTTCCAAGAATTTTACAAATGCGAACCCAAGCAGAAATTAAATAACTTGTTTGAGGATCATCGTCGGGTAGATCTTCTGAATGTGTTTTTAATAACATTTCCATTACTTCATTAGCATCGGCAATGAATTTTTCTGGGCCAACAGCTACACCTATAAGACTGACACATTCTATTGTTTTTCCTCTTAACATTTTGTGCTCTGGTAAAGTTGCATTTTGAATAATATATTTTAGACAAGGCATTAATCTGTCATAATAAGTAATAAACTGTTCTTCACATGTATCAGCAACAGAAGCAATAGTTGTAACAACTTGTTCTAGAACAAGTTTAGTACCCTTCTCAACTAATTCTTGAAACTTAGCAGTGAGTATGGATCCAAGCTTTGTCATAATAGCATCAAGGTATAGAATTAGTATATGTTTTGCACAGTCTTCACTGAAATTAACAAGTGCAGCTCCTGCATGTGCCTGTACTCTGGGATTTGCATCATCATCTAATACCATAAGTAATCCAGGTATAACTTTATCGTGGAATTTTTTTTCGAATATAGGAGCAAAGTCTGTTGACATTTGTCCTACTGCATTACAAGCCGCATATCTTACACGAGGATGCTAAAAAAAAAAGAAAGAAATGATCAAAATCATACAATACATCAACAAAAATAATACAAAATATAACGTTTATTATATTTTTGTATGTTTCAACACTATGATTATTTTTGTTTCAAAACAATCAGCTCTCAGAAACTTCAAAGCTAATATTATGAAATTCATGTTACTAAAACAGTGCCATGAATACATATATTAACTTTTCTATTATTTTGCCAAAAATGTTTTACAATCATTTTCAAAATTTTAATGATGTTACTTGTTTCATTCATGGCTTTTTATTTTTTAGAATAATTAAAATCGTTCTTACAGGGTCTTGTAAGTATTGTATAACACCCTCCATAATTTGTGGCAATATAGCTTCCATTTGTTTGTGGCATCCCTCGCCAACAGCAGATATAGCCATGAGAGCTGCGTGTCTAAATACAAAATATTAATTGTCAATAATTTAGGAAACCATATATAATATATGCATAATAAAAGTAATAGTATAATGAAAATGTTTGTTCCAAAACTATGATGTTATTGATGAATTTATTATTTAACATCAACTCTCTTAGAAGGAACATGCAATGAGAATCTCCAAATTCTATCTATCAGAACGAAAGATAGAAATAAGAGTTATCTCATTGCTTACTCTGCCACAGACGTAACGCGATTACGTATATTAAATATATAACCGCTGACTGTTCTGTGGCCTTTTTGTATGAAAGCGTAAATTAATATTGAATTAAATAGATTTTACTTATTTACCTGTATTTCCAATCAGTGTTACTCAACATAGTAGGAATATTTTGCACTATTAGTGGTAGCATAGTTTTACCACCTAATCCACATGCTAATCTGTCTAAAGCACTTTCAGCTACTACATTATTACTGTCATTATCTTCTTCTATAATTTCATCGGAGAAACTCCATTTATCATCCTCTTCTAAGTCTGTCATCATTTTTAAAACCAAGGGTACTAATGCTGCTATGTATTTTCCACCAACTTTACGAACCATTGCTGGTGCAGTTTCTGAAAGTGTTACCAAAACTTCGAGAGCTAATTGTCTCCAGGAATCCTCCATTTCTTCATTTGAAAAAATGTTCATACACATTTCCATGATATTCTCTAATTGATTTCTCAAAAATTTAGGTGTAGACTCAGCTAAGTCAATCAATACTTTTAATAAAGCATCATCAACTTGTTTTTCTACGGACTGAAGAGTTACTTGCACAACTACTGGTAAAAGTTCAGAAAAATGTTTCTGTATATTATCTTCTTTGTCATGTAAAGTTATAAAAGCTCCTATTGCTCTTACTGCTTGGAATCTAACCTATATGATCAAAAAATATATTTATTGTAGTGACAATTAAAAAATATTTGTTTAATTATAATTATAGTTAAAAATATTTTAATAAATAAGAATATAAAAAATTAATGTATGTATGTATGCCCCGTATCTGTCTGTAAATTAAAACTTCACAAGCTACAGTCATCAGAAGGCAAATTTTTGTAGGAAGACGTGTGACGAGAAATTTTAAATTTCTAGCATCTCGTGTAATCAATCTTCCAAGTTTGTATAAATAAATTATTTACCTCATAATTTGTATTATCAGTGACTGATTGTTGTAACATTTGCTTAATAAGATCAAGATAATTTGATTGTTGATTTCCAAATACACCAGGGACGGAACTGTAACCCATATTTTTATTACCTTTTGATTTTGGAAGTTTTAAATCCGGTTTAAAATTTGGAGTTGTCAACTTACGTAAACATTCGTAATGCACTTTCTTTTAATGCCGGTAAAGGACTATTAGCGCATTGGAACAGGAACTGCAAAAATTCTGGCCATTGATTGTTTCCATCTTCATCTATTAAATTACGGGCAACTTCGGCTGCAACTTCACATATTTTACGGCGAATTGTTTCTGTTTGTTCATTTTGAACGTATAACAAGATTTGCTCTTTCAATTGTACTTGTGCCTCTGGAGGGATCTGAATGAAAATTATGTCAACATTTTTATATAAAAATATATAACTTATTATTGATTTTTCTTTTATTATAAAGACAAAAATTATTCTATAAAGAGGGAAACCAATGATAAGAGAATAATTTAAGAGAATCATTAATATTTGTTAAACTTTTATATTATAAAGTAAAATAAAATCTTTATTAAGAAATTTAAGTTAAGATAACTATGGATAATATATTTATCATTGGCAATACTTGTTGGCACTAACTTCAAACATAATATATAGTTTGCTTGAAACTATTTTAGTTAGCTTCTTTGACATAATTTATTCGACTAAATTTTTATGCGCCTATGATATACAGAAAGCTACATATTATAGATATGTAAAGAAATAATTACGTAATCTAATATACAGATATGTTTATGATTGGTACCTTAGAATAAAAGTCCATGAAATCAGATGAAAAAAGTCGGCGCAGTAGGACTGCAGCCATAGCACGCATTTCTTCTGCAAGGACATTATTGCAAACCGATGTTAAAAGGAATGTTACCTTAGTTTCCACCGGAAGATTGTTATATGCTTCCTAAAATTAATTCATTAAGCAATTAAATTTTTGCTGTGTAGTATCTTGATAATGTTTATCAATTTGATTAAATATAATTTTTATATCAATTATAATACAACATAAACTGTATCTATTAGAATAAAAAAACTTCATAATAGGGAATTTAAAAGATTATACAAAAATGCTATAAATTGTGTTAAATAATATAATATTATATATATTTTTTGTAATATAATATATATATATATAGATTTTTTTTATTCAATACTTTCAGTAAAGAATACTTCATTTAAAATAAAGATCGTTGGCCATTAAAGGATAAGGATCGATTCTCGAATCGCACGTGATTGAATTTGGAAATGAAAAAAGAATGATATGAATCATGCCAACGTATATGCATGTATATAAGCTTAATCCAATAAAATGTATAAAATACAAGAAAAACCAAGCATAAAAATCGCGAATATACAAATTTAACTTGAAATAATTTTTTATACTAAAACTTTTTAAATTCCGAAATTGGAAATAGGGGTGCATGTGGGAGGGAAGGCACATTGGATGAATGCAATCCAACAAGAACTCTCCATGCTATTTGGTACGCTATATTATTTATTCGCATCATTGATTATTTATATTTAAAGAAATATGTAGCAAACTTGATCTTTCGACACATTCTTTGATTATTTCTCTTATAATCATGTTAAATTATATATAAAAGTGAATAAATGGATTTGGCAAAGCACGCAGTGCCGCGCGCGACACCATTTTGGATTTTTATTAGCTTATTCCAAACACTTGTTAGCATTCATTCGAAAGGGTGATAATTCTAATTAATATCGATTTAAATATATAATTATTAAATGCATATGAAATAACGGATTAAAATGTAATAAAAATACGCATTAAAAATATTACGATCTGAGAAATCATTCATGCTAAGTTCTGACATGTTGGCAACGTGCTCCAAAGATAATCGGTGAATCATCGAAATTCTTATATTTTTCACGTTAGAAATATATTCACTAGATTTATTTGAAAAATTAGATACAATGTACTAACCTCAGCTTGCGTTCGGGCATCATTATCTGCGCTGAGAAGTGTGTTTAAAATTTGTTGAAACTGTTCTAGATCTGCCGCCATTGTCGCCGAGCGAGTGAACCACGGCACGCTACATGACTCGATCGTCGTTTGAAAGTACCAAATCGACTATTAGAAATATCCCTTCTTTTTACCAACATTAGAAAATTTAGAATCCATTGTGTCTTATGAAATACACATATTATTTGATTTTTCATCTTTATGTACATTGGTTAATAAATCATTTCATTTTTATTGTTTTACTTATAAAGTCATAAGATTTTCAGTAATGATTAAATAATTGTTTTTAATTATTTATAAAAATATATTATTTTATTGAGTCAAAGATGCAAATATACACTAAAAATTTGGTTTCAAAGGTTGGTACTATTGAGTTGATACTGTGCATCGTCTGTGATTGGAAAATGCGTACTATTGCATTCTAATGCACCAATAAAAAGCAAAAAATAAAACGTAAATAGTAATTATTAATCAATAAATAAAATGTGATTTCTTTTTGTTTAAAAGTAAATTCTGATAAATTTCATTTAAATAACATCCAAATATTTAATTCAATTTTATTGGTTGAATTGGTACTTTCTAACCTACAAATAAAAATATATGCGTATATGACAAGAAAGAACGAATTATTGAAAACCGGAGTTTATGTTATGCAAGTTAGGACATGGCTGGTAACTATAGGAATTTTTTGAAATTGCTAGAATCTTGGCCATTAGATAAGTCAAAACTGGGCAGGTAATTTAATGTATATTACAAATCTTATATATACAAATATTAATAGGAATAATACAATTTATGTGTATAATGATACAAAAATCATTAGATTTATTTACACATTTATAGGTTATAAATAATATTAGTAAAGTTATCATTCTTATGAAAGTAGGTATTTATACTTGTGTAATTTTGTTATGTATAATATAAATGTTATTAATTTCATTTATTCAGGGATTTAGGCCAACATATTCGTGATCAAGTGAAACTTACTTTTTCAAAAGGTGCTATTACTGCTCCAGTGGATCAAGAACAATGTGACCGATATTATAGAAGTTTGAAAAGGATCATTTCTAATCATTATGGACAAATATACACACGTAGTTTCAAAAGCACTGCAAGTGGCTTAACAGCAGAACAATGTAATATTGCATTAAGTCCTGAGATGAAAGAATATCTTGAAGAAGAAAATAAGTATTACCGTATGAGACGTACGGTAAATAACCCTAAAGATGATTCAAAGAAATAATTATAAGATTAGCTTATTATACTTATATGCTTTATGTAGTAAAAAAGTATATCTTGAGACAAGAGTACAAGTTCATTGCTTAGCAAAAATTAATAAACAATATGTAATTAGCAAAAGATATTTTAGTCAACAAAAAGATATACAGAAACAAAATGTAATTAAAAGTAGTAACGAACACATACCTGTCATGGCCAAAGAAGTCATACAGTATTTACAACCGTCTCCGGGTAAAATCTATGTAGATATGACTTTTGGTGCCGGAGGGCATTGTAAACAAATTTTGAAATCAGCACCAGATGTTACAATTTTTACACTAGATAGAGATCCGGTTGCGTACAATATTGCACAAGAGTTATCCAAGAATTATCCTGGACAAGTAATACCTTTATTAGGAAGATTTTCAGATTTACCATCACTACTTAGTAAACATAAAGTTGAAAAGAAAAGCATCGATGGTTTTTTATTTGATTTTGGATGTTCATCAATGCAATTTGACGATGCAGAAAGAGGTTTTTCTTTGTCAAAAGATGGACCTTTAGATATGAGAATGGACGGTTATAGATGTCCTGAAAATCCAACTGCCGCAGATGTAATAGAGAAAGCAGATGAGATTGATTTGTATCAGATATTGAAAATTTATGGACAAGAAAAGAAGGCTAGAAAGATAGCACGTGCTCTTATTGAAGCAAGATACATGTTTAGAAAATTAGAAACGACTAAAGAATTGGCTCAGCTTGTTGAATCTGCACTTGATGATGAAGTCAGAAGAGATCAATTGGGTAGATTTTCACATTGTGCAACTAAAACATTTCAAGCCTTTAGAATTTTTGTAAACAATGAATTAAATGAAATTAATTATGGCATGGTGCTTGCAAACAATTATTTAAAAATTGGTGGCTGTTTGATAACAATATCTTTCCATTCATTAGAAGATACCATTGTTAAAAGGCACATGACAGGAAATATAGCAGATAGTGTGGCAAATACTATACCATTGAAATATCTAAATCGTAGTAAGACTTTTAGTGTTAACGAATTAAAAAATTTAGTCACATCTCCATGGATAATGAAGCATAAGCATGTATTAACACCATTATGTGAGGAAGTCGATGAAAATCCTAGAGCTAGATCAGCAAAGTTTAGAGCCATTACTAAAGTTACATAAATTATATATAAAATATTAAAATATTGTTTTTCTTTTTTTATAGAAATAATAATAATGTGTTCTTGTCAGTTATTTATATGATAACATTTCATAAAGAATATATAATACGTATATGTAATATATTATACATAAAATACACAGAGTATGAAAAATATAAATGTCAGAGAAAGTTATTACATTATGAACAGATATTTAAACATGTTTATGTGAAAAATGATTTTTTTTTATATTTAAAATAATCCTTCTATCTCATTTGTTTCACTATTCCAATCCATATCATATATACTTGGCCTAGTAGAAAGACCTGGCATCATCATAATCTGTAATTTTTAAAAGTATTGACTGTGTAACAAATTTAAAGAAATTGATCATTATCAAATTAAAAATCTCACCTCTCCAACAGAAGCTACAACAAATTGAGCTCCAGCAGATACATATATGTCATTAACATCAAGTTTAAAACCTGTTGGAGCACCTTTGATAGATGGATCTCCTGTTAATGAATTGGCTGTTTTTGCCATGCATATAGGGTATTTGTCGTAACCTAATGTGCTGTATACTTTAATTTTTTCTTTAACCTAAAATTCGACAAAAAATCGTAAAAATTATGTTATTATTGTGTATATATTACTACATATAATATACAGTTCTATTGAATATTAAGGGAATCGTCTCTTTAATTTTATTTATTTAAATTCACTCACTTTTTCTGCTAAAACAACTTCTCCAGCGCCATACATTTCTTTGGCAATGATATTTATCTTCTCCTCAATACTGAGGTTCAGATCATACAATGGTTTAAAGTTACTTGGTATTTTTGTTGCAGCGATAACTGCATCTGCCAAATCTGCTGCACCTGCTCCACCATCAGCCCAGTGAGTGCAAATCACTGTATTTACTGCACCACTCTCTGATACCACTTTTTTGATAAGCTGTAGTTCAGCTTCTGTATCGGTACTAAGACAATAATAATTATTAATTTTTATCATAATAAAAAATTTATTTTCGAAATCTATTTTTAAAAGAATTTTTTACAAATTTCTGATACTTAACGTCGATTGAAATACTTACGTGTGCGAATTTATAGCTACAACAACGGGTACTCCATATTTCAGGCCATTGCTGATATGTTTTTGAAGATTTGGAAGACCTTTTCTAACAAGTTCAACGTTTTCCTCAATATATTCTTTTTTTAAAGCTGTTCCTGGGTTTACTACTGGACCACCACCATGCATTTTCAATGCTCTTACAGTTGTAACAAGAACTACAGCATTTGGTACGAGTCCAGATGTTCTACACTTAATGTCAAAGAATTTTTCCATGCCTATATCGGAACCAAATCCAGCTTCTGTCACTACGATACCATTTGGTCCGACTAGTTTCAATGCAATAGCGTCTGCTATTATCGAGGAGCAACCGTGTGCGATATTAGCGAAGGGACCAGCATGAACCATTACAGGTGTACCTTCCAAAGATTGCATAAGCGTTGGTTCGATCGCATCTTTCAGAAGGATAGCCATTGCACCAGTCATACCCTATTAAATTATCAAAGTAAGCAAAGAATAAATATAAATGAATAAAAATACACCTCCATTTGTAATAATTGTTAACAATATACGAACAAAATCTTCAGCAGTTAAGGGATTGCCGTTCTTATCGAATCCAACTACTATATTGCCCAATCTTTGCTTTAAATCTTCGACGTTTGTAGCTAAAGCAAGTATCGCCATTATTTCAGAACTAACAGAGATATGGAAGGAAGTTTCCCTCGTTTTATTCTTCTCAGTTGGACTTTGACCAATAGTTATTTTACGTAAGAAACGATCATTTATATCAACCACTACAAAAAAAATAAATCTTTAATGAATATACACTTGTATGACTAACGATAAAATAATTAATTTTTTTTTTATTGTACATACCTCTAGTCCACGTAATGTTTTGTGGATCGATGTCCAATCGTGCAAATTTGCGTTGTTCTTCTTCTGTCAATGAGTTTGGATCAGTTTTAGAGATTCCAAGTTTTTGTAATCTCCTTAATTGAATTTTGGAGAATTTTCGGACACCTTTAATCGAAGGTACCAATCTGTCGTACAGAGCCTTGTCATTTTGAGTGGATTCATGGAAGTATCGAGCATCAATTTGAGCTGCTAAAAGATTATTTGCCGCGGTTACAGCGTGGATGTCTCCGGTTAAATGAAGATTGAATTCTTCCATAGGAATTACCTACAATGAAAAAGATAAGAACATGTTCTATTATAATTATCAGATATAATATTGTGTATAATTTTATTTATGTATGCACATACTTGTGCATATCCACCACCAGCAGCTCCTCCTTTAACTCCAAAAGTAGGTCCTTGACTAGGCTGCCTTAACGTAGCAAAAGAATTTGTTCCTTTATGTGCTGAAAGAGCTTGCACTAATCCAAGAGCTGTTGTACTTTTACCTTCACCGAAAGGCGTTGGCGTAATTCCAGCGACGACCACGAATTTTCCATTTTGCTGATCCTTCAATCTCTTTAGGACATTTAAACTTATTTTACCCTTGTTATCTCCATAAGGACTCAACTCGTTTGGTAATAGACCGATTTCTTCAGCCAAGCTTGCAATAGGCTTATATGTTTGACTTCTAGATATGGCTATATCACTTGGAACTGGTCTTAGTGGATTAATTTTTAGAATTTTTAGCTTCCAATCGACATTAATAAGGTTTTCAGCCATTTTTGTCGCTGATGTTACTGTGTTTTTCATCAGCATTGCTACTGTCATAGGGCCAACACCACCGGGAACGGGCGTAATATACGAAGCTACTTTCGAAGCTTCCTCATAAGCAACGTCACCTACTAAACGCTCACCGCTTTTTTTCGTAGAATCTGAAATTAAATACGGGTATTAAATTTAACGCAAGGATATATATTCCATAATATAACTGCGTTAATTGAAATGGAAGAAATTTATAAAATATTATTACGAAAAATACTATACGACTTTAGAATGCACAGATATTATAAGATCTTAAAATGTTACTTTATTATTATATTTCTCGATACCATCGACACGAGACACTTTTTATTACTAAATTACATATATAGACAATTAAGTACTTTTATTTCTTTATCTTACCTGGAATGGCATTGATGCCACAATCTATTACAACAGCACCAGATTTTATCCAACTCCCTTTAACGAATTCAGGTTTACCGATAGCCACGATCAAGATATCAGCTTGAGAGATCTTGAAAATTAATTAAATTTAAAAACAAAGTAGCTTAGGAGTATACGTGATTTACATTCATTTTCATATCATTTTGGATCTTTCCGTTTGAAAAACTTACTATTTTTGGAAGATTGTTCGTTTTGGAATGACATACTGTCACTGTTGCATTGTGCCATTTTAATAATTCGGCTGCAGGTGTACCTACAATTTTACTTCTACCCAAAACTACGGCTTGAGCACCGGCGATCGATATACCGCTTCTGCAATATAATAGTGAGTTTAAAAAGGTGAACATAATTTATACGACTTGTTTAAATGAAAGTTTCTTTCATTTACTTTTTAATGAGTTCGATGCAGCCATTAGGCGTGCATGGGACAAATCCTGACATATCACCGATTGCAACTCTTCCTTCGTTAATCGTGTTGAGACTGAAAAATAATGTTTTGTATAATAAAATTATATACACATACATGTATGTATATAATATTTTATTATTACGTACGTATATTACAGAATTTTTTAAATCATCGATAAAGTTTCGTAATATTTTCATTTACCGGAAATTAAGATAAAACGTTGATTTGTAATCTCGTGATTAAAATAAAGATTCCAAGATTATTTCGGTGATTCTCCTAACAATATTTAATATCGTATATATGATCTATACTTTTATCATAATGATAAAGTATGTAAGATTATAGATCTTTAGAGAATATGATTTATAAATTTATAAATTCTCTGTTCTTTTTATCTCATACGTCACTTTAGGTTAAAGGGCGTACTGATTGTATACATTTTCGCAATCGTACTGTTTTCAACGAGTTTCGTAAAACATATTTGTTACAGATTGATATAAAAAACAAACAAATAATCTAAAGCTACATGATAACAACATATTTATTATTTTGTAGGAGAAGTACCGATAATATGATGTATTATTATTGCATCAATAGTAATATTTCCGTTAATTTGAAATTCTAACAATTGTATACTGATAAGAATGGAAGTAGTAAATTATTAATATTTCATTAAATTTACAAATCGTATGAATACATTTTTAAATTAGAGGGATCAGAAATTGATAAAATTAAATTCTTTCAATTACTTTACTTATATTAGATATTAGAAAAATAAAAATAATTATTTACCCATCAACATCTTTAGAAGGTGATACTGTGTCCGTGATTAAATGAGAATTAATTTCATTAATGCTATCAAGCGGCATTTGAACGATGATACCGTGAATGGTAGGATCATTGTTTAATTTATTTACTATGTTGATCAGTTCAATTTCCGTTGTGGTGTTCGGAAGTTTAACATGCTGTGCATTTATTCCAATGTCGGTAGCCGCCTTGATTTTCATTCGTATATAAACGTTGGAATCTTCTCTACCACCGACTTGGACAATAGCCAAACTAGGAGTAAAGTTTGGTAACTTAGCCTTTAGATTTTTTACATCTTGTGTTAAGGATGCACGGATTTCTCTGTAAAATTAAATTTACGTAAGAATGTTTTTTTTCTTCAATTTATTATTTTACATTTACAATGATAAATGAGAAATCATAATTTATTATACGACAAACATATATACATATATTTAAAATAATTACATGTGCCGTTCGAATACGGTTATTTGAATACAGTAAGAGCGAATCCCGCCTTAATTTGCTTCTCCCGCCTTTATAGATCTCCATAACCTTAAATCTTAGAAATATTCATGCAAGATAGGTTAGTTCATATTTTTTTTTATTACTTATCTCCATTATTTTGATTTTGGACAGGTACGCAAGTAATAATTTTTCATAATTTTATGTTAGTCACATGACAATAATACGAGAAATATATAAATTAATTATCCTTATGCATACGTTGAAACACATGTTGAATTTATAGTTGGAACTTAAAAGTATATTAATGTTAGACGTTAATTAGCCAAAAAGAAATACAAATAAATAAAATTTATAACTTACTTAGCCAATTGTGTACCAGATAGTACAATTCCTCGCGCCTCTGTAGACATCATTCGCTTAAAAAAACTGGAAAAATGAACGATAATAAACACTTGAGAACCTTTTGTCCTGTTTCCTTGTTGTTTTGATTAGCACGATTTTATTCAATATTTTCCTATAGTAATTTCTTAACACGTACGCAGTAATGAACTAGTTAAGTATGTATATTCAGTGCTGGATGATTGAACGTTAATAAAATGAAGATTGTTAGTGACGCGATCGGCTTTTAGAAACAGCCTCTGTTTGAATGGATGGATAGATAAGGTGATTCATAAGAAACATTATGTCTTTTATATTATATGTCAGACGTTACTGAAAACATTATAATGTTACGTACATATGTTTGATAATAATCGTTAAGCATGTATTTAAAAATGTAAAAATAGTGATTATATTAAAAGTTCATCTTAAAAATATTTTTGATGTATTAAATGTATCACCCTATACATATGTATTTATCGGGGTAACATTATACATAGATGTGTATGTGTATATAATTTCTTTGCTTGAAGAAATCTGTTATTCTATACTCATACATACATATCGTGTAGGGATACATGTGAATGGCAAATATGTGATATTTCGTTATATAATTTTAAGACGTTTAATTTTCTTCATTACTTTCAAGATTAAAATAATCTAATTTCAATAATGAAATTAATGTGAAGTTATTATATCTTAAAAGATAAAACTATAATAATAATATATTTTTATAAATTTATGAAATTTAATAGTCGATTTTTATTTCTAATGAAAAATTAATTCTATAAAATAGTAATCTTACCTAAAAGCTTGCAACGTCCTGATCATAGAATTGTTTATCTTGACACTGTTATAAGAACTGTTAGTTTTCATATCCAACTAATATGCATATTCAGGAAAGATTTAGTAATCCATAATTATCTACAATAGTCAACTCGTTTACAGGTCATTTAAGCCACGTAACTGTTAGCGATAAACTTTGGTACTTAAGACGATCTTTGTTCATTTAAAATTTTGATCTATGTATAGGGTGATATAAGTTTTAGACTTTTATTTTTTCATGTTTATAGATTCGAATTTGAACATAAATTTTAAATGTATTGATAGTTAATTTTCATTGAATAATTTTGATTTCTAATTTAAATTTCTAATTAAATTATTCTTCGTATTATTGAAACTTGGCTATAGTTAATTTGTAATTTATTTAATGATTCCACAAGTTCGAAATACTCTTATTGTTAGTTCGTAATTTTATCAATGATATTGCAAAAACGATTTAGCTTTTTGGCGTGTTATATTCATGAATATTTCAAAAGATCAAAGCAAGTATTATTTCCCATTTCGTATTTACTTCTCCGTACTAAATACTAAAGACACTGGGACAAAAACAAAGATTATGTCAGACAGAGTTTACTTTGATGCTTCTAATGGCTTTACTCGAGTTATTTAGTTCAGAAAGCTCAGTTAAGAAGATATTTCGATAAAATGAAAGGTGTGAAAAAATAAATCATTTAGAATAATTGATAATAAGAATAATACTTTACTTTAAGTATTATAGAATTGGAAAGATTTTCAAAATTTATTGGCAGTTAGGTAATATCAACATCTCGTGGTTTTCGAACGATCAACAGCGTATTTCTCTCAATATCGCAGGGTCCACTCCTTCGATCGTTCTAAGATTAGTAAGATTAACCAAGATTCTCTTTCCGGCTCGCTCTCTTGGCTAGCTGTTAAACGGCGAAACGCAAGTCTGACAAAGGAGTTGCGTTTCGTGGTCGCATTCGTGATACTCCCCTTGTAATGTTGCTGAGGGCCAACCGAGAGCAAGCTCATCCCCTGGGACAAGTTTATGCTCTCCTGCGAACCTATGTACTTCCACCGGTTCTCTCTTCCTTATCCCTCTTGCCCATCGACTTTAATTACGTCTTATCTTCCTGGCTTTCCTAGACTCACCGCTGATTCCGAATTCCGATTGTCTCTCTTCACCGAATTGCTAATTTTCTACCAAAGTACTCATTTGCATTTTTTTTCGATTTAATACACGTTTTAAGAGCCTTTTAAGATCGCCACAAGAATCTTCTATATGATCGAATTGATAGAATAGCAAATAGCAAACATTTGCTTAAATTAGATCCTTTCGATCTTACAACTTGCTACTCGAGTAAATGAACGCTTTTTGAACGTTAGTATGAGTATTTGTATCTTATTTAATTAATTGATATCAAGCTGAGAGATACGAGGCAATTATTCGTAAAGATACCGCGAAATTTTAGTGTTTCTGAAATAACAGTTTCGATGCCGCTTACAATTCCAATTGGTATGAACTATTTTTTGTTACATATTCAAATTGTAGTACATTTTATGATATTTGAACTGTCCTTTATTAGAATATTTTTTCTCAAAGAGAAACATTTTTGTTCGTTTAATCATTTATTGAATTTTATTTTTGGATAAACATAAATCGTGTGAAATTTCCTTTTTTGACTTTTTTTTCTATCTTCCAATTTCAATCTCGACTTATGAGAACAGCCTGGGGCAATCTTAGGTGGAATCGATATAAGCATGAGTTACCTCCACCATCATATACCCTCTCTCTGGACCATCCCATCCCTCTTTCCTACTTCCCTTGATTGGGCCAACCCTTTCGTATATTCCTCGAACATCTTTCGATGGCGTTCTTTTCTTTTATTGTGTTATTTTCTTCCGTATAATCTTCTACTATTTTTATGTTCCATTATCCTATGTTAGGTACACGAAAACCGTTGAAAAACTGAGACACACTCTTTTTTCATAGAAGTTCCATGAGTTTACCGGTTCACTATTTATATGGATGGACAAAGCAGGATCGTTTAAGCAAGACTGGTTCTATGGTTGGATGTGTGTGTAACTGTCGTTCTAATCATTGAGGATCCAAACCGGAATTTCTTGCTTGCACTGATATTAGAATGAAGAAAAAGAAAAAGATGAAAAAAGAATGGAAATTTTCTGAGAACACTAAAGATGAATTACATCATTATTGAAATATTTTGTGTGTGTATATTTCATTATATTTTATTTTATTAGGAATTTTTTTATTAGGAAAAACTTTGAATGTAATTCTCAGATTTCTAGGAACCTCATCGATTCTAAACGCCAGGCTTATTATTTTCGCCGTGATATTCTCTCTCTCTCTCTCTCTTTCTCGATTCTCTTTCTCTCAATCTTATCTTGGAGCAGCGTTTGGAGCGTCGAGACCTCTACCTACCATCACTTCTCCTTTCGGCTTGCTTTTGCAACTAATATAGCCTTTGCGTTCGAGACCTGAACGAAAACGATGAAGGTAGAGGGGGAGTGGAGGTAAAGGGGTGGTTACTCTGAAAAGGGAGCCGAGTTCGTAGCTTCGTCGCAACGAAAGTACCTACGGATTCCAACTTGTGCGGATAGTTATGCTTAAGGGTTCTGCGGAGAAACTAGCCTTGGGGTGACCGAGGCCGCGGATCATCAGTAGAAGGAGAAGTAAAGCGAGAAAGGAGTGCGTTAAAGTGAAGGAGAAGACTTGCTTCGAAGAGTAGGACAGATGCTATGGAAAGGCAGAAGGTTCTTCCATCTCCGCGAGGAACGCAACTTGAACCGCAAATTCCTTTACGGGGTTACAGTAATGCGGTGCATATCCACACTTGACTTTGCTAAGAGCCAACTCGATTTCGTTAATAGAACTCACATTTAACTTTGCACCGATTTCCTTCGAGATACTTCTACAGTAGGTGGGGAGGTGTACCGTTCCAATTTTCTAATCCTATCTCGTCTTCTTCCTTGATCCCTTTGAGAATCTTCTTAAACTTATTTACTCGTATTAAAGGATAACTCTTCTCTTTTCTTAACTTTTTATTTGATTTTATTAGATATTAATATTAGATCTTATTAGAGTAGTTGAAAGATAAAGGTATAGTGTTGTTATTTATTTCTTTTTATATTTAGTTAGGATAACGTCATTATATTAGATATTTGAAATAGACCAAACTAACATAAATACATAAATAGATATGTATACTATTTTATAATTATAGTTTCTCATATCGGTCGACGATCCTGTTTTCAATCAAGTTTCCTTAGAGCGGACTAATCGAAATTAATATCCACTTGGCACTCCCTACCATCTAGGCGATATCTCGAAGAGGGCACGAGATTGGATATACGTCGGTAATAAATAGTCGATTGAACGTACCGTCCGCGTATCAGCCGGCGGAAGGGATATGAAATTAATACAAGTCCAAAGTATCTAGGCCTATCCTATAAGGCGCGCTTCAATATATATATCTCGATAGTAAGGTATTTCTGGCATCCTTAGGCTCCTCGAGCGGAAGAACCCTTCGATGCGAATATCAAGGAAATTAGGGACAGCACGTGGTACGTCTGAATTATAGACGCTTCACCGAATTATCATGCCTTGATCATCGGGATTTCATGATTCGATATAATAGAACTGAAGGTCGTGATATCTTTTGATGTCCAGGTTAAGCTAGTTTTCTAAAGTTATTTAAGATCTTTAACCTTCAGAATATTCTAGGCATGTCTCCGTTATTTGCTAGATTAGTTGAAATTTGTTTATCTTTCCTATTAGGACAACAGATAAATAAGTAAATAAATCAATAATTAATTTTATATTTTCAAGGATCCAAAAGATAGACTATTTAAATGGAGATTCAAATTTCAATAATTCTTGTTTACGCATCTATGAAAATAAATCCATATAAAATGTTAGCGACGATGAAAATATATTTTCGTGTTTGGCTGCACAGTTGTTAGGTACTTTTCTCAGCGCGATAAAGTTAGACGAATCAGTGAGATTGAAAATATATCGACTGTTCGTATCGAAACGAACGACCATGGAAGTTTATAGGGGAGTAACTTTGGATTAGAAGTTTGAAATTGGATTGACATTATCATCTCGACGCGAGGTACTCGCGGTGATTGGATACATAAAATCAATGTCTTTGTAATGTGTAAACTTTGCGGGTGAGAAATGCTTTGAAATACGTGAAGGATAGCGTTGAAAAATAAAGGAAATTCCTTATCGAAATTTCTTTTTTATTGACCACGGTGATTTATGTGTTGTGTGACAATAAATTTCAATTACAATTGTATCGTGCTAAAATTTCTTTTCGTTTATATGATAAATTATTATAGTCGTATTTAGAACATCGTTGATTTTGTTTTATAAAATTTAAAGCATACCAACTTAACTTTATCGATTGATTTAGTATTAAATATATATTATAATTTGTTTATTTGATTTTTATATTAAGAGTATATCGAACGATAAAAAACGGGAAAACGTATAAAAAAAATGGATTTTTGTAAAGCAATTGCTTGCTACGATAGTAGAGTGTTTCGGTCAATAGTTGAGAGTTCGGAGAGTACCCTAACTCTGTTCGGGGTAGGAACAAGAAAGATAACTTCGTAGAGAGGGTAAGACGTGCCTTGCAGAGGGTTGATTGGGTGTCCGCGCACCATCTCTGCTCCATACAGCATCACGTTTATCCCCCCGCTTCTCCGCGATGAAAGCGTTTCCCTTGTACTCCTCCTCAAAAATATGGCCGCGCCTATACTGATCTAAGGGGATTTGAATCCTTCACCCTAACGATCCATAGATTCAATGGAAGGGGAAAGTTGTAGGGTTCTTAACTTGCTGAAGATGGCATGAAAATCTTTTCAAGTTAAATTCATGTATTTGCATAGTCTTATTTGTCCAATCTGTTTGAAGAATTTACGACGAAGTATTTATTATAAAAAATTAAGTGATAAATAAAATATAAGATTATTTATTTAGAAGAAATGATGAATGAATGTAAAATTATAAATTTCTAAAAGTTTTTTAATTTACTACATCTACATTATTAAAATTCATTATTTGATTGAATTTATTATGAATGTTAGTCATAAAAATAATTGACTTTATTATCAAAATAAATAAAGCTTTATATAGAGGCAAATTTGTAGTAATTTATATTCAACTGATGCAATACTAAGAAATATATTTTTTACTATTAAACAAAGATTATTTTGCAAAGAACGATAAGAGATAAGAGATAATCAAGGTCAATTTGAGAAAATAGGCTTTTATATGATTTTTATTTCATATTTATTTTATATGATTCTTATTTCAATTACGTTTTATATAGCATGATACTTTATAAAATCAGTTTAGGTCAATCGACTTGATTAGGTATAACAAGTTGTAATCAAATAGCTATCTAAAACTTGTCTATTGATTATTCAAATGCTTCATTGCAATAAAAGTCCAATTTAAAAAAGTGTAAGTGTACATTTCGAAGTTTAAAGAATCTTAGTATAATTATTTATAGCATTGAGATTTTTTATAGCAAAACAGTTGTACTCCCTCTCTCTGATACTCGCCTTACATTAGATAACATTTGTACAGCGAGGATGCAGTGGGTGATAGAGGAGAGTGTGTAGGAAAGGGTTTCTGCAGGCCATTTGCAACCCCCATGGAACTGGGCAAACCAGACATAGAGTCTCGAGACTCCTATCATCTTAACAGCCATATTGAATTATGGTTATTACGACGTCCCATCCTTACGATATTTCGTGTCCTTTGAAACGTTGGGAAATTGGCCGATCGCGAGTTACCCTTTTTCAATATAAACTCAAAATCGCTCGAAGGCCGAAACTCTATCACAACTTAGAAGTAAGAAAATTTCGCCTTTGGATCGTTAAAATGATTTTTAGATGTTGTGTTATAAAGGCTAACGTTACAGTATGTCGATATGTATGTTATTATTGTTTTGTATGAATTGAACGTTCTGAAGATTATTATAATTCTATCACGTGAGAATATTATTATGATTCTATCACGTAGGGTTTATGTTTTTATATATAAATATATAAGATAAATAATTCCGAAGTAAAGACACGCGTAAGCGATCAGTTTCTTAAAGTAGTTGAAGGAAGAAGGTTAGAGGTAAAGGATCGAGGATTTCCTCTCAATCACGACTCTTGGAAATTCTCACGGGAACGATCGGTCGAATAGGGAGATAGCGCGATGCAGAATCTCACGGTATATCGGCTGCATCCCTTCTCTTTCAACCCCTACCTACTATACTCACCGTTTCCTGCGCTTCTCTCTACGAACCAGCGAATAACCTTAGTTACTTTGCTCGACTGTTAGGTTCCTGAAGCTGAGGCTGAAGTAGGAAACTCTCCGTTCCTAGGAGAGTCCTAGGTAATCACAGAACTTCGTCGCTCCCCCAGGAACGGGCTACCCCATCGACGTTCGTTTCTCACCCCTCTTTGCAACAGGAGCCGATATAACTTTGTTCCTGGGGGTGCAGTACTGCTTCACGAAGTCGGCCCTCGATCCTACGGCCACCTCACTCGCTCACTCACTCACTCTAAGAAGGATGACGATGATGGCGAATCTTCTCAACGAGCCTCTCTCCACGCATGTTTTTACAATGTGTGTTTTTGAAAAAGTTAAGAAAATATATCATCTTTTCTTTTCTAGAGAAACTTAATATATTGTGTTTTTTTCTTATTAGATTTAATATATAGAATAATTGATTCATAAGTCTACAAGAGTAGAAATTTATCGGAGATGAGAAATTTGATTAGTTGTTGTGTTCTGGACTTTACGGTCATCTCGTTCGCTTGTTCACTCTAAGGACGACAAGGATGATGGTGAATCTTCTAAACGAGTTTCTACGGACTTTTTTACGTATGTTTTTTTGTAAAAGCTTAAAAACTATATTATTTCTTATTTTCTTGAGAAGTATAATATTGTTGTCTTTCTTGGTAGGTTTAATACATAGTATAATTGACTCATACGTTTACAAGAGGAGAAATTTATCGGAGATCAGACATTAGATTAGTTATTATGTTCCTTTCTAGTATGAAGATTTATTCACGATTAGAAAATTTATAACTTTTTTGAGTAGAATTAAATGACAAGTGGCCTGAGAGAAATTCTCTCTTATCGTAGAAATACGAAGCAAGGCGGGTCGATGAACAATAAGGTCGACGGATAGATTCAGCTATCTCAACAATGGTGGCTTATTATCTTGAACAAAAGCGTCTTTCTGTTCTCCCTAAAGGGGGTGGTCCAAGAAACCCCAGGAAAGACGTGAACAACGTAAGCCTACTAATGGATTCCTTCAACAGCAGCTGTCGTCTTAAGATTGACCGACTTCAAACGGATTAATCTCTACGTCCATGACACTCGACTTTCTATGAGTTAGGGATCCAAATTCGACAAAATTTTCATTTTCGAATGTTGACCTAATAATTTCTTTCTTTTATTATTATTCTTTGTTTTCATGTAGAAGATATTTTGTCAAGTCGTTGTTTTGATTTACTATTACATTTCATATCTTTAAAACACTAAAATGAATTTTGCTTTAAGTTTATCAGTGAATATAAGAATGAAAGCTTTAATAATCTTTGTTATATACATCTGAAAAATTTCAATTATATATTCGACTAAATGTAGATAATTTCAATTAATATAAATCTGTAATATAAGAACTGAGATAATATAAGAATTTTAAAAATTAGAAAAAATGAGAAAATAAGTTAATGATTGATCAAAAACCAATAGAGTCGACGAAAATGTCCAGCCATCTTCTAAGAGATGGCGTAGGTAGCCATTTTACGTGCATTTTCAATAAATTATTGATTCTGACCAGTGTCCAGTTTACTAGAGCCACCTACGCATCCTCAGAGTAAGTTTGTAGTTTGAATTGGAGCAGCATCTCAAGAAAGCAGAAAATTGGTCGGTAATATAGTTTATCTTCTTTTACGATGATAACTACTTATTGTCTATTTTTATTTTTATTTAACTTTACTAATTATCAATGATATCACTTTTTTTATATATATATAAATTCGTAAAATTATTAGCACTATTTCAAATGATCATCTATATTTTATTATCGATTATTATTAAGGGGGGAATTAAAAGAAAATTAAGATATTACTTAACGTTATTAAACGTTTAATATTTTTATCAACTTTTCTCTTTAGAGAATTTCTTTCTTTTTCTTAGATAGTATAAAATTGATTATGTGTACTTTTTTATCATGCTTTATTCTTCGCAAAAATGATGCTACTGATCATTGAAATATTTTTCTCTTTTCTTTTATTCTATGTTAAATCACGTAATACGATTTCCGAGTTATAATTTTCGCTAAACCAGTCGACACCCTATTTCGACGTTAAGAGGTGGTTTGATATAGGCACTGGACAAACTGGTCAGCGAGACTGAGTTGCAGCATCGAGATGGACCAGTCATGGACAATGATGGACCGGTCGTAAGGTAAAAAAAATGCAATAGCGCGATGTGAAGACCGGAAATCAGCGAGAGATGACCAACCGGTCCGGCAGATGTTGGTCCATCTGCGTATACGATGCTATTCGACCAGTTAGGAAAGATCATTGGGGATGAATTCTTCCTTTAATAAAATTTCTTGTTGTTAATTCAATATCAGATAAGCGGTGAACTTATTGTTAGCGATAAACGAATTATTTATAAATCACACATTTTTAAATTTAGAAAAATACTTATAGAATAAAACTCTAGAATAAAACTTGGAATAGTATATTTAATAAGAAAAAACAAATTTTTGTTTGTAAATGTTTAATAGATGAAATTAATTGGTATATAAATTAATGAAATAATAATGTTAACCAAAATAATGACAGAGATATATCGATATCATTTAAGGGGGGAAATACGTGTAAAACGATGTTTTCATTATGATTTTCATGAATTTTTTTAACGTATTAAAAATTTATATTATTTATTAATATTATAAGGTCATTTTACACATATATTTAAGAATATATTCCGAAATTTTTAAAGATTTATCTCGAAAACTAGCGGAGATATCAGCTTTCACGCATTTTAGGTTTCTATCCAACTGAGCAGTTTGTATACATCTTGGAAGCCACAATTTTTATCAGAAATCAATTACAAAGAAAAATTACTTTTTTTATATGTGTATCTTCTATTTGAACCTCATTTCCCTAGAAAAAATGAAAATTTGTATTTTTTACAGTGGTGTAAACATAAAGCATGATTTTTTACTATTTTTTCATATATTGTTCATTATAAAAAAAATACTTTAAACAAAAATATCGCTTATGATTGAGGTTCAAATAGAACGTAATTATATAAAGAAACTATATTCCAAATTTCAAAATGATTGGTTAAAAACTTTGTAAGCTAGAGTGTACACAAATCCGAAAAAAGTCGTTTTGTGAAAAACGCGTTTGAAAAAAGTTCGACCGTTCCGTATTACATGCCACGCGTTCCGACACTTGAACGACGGGCGCTCACTTAACCGTTTATAACTTTTGAACGACTTGGATTTTTGAATTGAAATTTGATGACTATATTTTTTAATAATTTTACAAGCGATTTATAAAAAAAAAAATTAAATTTTTTGAAGCCTTTACACGTATTTCCCCCCTTAAAAATCTTTACATCAATCATTTATCACAATTCTAAAATCGGTGTGTATGAAATATTATTGTTATCTATTTTACTAGGAAATATTAGAAAACCGAAGTATATTTGCTTTCATTCTATACCATAGATTCACTGTTTATTTATCTTCCGTTGCTTTCATTCTATATCGTAGATTCATTGTTTATTTATCTACCGTGTGTAAATGTTATTAGTTTCGATTTAAATAGTGTACATACAATGACTGCGCAATAATTTGAATAGAAATAGAGATAGTAATTACATGTTGTGTACAAAATAAGCATTGGTTCTAATATCGATGCAAAATTAGTATGGATTCGATTTTACATTAAAATTTCAATTATTTAGTGCATCGAATTACTAACTTATTTTCTAATAATTTTTAAATTAATTTCATTATTATTTTTGAATGTTATTATTAACAGGGGGTGGAAAGTTATTATGCTTTATAATAAATAGATTCTTTGGTTGCAAGCGTGAGAACATTAAAGAATATTTCAAAAGAAATTGTTTTAAGGATTTATAAATATTAGCGATGATACAAAGCGCAGTTATTGATCATGATATAAAAAATTACAAAATTTCAACTGACGAAACAGAAATGAGACTAATTCTTTAATTTTACATCGTTTCGTGGTACTTAATATTTCCATTTAATTTATCTTTATCACTTCTTAAATATTTCATTAATAAATATTAAAATGCTCTAATATGCAATAATCAAAAAATGCTTTACCAACGAAATTACTTTCGTTATAAATTTTTTATTTTTATTTTATTAAATATATTTTATAATTTTATTTTTATTTAAATTAATTTAGAACGAATATTATTAATCTTTAACATCCTTTGCACAAAATTTAAGGATACAATTTTAATGGGAATTAAGTTCTAATACAATATTAATGCTTCCTGAATAAATGACAAAGTAATCGTCGAAAAAGGATTTATTTAAAATAAGGTTTGATTTCGTTTTCAAACGATCGATCGAATAAAAGATCTTTTTTTTTAAGGATGGCCAGTGTCGGAGTATCGGTCTCTCCTCTTTAACATTCGTTCGTGTCATCGAGATATATAGGGTGAACCGAATAATGTGACCAATTGGTAAAGTTGCATTGAAAAAATCTTTATATTTTCGATATACTCGAGATAATTAATATGATTATATTATAAAATTAAATTTGTATTAATACCGCGGTATCCAGCGGTTTGTATTCGATCTAAAGAAAAATTATTCAAAAAATATTGTTATTTTGTTCGGTTTCATTGTTAATAAAAAAAAGAAAATAATTAAAAATAGGAAACGGGTATAAGGATTGAATTAAGTATATAAAGAATTTTATACGTGATTTTTGAGAATAGATTGTGATAAGGGGATGAAACCATGCTGTGGTTGTAATTCGGCAGAAATGAAGATGTTAAATAAATAATTGAATAATATATATATATAATATATATATATATATATATATATATATAATTATGAAATAAATAATTAAATAATTATTTTTTTAGTGGTAAGGAATGAGAAAAGTGGTGTCGCCGATTTAATCCTAATGTTTCTCGGCTTTGGTGTTTTTCTAGAAAGTGTAAGTTGGAGAAAGAGGAGAAGAGTTTTAAAAAAGGGAACGAGACGGAGAGAAAGAGATAGAGATAGAGAAAAGCGAGATGAAACAAGTACGATGAATGGATAAGCGAAAAGAGGGGAAAATTTTGTCCGCGCGAAAATGTTCGCGGATGGTCACGAAGGGTCGATGCTATCTTCCAGAGAGATTCGCGGTGTGAATTTCTCGTAAAGTGGTAAAAACGGTGAGCTCCTTACACACGGTGGCTCTCAACTTAAAGCTTATTTTTCTGCAATCATCTCCATTAAAATCGGAGATTATAATTGTCTCGTTAATTATTTTCCAATATAAAATGAAAGGATTTAATATTGAACCTCTGTACAAATTTATCAAATGTTAATTATTCGTAAAATCGTAAAATTAATGAACGGTCGTTAATACAATTTAATTTTACGTAAAACAAATATAGAAATAACGATTGATGAGATTTCTAACAAAAGAATAGTTCTTCGTTTTTAATGATTTTGATGAAGTTTTGACTGACGAGGAAGAACAGGAGTATGTTAGTAAATTAATTTTTTATCATTGTTTTTGGTAATTATTAGGAAAATTGAGAGATAGCATTTCTTCAAAATTTGTATGAAATATTAAATGGAATATTATGAAAAAACTAGAATAGTATTGTAGAAACAATTTTTGAGAACCATAAGAGGTGAGAGTCGTCAGGGAAGCGAAGCACATACGAGGCATTACGAACTTCTCTCTTTCTTCTTCTCACCCGCTCATTCTCTCTCTTTCTCTTTCTCTCTCTATAATTCTTTCTTTTTCTTTTTCTATTTTGAACGTGTTTCTTTACCGCACTCAACTTTACCGCCTTACGGGAGCCGCGTGAAAAAGTAAAATGAATAAAAGAGCAGGCGGTGAGAGCACGTCGCCTGATGCTTTGCTATCTGTGTGTTGGTTTCTCGGTGGTGACACTAGTGATATATGTGTGTGTTGCCCGGCTGGCAACGTTTTATCGCACGGTTTATGTTGCTCTCTCTTGCGTCCTCTCAAGGCCGGCATTTGCCAGCAGACCTGTAAGGAGTAAGAATGCTAATTGGAATGCCGCTGGCTTATCTTTCTTTCGTCTTTCGCTTTTTCCAGTCGTAGTATTTTTCTTTAACGTTCAAACTCGACTCATCTGAGATCATCCTAATCAATTTCTTGAGCTTCAAATAACATTTAACGAGTTGAAACAAAGCGAGGAAATTAACTAAATTGTTTCTCCGTTTTCAGTTTCCTTGTTAATTAAATTCGTCGTTAACGTTGCGTTTTATTACATTTTATTATTATTATTATTATTACTTTTTCTTTTTATTCTCAAAACATACGTTCTATTAAAACAATTTCTTCTTTTGATTTTTCATTAAAAATCTTTTTAGAATATTTTCAACGGGTAATGCATTCTTTTGTTCGATTTACTTTGCTAGATTCTACCCCAAATTAGTACTTTTGTCATTCTTCAGGAAATGCAATTTACATCTGTTTCGATTTTTAGACGTTCCAGGTCCGTCGGATAATTTCGAATCGATCGTAATGCCCCGGATAGGGTTTATTTGCAATTCAAAAGCAGAACGTTTCGCATTTTTAATGCATTTCGTTATGTGAATATGAATGAAAATTGATAAGGCCAATGCGTCTATGTTCGTGTGTAGTCGTGTAGAAAAGAAACGATTTTGTTCGTTTATTGTTAGAAATTTAAAACTTCGTAATATCATCGTCGAATCGTTCGTAGCTTTGTTAATTTTGTATTTTCTTTTCTTTGAAGATTGCATTCCAATTTCAATTTGAGTAATCTTTAGGAATTACTTGTTGCTTTTATCGACACTTATTGCTTCGTTTTGATAATGCATCATAAAATTTTATTCATAAACTTAATGTTAAGTTATGTTTTCTTATGATTTTGTTTTCTTTTGATCTTCAGACGATGACTATCACGATTAAATAAGATTTTAAATTTTGTCAGGGAGTGTACTATGAATCGGAAAAATGTTGTCAACCGAAAAAGATTCTACTTTTGGACAACCCTTCTCTCGAAGGCTGGACGAAGGGAGGAGTATGTTAGTTAGCGGGGGGATTTAAAGGGTTCGCATAGGTGTTGCAGGAAGTTAAGAACGCTAAGTTGGGCGTGGCAGACTTGTAAGTATCACTGGACCTATAATCCAATGGCGTGATATATTTATAAAAATGAAGGATCTTTTTTTCTTTTAAAATTATAGTAAGCATTTGGACAGTAAATTGTTCTCGTTCAATTTTTTCACCTAACCGAAGAGTTGTAATGTAAATATTCTTATCTTTAGAATTTTTTCGTAAATCAGTTACTTTCGTTTCTTATTTTTGAAAATTCAGAAAATATTTCTAGGACTTCTAATTATTTTCTTTTCTGTTATTATAACTTCTAAATAAATTATTCTTTGCTAAAGTATTTTCATTTTTTCTTTAGAATTTTTTTAAGATTCGATTACTTTCATTTCTTATCTTTGAAAATTCGTAAAATATTTTTCAAACTCTTCATTCATGATTCAACATTATTGAATTTTTTTATGCATTAATAATTTTCCAATCGAATTATTTTCATTATTTGTTCAGAATTTTTCTCAGAAATTGATTATCCATCTATTTTCCTTTTTCTTCTTTTTTGAAATTCACAAGATCGATCAAACGGCATTTTTGAAATTTCTTATTCGAAATTATACGTCGATTTGTTTTTTCTTGAAAAAGAAAAATATCTTTCCGCAAAAGTATCTTATTTCTTGTGATGAAATCAGCGAAGGAAAGGTCAGAATCGTTTTCGGAAGGGTCGCTACGTAGAAAACGCTTGAAGTGGCCTCCACTTTTGCGTGGGTTTATGCTTTCCGGTTCCTCCGACGCTATTATCCGAGCTCCTCTGTTCTCGAGTTGTCGGCGTTGTGTCCTGAAACAATAAAACACGTTCATGAATGAAACCCTTCTCGAAGTACCTCTGCGTTTTCTTCCAAGCAACGTTACTACCACCCTCCCCCCAGAAATATACTTCGCCCTTTATTCTTCAGATTCATTCCAACGTAAGCAGGCGCGCGCGCGCGCGCGCTCGACCCTTAGGACGGGTGCGCCACCCTCTTTTAACGCGCTTTATCATACTCCTTCCATTCATTCGCGGCTTTCTCCGTTAATAAACTCAAAGGTACGCTGTGAGATACGATCTTTCTGCGTTTCCGCACGAACGGCGAGAAAAGGACGGATGAGAGATCATCGTTGATCTTGGGATCGATGTGATAGAGTTAACTTACACCTTCTTCCTTTCAAAGCTTCTAACTTTTCGTCTATGTGTAGAAAATATATATCAAAGTGTAAAATATGTGTTATATTATATATCAAAGATTATTCCACTTTTTCTGACGCGATTCAATAATTTTATCGGTCATTTAACTAAATGCAGTAAATTGTATGATTAAAAGTAAAGGAAATATGTTTAATTTATCGATACAACTTTCTTAGAACCCAAGCGAGTTATAAATTATTCCTAAATTTAGCTAAGAGCCAAGTTCTTGATATACGAAGCAGTGCATTTAATAACGAAACGACTCTAAAGACGAAAGAGGAGAGCGAAAGATAGAGTAGATTCAGAAGGAGAAGAGGGAGAAAATAGAAAAGCAGAGAGAGAGAAAGAGAGAAAGAGAAAGAGAGAGAAAGAGAAAGAGATATGGATAGATCTGCATCTCATTCGTAGTACGAAGCTAGAGATTGTAGTGGGCATCCATTGGCTAAAACTATGGGGTGGGTTGCCAACGCTATGGGCCACTATCGGTTCCTTGGGGATGTTTCCACCCCTATTTCTAGCAACTACCCTTCCTTTACCATATACACCGAATACACTGGTATAGTTATACAGACTCGTACGTGCCGAGCTGTTGGGTATTGATCGTCGTTGCCTCGAGAATAGCACGTTCTACCTACTTCTCCTTTACCTGCAACAACGCGTCCTTACACATCCTCACTCGTCCTTGCTCGTCCTGTGTCCTGGGACTATGTATCGCGGCGTTCGCCGTTCGAGTTCAACTTCGGTAGCAGAATCGGCTGGCCATTTAAACTCTACACTATTATTCGGGTTCGATCGATCCACAGCTTTTCTTTAAGGTTTTAGGATTTTAGGTAAAAAGTTTAATCTATAAAGGATCATGCAGACAATTTTTTAAACATATATATAATAAAACGTTCATGTTGATTTTAATATTTTTATGCTTTATACGATATTAAAAGATCTTGTTTTTAATTATTTAACAAGAATTAATAAAAAGAATGGTAACGCGGAAATAAAAAGGAGAAATTGTGCTATGCATTGGAATGTTTTTCGAGAAATTTATAAAGTCGTTCTCAGAAAATGCCTTGAGGCGAGAGCATGAAAAAAGGTCAGAGGAAGAAAGTGTGAAGAGGAATCAGGGAACGTGAGAGGGAGTGAAAACTAACGCGGCAATCGAAAGTTTTCATCTTTATTGCTGAATTCCACGTACTTTTGGGTAGAAAAGGACGGATAGAAATGAGGACATTCCTTTCCCCTATCTCACTCGGATTTGGTTTCGCCGATTAAGGATCCTTCTAATCCTTTCAACTTGACTTTGCGTTCTAGAGTTCGTAATGCTCTTCTTTTATTTCTCCCTTTTTTTTTCTATCTCTTTATCTCGCTACGTTTTCTTTTCCCTTTTCGCATAGAAACGACCAATAAATTTAAACGATATAACCTTTGCAATTTAACTTTTTTTAGAACGCAAATAACACACATATTGTAAAAAATAATTTTATTTCATTATATATAAATCTTATTTTTTAAATATTTAAAATAGTGTTATTGATCTAAATATTATATTATACGGGTTTATAAGCAATTTTTAATCAGTACTTCCTCTTTGTAAGACACGAAGCAGAATAATTACTTTAATATAATGTTGGCTTTAGTTGTGGAGGAGTAATTCACTTTGCATAATCCCTTTTTTCTGAAAATATACTTTAGAAAGTCTGAGATTCTCATTAATTAAAATATCGGTACGAAATTGTTTCTTCTGAAGTTTTCAACCCTTTTTCTAACCTGGTGCTCAAATGCGGTGGGTATTTCCTTCCCCTTAACAATAAGCTGAAATTACCCCAGCGCTATTGGCGCCTTTCGACGTTTCCTTCGTCGTTTGGAGGGGGTAAGTCGGAATGGTGAGTCAAGGAGGCGGAGGGTGGGGAGGACCGACCTGGGGAGCCACATTTTCAAGCGAGGGTAAGACGAGGAGTAGCGATGTTGGCAGTGGTCCTAGTAGTGGTGGTAGTGGTGGTGGTAGTACTGCTGTTGCTGATGCTGGTGGTGGTGGTGATGGTGGAGGTCTAACGTTTGTAGGGGGAATACGTGGGGCTTTGAAATGAAAGGCGGGGTAACATGATGGCCGCGGCTACCGCCAAGGAGGGGAAGTAAGACATTTGTCCATAAACAAAACTGCCAGCATACTACGATAAATTCTACTTAAGCCTTTTAAGAACTTATGATATATATGTACACTTTTTTCTAGAATTCTTGACACTTCTTTTTCACTATTTTATGTCTTGACTCTTATCCCTCGTATTTTTTAGGTACATTTGAAGGATATTTTTTCTGTAACAAAATATTTAACATTCGTCATTTTTAATATCTATCATTTTTTATTTTCGATTCTTGATTAATTTGGAAAACGATATCTGAAACAATTTTGGCTAGTTATTCGTGTAATTAAATAACAATTTGTTAATATGTTTAAATTTCTTTTATTAATTGTTCGGTAAAGGTATTCAAGCTCATCTGAAATGTTCTCTAAAATGCTGTCGTCTGTTGCAGATGTGAGTAACCCTGTGGTCAACCCTACACACACTTCTACATTAACTCACGGGTCTGTTCTGTTAATTAATCTCATTAATTTAATATCCTTGTGAGTCTCTGAATACCATGAGCGGGATCATTTTTATCGGAATAACTGTCAGTTAAAAGTGACATTGTAAAGTAATTTAAAGCGATGGCTTAATTTATTTCTATTATTTCTTGTTCAACTTAATTAATCTTTTAACGGCTATTGCTTTGCTTTCTCTTCTATAGGATTTAATGATCGAAATTTACGAGTAACAGGGTTGAGATAGTTACTTCTCGATTGGAATGAATAGCTTGAACGGAATCACTCTCGTTCTTCATTACGCGATAGTGGTAAAGAAATAGAAGGACGGACAGCCTCGACCGGCAAGCTCCGGAAAGGGTTAAAGGCGTTCAGGTACTCAATGCTGGAATTTCGAAGCGGTAGGAGGATCAATGCAGAGAAGTAACGTGCTATACTCGGTGTATTCGGGCTAGAAAATAGCGTTCGCATTCGATGTTGACTACGGGCCTTCTAACCCTTCGACAACTCGAACGAGAATGCCCTTGGTTGGATGTATATAGCTTTACAGGAAGTCACTCTCTGCCTTCGTTGAATGACCAGTACATAGGTAAGCTACACGTCGCTCATTTCTATCGGTGGGAATCCCTACGAATGAGTTTTCTCGTGTTTGTACGTGTTCGTCGCGTAGCTATCTTTACGCGAGCGAACGAACGAACGAACGAACGAACGAACGAACGAATAGAGGAACAGATAGACAGACGGACGGATGGACGGACTAGCGGACAGAGAGGGTGGTGGTGGTGATGGTGGTACTAGTGGTGGTAGCTGCCTGGACAGAGAAATGAGAATAGTGTCGGTCTACGAGCTGAGTGGAGTTGGTGAGCAAATTGCTCAAAGTAATTAATCGCTTTTGCCGGGTTGGCTAGCCACGTTGCCGGCTGAAGCTCATCCAAGGGGTGGCACCAGGTACCCTACGAAAAGCCATCGAAGGACTTGCCCAAAATGGCCGACTTAACGAGTTCGCTGATCTCGGAATTTCGACTTTTTCCATCGATCGACGATGAGAATCTTCTTGCGCTTGATTACCCTTCGATCCGTCCTCTTTGTTCGAACGTGAAATCGTTTGACTCTTATAGCGATAGGGGAGATATTTTAGTAGCACAGTTTTGAAGATAGAGTCGAAAACGAAAAATTTACTTAATCTCAGCTCATTAATCATTTGTCTTAAATAATAAGTAGGTTGTAGATATGTTGCAGATATGACTTACAAGCAATAATGTATAAAGAAATTACAATAAAAATGTACAATGAAATTTTTCAAATATATCGAATTTAATATTACTATCATTCTCAGAGCCGTAATTGTATCGTAGATGAACGTGGATAAGTACCGTACCAGAATAATCTTTGGGTCGTGTTATCCTCGGCTGAAAATATTAAAGTATTCCTTGAAAAGAACGACATAGAGCAGAGCGTCCTCATTTCGTGAAAGAGTCCTTCGACATTGTGCGTATACGTTACGTCGCAGATCCACGGGAGAAAAAGAAGAAAGAGATAAAGATACGTAGATAGAAAAAGAAAGAGCGCAAGTGCTTTACTGTAGATTACTGGAAGGTTGGAAAGAGAGAGAGAAAATATAAGACAAGGATAGGTTGGCTATTTGAGACGAATGAAAGGAACAAAGATAACGAGAGAGAATGACAAAGAGAGTCAGATAGAGAGAGAGAGAGAAAGAGAGAAATAGAGTGTGTGTAGAAGTGGGAGAAGGACAAAAGTACTTCGTGAAACAGAGTAGGGAAAAACGAAGTAGAGAAAAGGTGGAAAAATGCCAGGAAAGCTCCCCACCCATGTCGAAAATCTCGGACATTTGCGACCCTATCATGAGAAGTTGTTGCCGTGAGCTTTTACGCGGCTAACGCGTTGAAGAATAAGAAGACGAAGAAGAAGGGATTTAAAGAAGACGACTTTACACTTCTGGGAGGCGACTAGCCTACTACTACTCTTAAAACCATCACTACTACTACTACTACTACTGGCATTACCAGTTTCATTTCCACTACTACTACTACTACTCTTGCTTTCTCTCTCGAGAGAGAGTTAGGAAGGGTAGTAAGGGGTTCTACATCCGCGGAGCTGGGCGCGACTAACCTCTATCGATCGTAAGAAGACTTCCACACCTACGATCCTCACACTTCTACCAGGCCAAGCCACTTCTACCGGGTGAATAGAGAGTAAATAAATAATCAAAAGCTAATGACTATTATCGATGAATATGTTATAATGATATATTTTAACGATTTGGGGAGAACGAAGATTAGATTAAGTATTTTTATAAATTCTAATCGTGTTTTAGTTTCATCAGAAATACATTTCTAGTGATATTTGTGAAACGTTAATAATACTTCCAGTCAATTGTGAGACTATGAAATGAATTCGGTTGGGATTGGATAGTTTTATTTACATTAGATTCTTCTCATTCTCTCTCGATATTTTTAGAAACGAATTATCGTAATTTGTAATGAAATTTTTCGTGATTTTATATTATGTCTATTTTTTCGAACTTCTATTATCATACTTCTTACGTCTTATCTGTTTTTGTCAGCAGCAAATAGAAGGTGGACACCGGTTGGATCCGACCGAGTTGTCCGTGGGTTTTGTAGTCTCATGGATTCGTAAGAAGCGTAGCTTTGCTGTGGTGTTCAGCGACATAAGAACGTCGGTGGTTAGAAGAGTAGGGATGAGGAAGGTTTGTAGTGAGGGAGTAAGAGGGGAAAGTAAGTTGTATTGATCCTAGGCTGCAGGGGTGGAAAACCAAGCAGGGTTAGTACGTGTTCTTAATCGTCAAGTGACCGCCCACCCTCTCTACTCCTCTATCACCCCGAATCTCCTCCTCTACCTTCTACAGCTTCTCCAGCTTCTCCAGTTTCTCCGCCTTCTCCTTCTTCTCCTCTTTCTGTATCTCCACCCTCCACCTCCAACCTCTGACACATTCGACCGGTTAAAGGGGCTTGCTTCTCTTCTCGCCCTTGAGAATCGTCCACCCCTCTTTTTTGCCTTTGCCTTGGCGACGACGCTAGAACAAGGTATTGTCTCGGGATTAGGTAAGGGCTCCGTTCTCCTTTCTTCGCCATCCCAGATATACTCCTGTTTTTGTAGCTTGCCGCATTGTCTCCTCTTTACGATGGTACGTTGGGGACAAGCAGGAAGATCTTACGTTAATGCGTTCGTTCTTTGATAACGAACCGTGACTCGACGCTATGTTCTCTGTTATAATTATTCGTTGAGATAGATACGTTCTTAATTAAAGTCTTTTTATCTTTTAATTCATTTATCATTCCTAATCTTATTATTTAACAGCATTTTGTTTGTTTTATTTTGAAAGAGAGATACTGTTTTCACGATTGATAAGTTAGATAATAATATGATAAAGATAACAACTTATAAGAATAAAAGGTAGAGTATTTACTATACAACGTTGACATAACCATGATCAGCATATAACTTGATCCTAAGAGAAAAGTGCTCGCCAATTTGAGAGACTGACGTGTGTCGGCTAGCATATTACACCGTTTAAAATTCAAAATGGTGAAAGACATTCGGAGAAGTGTCAGCATTAATTGGATTCTGTTGAAATTCATACGTTATTGTCTGTAACGGTCAGAAATATAGAACAGTGACGAGGTATGAAGAGGGGCTGAAAATGTAATTAACGAGGTTACATAGCAATTTTTAATTCATGGTAGAAAGTAGAATTGCTTTAAAGTGTTTTTCAAATACATAGTTCTTTTTCGTAGTACGGCTATGATTATTTCTTTTAAATTTATTTTTTGTTTTATACTTTCATCGCGTCTCTTCTCACAGTTTGCGAATGATCAACTTTATCAAGTGGACTTTCGTGTCACATTTAAGACTAGTTCGAAAGTTCGCCTGGAACGTCCGGAGATGCTGGACCAGTTTTCTAGGAGAAACCTCTCGCACGACCCTTGGCTTGGACGAAAAGCGGTTTCCCTTCTCGCTCTGAGAGACAAGTTACTCTTCTCTTTTGGAATCCGGAACTCTGCGGTCCAGAGATTCCAGTAGAGAAAGATGTCCCGTGGGAATCGTCTTGGATGCTACTACGGTGGTACCTTCTTTCTAGTATTTTGTTTCTTTTTTTTTTTTTACCACAAACAAAACATGAAAATTTTTGTTACATAGGAATTTCACGAACAGATTGTATTAACTGATAAAAGCATTGGGAGTTTCACGACGAAAGCTTGCATGATTTCTATGAATCGTGATTTCAATCAACAGCAGTAACAATAATAATGGGCTAGAATTTGCTCTTTCCCTCTCACCCTTTCTCTCTCTTTCTCTTTCCCTTTCTCTCTTTCTCTCTCTCTCTCTCATGCTCTTTCAAATCGTAAGCAGTAATCGGGGGCGTTTTCATGGTGCGTTTTCGAATCGTACAGCTAACGCGTCACAATCGCGAGCTCGTACCGTTGACGCTTAAATTTCTCTCTCGTTTGCCCATGTTCCACGCTAATATTTCGACGGTGGCTCATTGGGCAGCGCATGGTGCACTTTGCCCGCAAACAAACCCCGAAACAACAATTGATTCCGGCAAACACGTCGCACCGAGTAGAACAGCACCGTGTAAAACATCGAACGACGAGCTTTTCTTGCTTCCTATTGGACATCGAGGGGTCGTACTGCCGAAGAAATTTACGGGATTGTATCCGTTCAAGAGCCTTTTTGTGATACTTCCTTCCTGCTACCCTAGTTTACCCAATCATTCCACTTGCCGGACACCCTTCGATAGCGGCAAGGGTATGTCTTTGCCTTATCGTTATTATCGATAAGTTTTTCTTTATATTTATCGATTATTTTTGGCTCCCTTTAAACAGATTTAGATATTATTTTTATATAAATAACGTATACAGATTTTTTTAAGTCTCTTCTTTTCTTGGTTAATCATTTAAATTTTAATAGGTTTTTACGATAATAAACGTACCTAGTTGTAGACCAGTAAAGTGCGAGCTTTTGTTGAGTAATTCGAGTACAATTTGCCTTTTACGAAGCCATAACTGTAAAAGCGTTACACTCGTTGAGTGAATTGCGAATGTCCAATAGGTCGTTTACTTTAACCTCCATATTCGTCGTTTGATTTGAACTAGACGTTCAATTCTATTTCTAATAAATAACTCCGACCAACTGGAGCCTTATTTAACCATGAAAACAATTTCTTCAGTCTTATAATGGTGCTACGGTTGTGATAATTTAACGTGAAATACACGTATCCGACGATTCAGTATGAGGAATAAGATAAAAAAAAACAATTTGTCTCTGCATGTAATAATTAATATATTGTCCGAGCTTCTGGTTGTCATAGTTATTTCCTAAATCGAATCACGTACGTATTTTGATGTCTATCCGTATGGTAAAATTCAATTCAATGTGTTTCATGAACTTTCATAAAATTTTAGGCGACTTTAAAAGAGAAGAGAATACAATTAATTAGATATACTATTCAATAACTTTACAATTTATTATATAATAATGAGTTATAGTATATTAAATAATATAAATATGAATAAAAATAATAGTATATTAAAATTGTGTATTAAAATAAATATAGGATAAGGTACGAGATTTCGTTAATTCTACGAGAAATCGATTTCAACATCTTCCAGCACCTTATTTCCAACTAGAATCACGTTTAACGTCTCTCAGATATGAAGATCTCGTTTTGCAGGTTATAGTCCAGCCAATCTTAATCGCACGACGGAAATACGCTGTGAGATGTATAATGCTCGGTAGGAAATGACGTCATCACTCAGTGCACTGTTAGAGGAAGATAGAGAAAGAGAGAGAGAGAGAGAGAGAGAGAGAGAGAGAGATGGAGCAAAGAGACGGAGAGGGTTGAAGTGGGAACACGATAGGGTAGTGAAGAGAAGCGAGAGGTTTGAAGAGGGTGAGAGAACAGGCTAGTGGGAAGAGGAACAAGGGAGGAACGGAGAGGGACACAGATTTTAGCGAAATACCGGCAGGTAGGATCGGTTGAGTTATGCTCGTATTTCCCGTCAACACATCCGATGATGTCTACGGTAATGTAACCGAAATGTATGAACGTTCCGTACTGCAAGATTTGCCCGCGTAAACGTCCACTATCATAAACGTACTTGAATGTATACGTGAGGAAACTGATCAGGGTACGCTGTATCAGTTCTTCGTATTGCAAAGCATACGTATGCTTTTCAAAAGTCATAGATCGTGGCACGATAGAAGTCAATACGGTGATTAGAGTTTGATTCGTAGTATGAATGAACCTGTTTCTCTATTTGTAAGTTCTGAAAGTAATGCAGTGGTCTCATTATACGTAGAATATAAGAATATATGTATTGGTACATTGATACAAGATACATCCGATTAGCTATCAATGAGGAAACTCATGCTTTTGAAACAAATTTTCTTTTCTTAACGTTCTAGGTCAATTCAGTAATTTCTTATGACTCTTTTCACTTTCTACGGATTAACTTTACTCGAGTACGTACTCGAACGTACAGATGTGAAAAAGAAAAGAGAATGAGAGAACGAACACACGTATTGTGTGTGTGTGCGCGCGTATGTGTAGCGAGGATAAAAGAAAAAGAAAGAGCGATGAACGCAGACCAGCGAGATTCGATTCTCTTTTAACCCCACCACCAACGACAGTGAGAGCACCGGTGGTGGTCTTTCTCTCGCGAGTCAGCCGCATGCGCCGTAAAAAAGTACGGCCGAAGCGGCAGCGTTTCACTCTTCGAGCTTGGTCTACCCGTTGACCGATAAAAAAGCTCTCCGCCGCGAGCTTTCGTCGGGGTATCCTCGTCGCGTACAAATCTACTTTTCTACGCTGTTCTTTCTTTCGTCGTGTCGCGAGCGAGCATTCCTTTGTGATAAGAACCACGGAAGGTTCTCCTTGTTGGGAAGGCAAAAAAGAGAGATAAAAAAACAGATTGATTTCAGAAGAGAAAGAAAGAAAGAAAGAAAGAAAGAGAGAGGGAGAGAGAGGAGAGATGGAGGAGAGATGGAGATAGAAAGACAAAGAGAAAGAAGATTCAACGTCGTCGTTCAATGTCTTCTATGCAAGTCGTCGTTGTCGTCGTCGTCCATGGTGCTCGGTCTCCGACGTCGACGATAAGGGTTGTTTCTCCGTGGAAACCCTGGGGGTGAGAATACGAAGCAGACCACGCCTCTTGTCTAAGGTTGCTCCCACCATTGCTAGATCTCTGCTCTTCTCCGCCGACGCTCCAGGAACCTAAGATTTTTCCTCCCCTGCATCTCTCAACCCTCCTTTCCTCTCTACCTCCTTCTCTCTCTCTATCTCTCTTTCCCTTTCTCATCCCTCTCATTCTCTTTTGCTCACTCTTCGCGTCTCACCCTTCTCACCAACGGCGACGACCACCGCTCCGTTGCCGACTTTCCTCCCACTCGGCACCTCAGTCCGGGCGTCTACCACCCCCCTTCTTCTATTGATCCGGCTCTAAGGGGTTGTTTCTTGTGCTCCCGGAGCTTCTGCATCGCCGTAATCCCCTCTTCTTCCTCTCCCACGTACCTCCGGCGCTCGCGTCGATTTCTAACCGAGGCACCTTTGCTTCCTACTTTTTTTTCCTTTTTCTTTTTTCCTTTCTTTCTTTCTTTTTTCTTCCCTTTTTTATGCTGTTTCCGTTTTTTTTCTCGACCTTGGCTTTCCTTGTTTTCTCCCATTCTTTTTGTTCATTCCTTCGAGAGAGAAAGTTCATTCCGATAAAATCAATTGTATCCTTTCGTTTTACTGTTGACTCTCGTCTTATTCTTTCTGCCTCGTGAAAAGTGTATCAAATGGAAGTCGCTAATTATCGAGTAGATAACGAAGTGATGTATACTTTTACACGCGATAATTTATATTTAAATGATGATAACATATCGATATAATAAATATAATTTCAACAATGATCATTGACATTATATGACGACTACAAAATTAATTGATCCTTTTATCAAAAAGGATTTCATAAATGTATATAAAGTTTTTGTCAGTAATGTAATACACGTTCTGGATTATATAGTAGGAAGTTTATTGAAGTTCTAGGGATACTTTCTCGAGAAGCTTTCAAAGCATAGATGGTTAGACGAGTCAAAAGTGAGATCGTGGCAAAGTTTCCGCGTTTTAGCTTAGCCATGGAGCGTTACCAACAAGCGCTTACCTATGTGCCATGTAATATACAGTTGAGGTTCTACGTGTAACGAAGTAAAGGGGTGGAGGGAACTACGGAAGGGCGGTGGGTGGATGGGAGGAAGGGTGGCTTTAGCCTGGGGCTGTTAAACACGGTGGGTCTTATCGGTAAAACTGTTCGGTACAGGCTACTACGTTCAGCCATTGGCCGCGCGAGTATCTCTGACCTTATACTCCTTGTCCGGTGGATATGCATGCTGGTACATTACGCCATATTAATGTCGCCGCTCTAAAATGGCTTATAGAAAGAGAAGGTTATAGGTTAGGAACGGCGCTAAGCGAAAGATCGTACCTCGCGGTTGACCAGATTCGATATATTCATGCGTTCATAAACTATAAACGGCTAAATAAATACTATCAATTTTTCAATTAAGTTTCAGCGTTTTATGTTCATCTGTTATCCGAAAAATCTGAAAATTAATTAATAATACCAGTTTTTATGGAATACATTAGAATGGAAGCCTCTTGTGCATACATTTTCGATATATTGTATTTTTGATTTTAAAATTATGATTCAGGAAAGTTAGTATCTTATAAAATTTGTATTTTTTCTTCAATGATTTTTCATTTAGATTTTATTAATGAAATTATTATATAATTATATTTATTTATATTTGCAAAGTTATTTTCCTCTATTTTAGTTCTCGTAATATACATAATACAGTAGATGCAGAGGGTATCGATAGATACATAGGTAGGATCACTTATAAGCCCGAAGTACATATGTGCAGGCAGCAGCCTTTCTGGGCATTAGATGGTCGGGCTAAGGTCTTAGAGGTCTCCTGGCAACCAAGCCTATCAAACTATCTTACGGTCTAACCCTTACAAACCCCTTATACCCTAAAAACCTTCCTCAACCCCCTGGAATCTCACTTCGAGCCCTTAACGACCGATCCCACGAGAGACACTGCAAAATTGAGAAAATTATCCTGCTTCGCGTTATACGTAGACGATAACTGCACGATTCTCACACTGTCTAAAGCGAGCAAGCAAACGTATATATCTGTATATACATAGAAAAGCTTCTCTATGTATGAGTTTTCGAGATGCAAGTTGAAACGTTGAATGGGAGGGTGGAACTAAATGGCCGACGGGTCGCTGCCATCTTAGTTGCGAATTAAGGAAAGGGTGCCGGACCCTCGTTGGAAACTAACTCTTGCACGAAAAGGGGATGGCTGCGTTGCGCTGCATCGTACTTCCCTTTGCGGCTTAGCCTGCATTGACGCCATTATGTGCGTTACGCTACCTTTCTGTTTACAGCCATTTTTGGAAGGTGAACATTGCAACCAAAAAACGATGCAAATTCAAACGCGTTGATTTGGAATGAAGAAGGAAAATACATGGATATTGTTAAATAATCATTTATCATTAATTTTAAATAAAATAAAATCATCCTTTATTGTTTCTCAGTTTGTAACGCGTTTTAGAAATTTCGCGAATATTAAGATAAGATCTTTAACAAATTCGTGGTTGAAACGTTTCGAGAGCACGCGTTGCCGGATATTATTTTTAGCGCGGAACCGTGTTTCCGCAGCAAATTGTAATATAATTTGGACTTGAGTTAAATGGCACGTGGAAATGATTCCATTCCATTACTCTAGAATACCACGAACTTGGTACAAACTAGATTTCTCACTCCGTATGGTAAACGGTTGGACTTGTATTAAGATGTAAGTTCGCCATTCGGAAACGAACTAAACTAAATTGATATTTAACCTGTCCTTCAGCCGAACCGGAGAGAGATAAGAGCGAGAGGAAGAAATCATAAAATGAATTCGGTATTTATACCATTTTGATTAAATTTAACTAAATATATGATCATAAAATTAAAGATACAAATAAAGGGGTAGAAAGATTTTAAACTCGTTGAAATTATGAGGGTTACGAAACGATCGCGTTTGTTTTCCTGAATACAATGAACCATGAACTCGTCGTGTCTCTCTCGCGTTAACTCCTTCCTGTATGTAAGTTTCATCTAGGTGAATAACAGAGATAGAGAGAAAGGACACAAGTGTGCAGATCGTAGAGGAACACCAACGACCAAAAGGGTCGGCCTGTCGTCGTTCTAGCACGGTTACAGCGGCCGCGAAGGCTGACAGAAGTTGTAAACTTTATGGTAAACCGTAGCGGCGACTGTCAGCCACGGCCGGTAAATGGTGAAGGTGCCGGTGCAGCCGTGTGCTTAATCCAATCCGGAGTTTGTTCTTTCGGCGATCGACGTAATCACTGGCCACACGTAGTTTCCAACCTGCTAGTACGACCGACCTAACGCTTCGTTCTAAGGTACGAGAAGCCACCACCGTTACCGAGTATGTATCTTGCTTACAAGTGTTTACCGATTGAGACCTTTTCGGGATTATCGATGTTTTCTAATTGACTTTACGCTGTACTAAAAAGTAAAAAAGTAGCAACGGTTTGCGAAATTAAAGGCTTCTGAAAAGATCGATTTCTACTAGGTTATAAGTTTTGTTGTTTTCCTTGATGATGATTTATTAATGTAATCGTTTTTATTACATTTAGAAAAAACAATTGTATCAGAAAGAAAAACTTAAGAAAGATTGTTATTTGTATAACAACATTAATATAATTAATTCGATATTTTGCAGGAGCTCGGATTTATAGGTCGAAGAGAACTATATGAATTTCAACGTACTATAATTTCAAGCGAATCCATTGCAGAAATATCGCAGTATTAGATTTCCGTACTTTTAGTCAAACGAAATTGCAATCTATCGCTCTTCGAAAGTACATATAGACAAATAAATGGATGTAACGAGGGGATGCACCAAAATCTATAGCTCGTCACTATATTTTCGATCAATAATGTACCACAGTAACATTTATAAACGCTATTGCAAACCTTACCAAATATTCAATTACCTATCGTTTCGATGAAATTAACGAGAAAGCAAAGAAACAATCTGATTATTTCCACTCAATTTGCGCGGATTGTCGGAGTGTAATTAAAAAGTCTGGTTATCCTGGATTCAACAGGTTACATGGATAATTCGAGTGCTGATCGGTTAATCCTGAAGCTATAAAAATAGCGATTGCTGCTAATGAAACTGAGAAATTTTTTTGTGAGAAGGAAAAACTAGTTGATAGAAATAAGTTCCTGAAGGAAGTATTGTCTATCTCAATTTCTCTCTTTTGTGTGTGCGCGTCCATAGGGAATTCATTTAGGTATAGTGAGAAGCTACCTCTATTCAGGGGTGTTTCGGCTGGGACGCGATTAATTATGGGGTTCCTTTTGGGGATGCCGAGCTCGAGGCTTTGAGCCCAGTCGGGGGTGGCACGTAGGGTGGGAAGTATAAGATACGTTCACGGCCAACGTAGAAACCCAGCTTAGCTTCCTCGAGTATTAGATCAATAATTCTAACCTCGAATTGCTCAGACACGAATGTCGAAAGGGATTCTCGAAGTAATGCGATATTAGTTCTCGTCTAGTGATACTTGTACTAGTCGAGATCGTTTTACTACGAAAGTATGAAATTTCAAAATAAGATCGGGTGATTTGTTTTCATAAAGAGCCATAAAATGAGAAGTAATGGTATATAAATTCAAATAAGACATCCATCCGCGGAATTGTAATATAGGTATGTAATTAATAAATTGATCAGAACACTGCACTCTCTGAAGTAATTGTTGAATAATAAAAACTCGTGTTTTAAATGCCATAAGTAATTACTCACTGTAGTCAAGTGCAGGACATCAGCTTCTCCGACTTGGTTGTCCAACGAAGTTACGTTCGACGTTTAATAAAAATTCAAAAATTTGTTGATGCGTGAAAAATGTCTTTCCGAACGGAAAGGATGCTGCGTGGACTGCAGCATCCCTCAAACTGACCATCAAACAGAGATTTCCGTCTCTTGAAATACACTGAACCAGTTTCCGGTTTCGATACATCGGCTTGTCATTAAAATGGATTTTTCGTCTTAGACCCCGAAATGATCCCCTCTACTTAACCGTTTCTTTCTTTTCCAAAGAATGCTGCTTGACTATTGGTCCATGGATTGGTCCAGGGATCGTGAGAACTCGACTAGTAACGGAACCTCATCCTTAGGTACAGCAAGACAGGTTTCGTCAATTAGAAGTCGAGAACATAGAAAAGAGTTACCTTTCGGAATCTTCTTTCAATTGCCTTATTTTTCACGTAAATATTTAAGAAGCCATTATTCTCGACTTCTTATCTGAGAATCTTATTTAATGTCAGATGTAATGTCATAACAAATATCATTTTTATACTGATAGCTTTATCAATAAGAATATTCAAGAATTCGTTTAGATTTGAGTATGAGTAGTATGAATGATCTATTGCAAGTTAACGGTTAACAGATTCTTTTTTATATTACTTAATTAATTTTATATAAAAATATATAAAATTTTATTATTGTATATTATATAAATAGAGAGCTTATTTTTTTGTCTTGTTAGATAATTATAATAGACATTTGCTGAATTTCAAGCAAGAAATGTTAATATTTTATTATTAATTTAAATTTTGAAAATTTAATAATGAGAAATAAGTTAAACATTCATCATATTTTTATATATAGAAAATACGAATTTATGTAAATGTCATCCATCCGATGCGCATCGTAGTTGTATCAGTGGTCCTGCACAACCAGTTTCACCCCTCGTTCTTACTCTTCAGTCGCCGTGCGTTGTCTATCCGCATCTCATGAGATGACCAATGGTCAGTACCGTGAGAAAACTCTGGACCAAGGTTGCTCTCGATCGAACAGGTTTTTCCAGAAATTCACTCTATTAACAAAAATTATAATGCGAGTTGTTACTTAAGCTGAAGATTTAGGGTGCATAAAATATTATGAGAAAGCATCTTGGTATCATACTACTAAATTTTTATTTAAAATGTATTGTATAGTATTTTATATATATATATAATTTATTATATTATATATATTAAGATTTTTTATCCTGAATAAAATATATAGAAATGCTCTTTACCCGGAATGACCAAAACATTAATCATTATTTTGTTGTTTTTAACAAAAAAATGAAAGAAGGTTCGTCATAATATCTTTAAACATGAAGCTATCTACTTATTCTTTGTGCGTGTTATAATCCTTGTTGGATTACGTGGATGTATCGTTCATAAAATCATATAATACCATGATGGTGCTTAAACGCGTAAGGGTTGAAATGCGGATTTAGGGTAGATGCCAGAGCGGCGATGTCCGTATCATTAATCGAGCTTCGAATAACTTGGCACAAAATGTACTTTGCTCTCAATAGAATTTTACATAAGCTGAGCGATCCTATAAAGACATTCAACGTGTTTCCGTTGAACGTTTCGCTTCCGTGAATGGATTTATGTAATCACTTTGCTTTCGTTCCCTTTGCTTAGAAACTCGTTCGGCCTTGATATTTTGATGCATTCATTCCATAAATGATCTTTCGCAGTGTATTATCGTAGCAAATTTATTGAACTTTTGATTAGATTATTTTTTTAACTGAAACTTCTTAGGCGACGGTAACAATAAAATTTTATGAAACTACATGAAAAGAAAGTGAGCATAGATGTAGAGAGAGAGAGAGAGAGTGAGATAGAATCAACAGTCGATCGATAGTTGAACAAAATTATGGAAGGTTCTAGTGTTAGTTGGTGTGAGTGTGCGTGTGAGCGTATTTAATACCTATTAAAGTAAGAATAATATAAAGTACATTTGTTTAAAAATTACATACATATTTATTAAGGGGGATAGGGTTAATTCGGTCGAAAAATGGCATATTTTTATGAATTTTTATTGAAGAAACCGTTAATATAAATGATGTTATTCCAATGGGGTACTGTCAAGTCATATTTCAAGAATACTCTGTGAAATTTCGTGAAAAAATATAAAGATTTAAGCCAGTGGCAGCAACTTTTGTTGTTTAAAAATTACATACATATTTATTAAGGGGGGATAGGGTTAATTCGGTCGAAAAATGGCATATTTTTATGAATTTTTATTGAAGAAACCGTTAATATAAATGATGTTATTCCAAGGGGGTACTGTCAAGTCTAGTCAAGAATACTCTTGAAATTTGTCGTGAAAAAATATAAGATTTAAGCCAGTGCAGCAACTTTTGTCAGGCGCTGGCGGAAAAACGCGTTTTGCGGTGGACATCAGAACTCAAGACTGGATCATCGAAAACAAAAAAACCCAGCGATTCGGTGTAGTTTATAAGGTTTATCTAGGGAGCCCTGTCAGAAAAATTTTTTTTAAGTTTTGGATTTTTGGTGGCATCTAAAGTCAAAAAACGATTTCGACCAAATCAACATTTGAGCAATAAACTTAAATGAAAAAAATAAAAAAACGCGACGCGTTACCTCGCTAAATAGGTGTAGAAAAAGTGTGAAAAAATTTAAATCGATCGGTTCAGTAGATTTTAGTGACAGTGTCCACCGACGTTTTAAAAGCAGTTGTGGGAAAATCGATATAAGTTTGACATGAGAAATTTCAAAATTCATCATAAATAAGGAGGTATATTATTTTTACGTGCATAGAGTCGTCAATTTCGGGTCTGTACATTATAGAAATGTCATCAGAGGTGTCCAGAATACATTGCTACTCTTGTCCATGTCTAACCCGACCTTCTTTGCTTTGAAGCGTAGTTTTGATTTCAGCTCGATTAATCCTTTTTATGTAATATAAAGCATACTAAAAATGCTGTATCTCCGTCAATTTTTCTTAGATCGACTTGAAATTTTCACAGAATATTCCTGAAATATGATACCTTCGCCTCAAAAAGTTTCAAAAAATCGAAAAAAAAATTAAATACCCTACCCCCCCCTTAATACACTTCATATATATTATAAAACAATTTCGACGAGATATTTTATTAGATAAAAAATTTCAACTAACATACACAAAGTCATCATTGGTCAAGAACGTTAAAACAATCCAAAATATTAGCAGAGTTTATTAGAGTGTTCGAAATATATTAAATGATCGTTAATTAATCGAAAGAAATGTATATTGTAGTCTGAAAGCACGGAATATAAGTTCGACACACTGTTCTCTTTGAAATCCACCGTATAAATAGCTCTGTTTTTTGTGAAAGTCAATTAAAATTCTTCTATTAATTGTTGTTTATATGCCTTTCTGAAGACTACATATATATATATATATAACGAAAGTAATAAGTAAACAAAATTTATTCTTCTGAAAGTCATATAAACAACTAGAATTTTAATTGACTTTCATAGAGGATAACGTGCCAGTTTAACAGTGGATTTCGAAGAGGACGGTGTCTTGAACTTATATTCCATGCTTCTAGATTAAAAGATACATTTCCTTCGCTTAATTAATCAATTAAAGTAAATCTAATGCAGTACTGTATTTCATTAATATTTAGGATTGTTTAAATTAAAGTACATTTGTTTTAACGTTCCTGGTCAGTAATGACTTTGAGTTGAAAATTTTCATTTAATAAAATATCAGATCAAAATTGTTTAATATTCGAAATATATTAATAGATATGTATTTAATTTTTAAACAAATGTATTTTGCATCATTCTTACTTTAATCGGTATTAAACTGATTCTGATTCTAAAAAAAATTTAAATAACAGTAAAAACAAGAATAACTAATTGTTAGACACGAAAAAACCGGATATTCCCCCTGTTTTTACAATTATACTAACATGTATGATTTTAAGGTACGAGCGTTTTCTGTACATTATTTTCGTATTTGTTTAATTTACTTATTATAACTAAAGCTTTAAGTTAAACTCATTACATATGTTATTAATGTATACTAATGTATTTATTTCTAAATGTTCTTCAATTTAAACACATTATATCGATAGTATTCAATCAAAAATCTAGTAGGTGTAACGGTGTAGGATTTTAAGGGACATTCACCGTATATGTAAATCAATTGATTATTTTTCACATGATAATACGAGTTTCACTTTTATTGCGCGTGGAGTCCATACACATCTTTTTGTAAGATGATAAGAAAGAACTTAAAATAATTATTACTAATATTTATAAAACTCTAATTCTATATTAAATGTATATATTAAATATTCATGACAATTTTTCATCATTGTATCATTTTTATACAAACATCAGACTATTGAAACTTCAATATTTACCATTCGCTTATCTAGAAGTTTCGTGTTAAACGTTTCGATTCATGGTCGGTAAGAGAAGCTTAGCCGCGACATTCGTGGTTCCGCAATTTCACCTAGGATCCTACGTGAATTTGGATTTGGGATTGTAGTGGTGAGCATGGTAGCAGCCATATTCGTGTGGGTTGGACGACGAGAATCGAGTCCATTAATTTTCGGCGGGCTTCGCGCGTGGAGGGGGAGGGGGAGTGGAGGGGTGTGGGCTCGGTCGAAGAGAAGTACCACATTTCTATTCGTATAACGTGGGTTGGGGGGAAGTAGGAGTCTAGAGGGTTTGGGTAGAAGCTGACTTGAAGACGTCGATATTCACGACGCCGACGCCGACGCCAAAGTCTCGTCTCTTGTTCGACGTTCTCTCGCCTTTGTCTTCTATTTCGTTCTATGTACATATCTATGTATAGTTTCCGAGAGAAAGAGGAAATTGTGAAGAAATGAAGCCTGGATAATATTGACAAAGATGTTTCTCATTCAATATACAATATCTTTCTGGTATTGAAATTATTATTTCCTTAGTAATTATAATATATATGTGTGATTTTTTTCTAGGAATAAGTATGATGGCAAAAATACAACCTATAGAAACCCGTGAAATTGTCAAGCCACGTTGACAGAACTTCGAATTATTTGTTACGAGGTAAAATCATTCTATACCACTTGGTAGGTCCAGTCCGCACATCGATTAACGGACTAATCCAACGGTTCTAACTCGTCGAACTTGAGGATCGTAATCGAAAACGGAAACTGAATCGGAATGTCAATCGAACATATAGATCGAATTTGGTAGTTAACGATCGTTTGATTGGAGAATGAAAAACGATGATGAGATTGGAGTTTCGAAGGTGCATAAACACAGCTGGTTCATACATTGCCGAGGAGAACAAAAACAATATAAACTTTTGGAAGGGACGGACAAACTCGGTGCAGTAGTATCCGAGTGAAGATACACAAAACGTCTCCGAGGGTGCAGTTGGTGTTCGACTCTATGGAGAGATAGAGATAAAGAGAGAAACAGTGAGAGTAGTATGTGTGGTAGTGGTAGTAATAGTAGTAGCAGAAGAGGTAGGAGCGATGCCTGGCACAAGTTTACAATTTAATACCGGTGCGAGAATACACGAAGGAGGAGCACAGCGTTGTTGGTGGCAGTTGGTCGTAGCTAGAGGTGGCAGTGTTGAGGTGGGTGGAAGGAAAGAGAGAGGTGCTTCGGGAGCTGATGGGGATGGTCGGGTGGAGGCCGTAGTGTTTGGAGGTTAGACCGCAGTTACAATATCGCTTGATTAGAAATGTACATAGCGTATATGCGCGCAGGCCGCATATCCAGATGGTGGGTGGTTGGGTTGGGTCGATGCCTGGGCAACTCCATAGTTTAATGCACGGACCGTGGAACTTGCAATAAGGAAGGGTGAACGGAGAGAGAGAGAGAGAGAGAGGGTGCAGGGAAAGGAAGGTTACAGAGGTCGAAGTGATGCTAGGGGTTTTGTGTAGGTGTCCGTATGTATCGACACATACGCTAGTAACAAACTCGCGACCAGCTCTGCGTCATAACGCGATCGCACTACTTGCACCAGCTTTCTCGTTTGTTTCTTCTCCGAAAAGAATGCAGTACCTCCTCTTATTCTTCACTAGCCGTTTTTCTCTCTCATCTACTTTCATTTTCTCTTCTAGCCTTGTCGTTGATCTCTCTCGATCTATGTTTTTTAATAATGCATGTCTTATTTCCTTTAGCGGAAAAATCATACTATTTGTAGCACAATAGATTTCGATGCGCGAGACAATGACCGATCGATGAAATCGAGCAAAGATAATAATACATCAGATATTTTACGTCGTGGTTAGTTTATCTTAAATTAGTAGATTTTTTATATATTCGAATTGTTTAAGTAGATATTAATTTATCATAAATTTATATCTTTTCTAGAGAGATTATTATCGGATATAGTTAATTGTAATTTATTGAAACTTTTCCATTTGGAAAACTGTTTTGAGATTCGTCAATGTAATGCTAAATGGAATGTTATATTTAAATAGACTACATAATTATCAGACTAAATATTTATAAACCTATATTTAGTAACCTAATTTGTAAAACACACTAGCGGAGTTGAATTTCATAAATGGATTGAATTCAATATTAAATAGAATTATAATAGCAGTATATTTTTCATCAGTGAAATTTGCGATATTTAATGGAATCAGAAAACAACAAAAAATATCCGAAAGACGTTTTCAATTATTATTATTTATATAATATATATATTTCATTTATTTTTACGAATGATCATTACCGTTAAATTTATTACATTTCGATCAGCGTATTGACTCAAAATGACATCAAACAATTTTCGGTGAATGGAATCGAGTCTAACGTTTTCCTCGTCATCTTCTTCGAGAACACTACACGATATTGCAGTGGCATTCGGCGTTTCCTCTCAAGCGCGAGCTTTCCAAACTTTGACCGAATCGAGAGAAGGTGGATCGCATGGTAAAAGAGGAAGTGAGATGAGAGTAACCAGAGGGTTGGTTAGGATGAGATAGAGAAGGAAGGACCAGTAACGGGAGAGAAAGAGCGAGCGTTATTGAGAAAGCAGAACGGCGGTTACCTAAAGAGAGGAGTAGGAGAAGGGGTAGAAGGAGGAGGAAGAGGAGGAGAGGCAATGGCTGAATATTCCTCGAGGACGAGCTGCGGAAGTAGCGACAGTCGTTCCCCGAAAGCCCAGTCTAGAGACCAAGGCATATCGCTAATATGCTGCCATCTTGATACTATATACGTGTTTCTGCTTTCTATACTGCTATTTCGAAACTGAATGCTATGTATCCTTGTCCTCATCATATCGTGGTTGGTTCTTTGAAGATATTAAACAAATTCATATCTTTGACGTTAGGTATTTCGAAGTAATCGATATCAAGAAAAGATATTTTTAATGAATGATGAAACTAAATAGTTTCATGTTTCGTTTTATTTAAAATAATTTTCTTCTTCGACTTATACATTTGGCGAGAAACACTGAAGTGAGATTTCAAGCATTAAAATAATAATAGCACGGCAGAATGTGGATAATAGCGGTCTTGATGTAGGTGTCTTCGGGTATGGCTGTAAGACAAACGACCTCGTTCCTAGAGAGATAGCGAAAACACCGACAGAAGCGTTCCTAGCAGTTAATTAGCTGAATAATGCAGCGTTAATCTAGTCAAAATTGCATGCATTTGGACCACGCACGTAGTTTCGTTCTGGGAAACTCACGAGCTCGGACGTTCGCCCGCCAAAGTATATGCGTTCGTTCGTTTACGCGAGCGTACATACAGATATACATCAACAGAGTACGTATACAGGTAGCAATACGATTACACGCTGAACGGAGATACACAAAATTGTTAGATTTACTTCGGCTGGTTCATAAGCGCGAGCTAGCTCCTTCGTTTTGTTGAATATTGCATCAAAATCCTTGGTAAGTCTCTGCAGTTTGCAATTGTTTACGGAATATTTACGTTTAAATGAAGTTATTCATCTCTAATTTAGCGTATATAAACAGATAAGTATTGTTGCTACAATAATAGATTGTTATATCAGTAAATAAATGTATAGGTATGAATGTATATTTTTATAGTTTTTAACTTAAAGGTATTGTTAGTTTTATTTCATTGGTTGATATAAGAAAGATCGGAGTGTTCAGTTCAGTTTTCTTCATAGATGTGTTAGTGCATAGAACTTACAATCTCCTTTGCTATTAACCTTTTTCCTTATCCACCATAGAACACAGCTCTTTTCCACTACCAGTCCGCAAATTCACGACAGGAGCAGTTTCTCGCTCCCTGTACCTACATGTAATCGAAAGTAATTATATTAATTGCATTGCACATCCCTAGAGCTGTTACGCGGAGTATTGGCTCGTCGCCTCGTCGGTTAATTCATACACATACATATACACGCTTAGAACGCTTTTGTGGATCTGTGTGTCTGGGTCTATGCGTGTAGATCCGCGTTACCGCGGCTTAGAACCTAAGTGTCAGAGGGACCTAAGTGCGCAATTAAACGTTAACGATTTCGCGTCTGCAAGAGACATCTGCGGTCTTCGACAAGGTGACTCGCGCTTCGCCTGAGTTTAATCGCTATCTCGCAATTAATTCTTCTTTATCGTCCGATTTTCTCTCATCTAAATCTAGTATTTATTTTTATTTTCTCTGCTTACAATTAATCTTCTTGGATTTGTTTAAGAGTAACTTCTATCATCACCAGATCATTGGGAAACATTTTTGAAATGACGTTTACAATATTGATTTATATTATTGTGATAAAGAATGTGGAAATAATTATAATAAATTAAAGATTAACTCTATATAACTTAATGAATAGTATAAGTATTTCGTATTATGGAGAATAGTAATGAAGGAGAATTATTAATTCCTCTTTCTCTTCCTTTACCATTCGATTCGATTGCGTTACGATGTAGAAATTACGATGTAGTTCGAGTAGTGTAAGAAGATTCTAATAATTAGAAGATAAAGCATGCGTGCCAATACGTCCGAGAGAATGCGATTCCCGTCAAAGGTTTCAATGCTAATCTACCACATGGGCGACGCCTGTTATTTCCTTATAATTACTCCATTTCCTCTTGCAACTATGTTTCGCGTCGATGAGCTGCTAACAGTGGAGAGTAGGAATGAGAAAAGGGCAGATATTCGAACATTACGTAGATACGCACACACGATCGTGAAAGCCAATGGATGACAAGCGGTCGCTGCTCCCAAGATATCGAGGAAATGAATGGAATTGGCTGCCGAGCAAAATCGCACCGTGATAATTACCTATTAACTACACTGTGCCTGTTATCGACTGCTACCACAAAGAATCTCCTCCTAAGTGCATCATTTTCTGATAAGCCAAAATTCTTGAATAGAAAACATTAACACAGATTACATATAAAGTGTTTCTAATCTCATATTGTATCTTGGCGGGTATATGTATATATATATTTACCTTTAAGATCGACATATCATTCTTTAAGTTGAATTTACAGAGATTAGGTAGGATTTTTTTGTCTTAAGAGGCAAGGATTCGGTAGGGAAGTCCGGTCAAAGGCCTTGAGTATCGATATCGCGTAACTGGGTCGCCGTGTACTCTGGAGCTTTTAATCTTGAACTCGGACTGCCTCAAAGAGATTCCGCAACAGCAATGTTGCTGAGCAAAGCTTCAAGAGAACTCTAGACTCGTAACGGAAATAGTAACGTAGTAAGGTTAACGCTTCGGTACTAGCCGTATACTCTCTCTCTCTCTCTCTCTCTCTCTCATTCTTGGAGATAGAGAGACGTCTCTCTAAAGACTGACAAAGCCGCGATCCCTGGCGCGGACCGGCTGAAATGCCTGGGGGTTGATTGATTAGAGGGTACGACGTAGAAGAGAGAGGCTACTCGTAGAGAGACCGGGCTGAGTTGTAGGGGGTGGGTTTAGTTCGGCAGGACCCTTGGGTTATTTGGGGGCGGTGTGGAGACGGCGAGTCGAGCGTTCGAAGCGAACGTAGACGGTGAACGGTGCAATAGTGGGGTTGTCCAGGAAGGAAGAGGAGGTGGCGAGCAGGAGAGTAACCGGGGGTAGGAAGAGTGGAAGCATGAGGAAGAAGAGAGGAGGAGATGGGTGGGAGAAGAGGGACCGGAGGCGGTAGTTCGAGGTGCTACAGTTTATAATAGTTGCCGCCGCCCTCGGGCCAACCGACCCTGCCCGCAACTTCCACAGAGTTGCTTAAACCTAGCCTCCTCTTCCAACCGGGATGATCAAGTCTCGTCCTAATGTATCCTTAAAGAATTTCCTCTTTTTATTCCCATTTTTATATAGATGACTATTATTTTTTACTGATTGAACAGTTGTCTTAAGATCTACGATATGATCGATCTTTCCAGGTCGAACGATCGACCGACTAAGAGAATCACGCAAGCGGAATATTTCCCTCGAGGCAATAGCATATCCGCGATCACGAGTGTGTGTGTGTGTGTGTGTGTGTGTGTGTGTGTGTGTGTGTGTGTGTGAGAACGAGCGCGCACGCCTGTGTCGTAGATTAGTTTGTAGTTCCTCGGGAAAAGAAAAAGAGCGAGTTATTAGTTGCGGCTAAGGGTCAGAGGAACTGAGAAGGAAAGATGACGAGGTCAGGTGTACCGTAACCATGTCGACGATTTAGCCCGCTTATCTCCAACGTTCCGACAACTTCCGCTTCTACTTTGATCAAGGAAAACGAACTTGATAATTGAGTTTGCGTTTGGTGATTACTTCCTTTCCGACCTTCGGTTCTATCTTTTTTTTTTCTCTTTTTCCTTATCCATAGATTATTTTATACGAAAATATTCACTTTTTCTACTTTTTATTTAATCGTATAAAATTTTTTCCGCATTTGATCACTGATACCAATTGGTAATTAGATTTTAATAACAATAGTATTTTAATATCTGCTAAACAGACCGCATTTATTATAATGGTTAGAATTTAATGTATACGTATAATCCATTGACTACAGTATTGCCAATGTATAACGGTTAAACTGCACACACACGTGCGCGCATGTACACAGACTCGTTTGGTAGGTACTATCGAAATTGGTCTCCGTGTTTCCGAATCAAATTCGAAGAAAGGAGCGATTTATATGTCTACGTGCGTACGTGCACACCTATGAGCATGCTTCACGGTTTCTCGGTCCCGTGACAGTGGTCTCCGTTATAATTCTCCGTTATCTATGGAAATTCTAAACCGTACTAAACAACAATATATATCCCAAAACTATGTAATTCTCCGTACTACGACTGCATGGTATGCAATATGCCTTGGTGAAGGATTCTGACCGATGGTGGGTCTATCTTGTTTTATGTTACTTTATCCTATTGTCGAAAAACTTTGTTTCATTTGTTTCTTTTTCTATAAAGTATTTTTTAAATACTATTCGTTTTGTCAATTATAGTCTTTAACCATTGGAGGATTAAATTATAAGATTGTATTTAAATGATCTATTTATTTACAAACCGAATTATATTAATAATTAATAATAACAATGAATATTATCGACAAAAACATGCAGGCTATCGAGCAAGTATCTGGAGAAAAGTGTAATCGAGAAAAAGATAGAAACTGGACGAATCTCAAAGCCGGACATGGAAGTGGACTCCAGAGTCAAGTCCCACGGCAATGTCCTTGAAAGCTGACCGTGCCTTAGGACAGTACGTAATCACACCACTCCGCTATTACTTCCTATAACGCTATCTACGCCAGGAAACGCCATTGCTCGGTCGTTCCTACGTTGGTACGTGGTTCAGGGAAGCCGAGGATGATGAGATCTGCAGGCTTGCATCCTGATGAGACTATTAGGATGGCTTGATAAGTCCATAATATTCTGGTCGATGCTGGGCAGCGCCGTCGACTCCACCCGGTGTCCTCGCCAAACCGCTCATCCTCTTCCATCTCGAATCTCTGCAAGTCCTGATTTCCTTTACTATACCCATCTTTCTCTCTCTCTCTCTCTCTCTCTATCTCTCTTTCACTTTCTCCCAATCCCTTCACTCGCTCTCTATATCTTTCTCTTTCTCACACTATGGTATTCTACTACGTACTTGGAATTTACGTATGTGTACGTTTATGCTGCTTCTCGGTCAGATTGACGGCGAGATAGCTGACGTTTCCATCGACTTTGTCAACCTCGAACACCTATCATTTCTCAAGGTAGAGGATGTATCGAGCTTTTCCTGGAATATAGATTTCCCATAGAGTAGATGGGTGTCCATCCATCATTTCTCTTTATACAAATTAATCAATTTCGTCTTAATTGTTTATATTGTGTAATAAAACGGTAAGTTTATTGGACAAGATCTTGTCGATGTTTGGATCAAGTTCTAATGAGTTTTTGTGCCGACGAATGGTCATACCTTTATCACTGTTTCCTTTTCGTCTGCTCTTTCGAAACAACTGAGAATTAACTTTGAGCATTACAGATGTTGAGGTGTACCGCGGTGAGAAGCTAATACCTTGTTAGCCTGACAAATTCGGTCCATCTCTACTCCTCTCTAAATACTACCTATCTTGATCTTTGGATTTACAACAACTACTTATCTTGATCTTTGAATCGTCATCACACCTACTTTAGTAGTCATAGTTCTCGGTTAATTACTAATTGTCGTAACAATTGATTGTTAAGACAATTAATAAGTTATATAATAATATCTATTACGTATAATATTTCTGAAATATGTTGGAATATATGAAAAAATTCTTATTCTTTTTTCCTTTTTTTTTTAATTTGTTAAATAGTTAAGGAATGAAGAGAAATTCCAAAGTCTTAATCACTGACAAATATTGGCAACTTCTTGCGCGAATTCCATGGCTGCTCTTCGCTTTGGACGATAGCTCGAAATTGGCGCGAATGGAATCTCGAGCAGTTTCGAATCGGCGAATAGGTGAAGGGTGTCGGTTATCGAAGGATGACGGCTCTTGCTCGCTTAATCGTGTCGCATTCTCATCCGCTTTACCCTTTCACCCTTGCACGATTTCACTCTTGAATCTTCTCTATTTCTCTTCCCTTTTCTTCACCTATATATTTCGTTGCCTGCCTCCTATTTACTCATCCCATTTATCAACATTTGTTACCACTTTTTTTTTCTTTTTTAATTTGTTAGTTTAATTATAATGGTCATATTTTTTTTGCTATACTGGTTGATTTTCAAGGTAATACATTATATTCTTTTGATTTACTTCTCATCATCCTTTATAATGAAAAAAAGAGAGAGACGAAGTGGGGGAGAAAAAAGAAAAAGAAAATGTGATATTAAGAATTGAAAGGAATTCGCCCGATATTTAACGATTTGGATGACAATTACTTTATCTCGAGTCAAAGAAGGGAAGGAAAAAGGATGGATGGTGAAGGAGGAAGAGAAAAGCTCTGTACGAACGATCGTTCAAGGGTGAATGGGAGTGGTGATAGGACTAGCAGCATAGGATAATAGAATTGCATACCCGAGGAGTACCAATATCCGGAGCAGCCTTGTCGGCGGCGTTTAATTGCATTAGTATTTTATCGCGAGACCAGCTGTCGGGAGACTTTCCGATCGAGCAAGTGTCACCAATATTGTTTGATTTTATCCTATAAACAGGGAATGAAAATTAGTTTGTAAATGAAAATGTCTTCTGAAGAATACATGTCACATAATTGTATTTTATTTTTACACGTAAGATTAATTATTGAAATAATTGTTCCATGTGTTACAGAAAATAAAGTGGTAAAAAATGATATTTCAATAAAGGAAGATTTATCTAAGTAATATTTTTTAATGTAAATATTAAACATTTTCAATATGATCACTAGTTTAAAATGTCAATGTTATATTTATTTCCTCTAACCCTGTAAAGTTCCCAATCCACCATAACTTTATAAAGATATATTATTCATGCAATGCAAAATGCCTCGTTCAAACTCATTCTATTCGACTGACCTGACACTTTGCAGAGCATCGAAAGAGATTCAAGGGTGAGTACGAAATATTCGTTGGCAGGGTTACTAGCCGGAGAAAATGATGTGAAAGCTTATGAAATGGCGGTCTAGTCCAGTGAGATACTGTACTATGGTGTGTTTCCACCTTGCACCGAAAGATAATATGCCGGGATAGTAATAGTTAGAGCTTTATCTTTGTTGGACCATAAAACTAACCCCTTCTACGTTTGACGATAAGCCCACGTCGCATTTCGTTCTATAGTCAATCCTAGAATTTTAACGATTATTTACTTCCTTCTTTTATATAATACGTATATATATATATATATGTCTAAGTTATTGAGATATTATTGTTATTTTATATTGTAATTATTTTTTGTTATCTGATATAAATTATCAAAGTAATAATTATATATTAATTTTTAATTATATATTAATTTGTCAAAGTATTAGATATTGAAAACACCAGTAAGATTTCAGTAGTATATTTCTTTCGTCAACATCTTTAAGAATCTAAGATAAGATGTACAGAAGCTGTCTTGCTTGATTTACCTGAGATTGTAAGTAAGAAAATTAAGAAGATAAGACGAAAGGAAGATACCGGTCAGGTTGTTATTTCAATGACGTTGTATAGTAGGCGATCGTAAATTGTAAAATCTATCAAGAGCAACGCGGTCGACATAACTCAGGGGGTTGCTATCCCGGGTGGTATGAAGCATGGCGGCCAGACTCGGCATAAATACCCTGCTTGCAGAATAGTACCGGAGCAGAGAGCAAGCCCAGACCCGTTGTGGCGTGGCAACATCATCTATCTCGAATAATTTATTATCGCGCGACTACCGCGTCCTCGAAATCCGGACAAGAACGCGACTATAGGAACTGCGGACAGGAAACAAGTATCCTACCGACGAATCTCAACGTTCTCGACTTTGGACTCGATTGTGAGTCACCGAGGTCGCCGAGGTCATCTTTCCTTGAGACCTTCTGAAGCCACTGTGGTATTCTGTGATTTTTTGGGTCATATGATTTTATTACCCACATCATTTATATATATTTATATTATATCATTAATAAATATACTTTAGTTTTTTGAACAAGTTCCATATATTGAAAATGTATAATATAAATTTGAGGATCATTTGAAAAGTTCATAGATTATTTTTTGTTAATAAATAGATTTCATTTTTTACGTAAAACACACATCTTAAAGTAGAAATTAAAAAGAAAAAAGAAAATTCGGTATATATTTCTAGTAATAAAATTTTGTATGAATTCATTTATTTATTTGTTGATTTTTGTTATTTATCTTACAGTCTCAATAAATGTGATGAGATTGTAAGATCGATAAGCTTTGTCGAGCTTGCAAATGGGCGATCGTGCGAATCGAAATCTTGTGAAGTAAATGCACGTTGACGTTAGAGGCCGTGCAACAGGCTGTTAATAGGTCTAACCAATCGCCATCGAGGACGATTTTTAATGACCTCGTATACTATTCGATCGACGTCGTTAAATTATTTTTAGTTGTGAACTTCATTGCCAATATTATTTTATCGTACTTATATGTTGTTGAAGATTCAAGCAGAAATAATGAAAGATATCAAAAATATATTTTTATAGAAATAATTTAATTTATTTTATTTTTTAATATATCACCAAAAATATGTACCTGATCATTATTGATAATATTGATGAAGACACACAGAAAAAGTATTAATTAAAAAATAAGTAAAAAATATATCAATCTATAATGTTATTCTAAGAAAAATAAGAAAAGATAGATGTAGAAACTTTTATGGCTTTTATTAAATTCATACGTACTAAATGATTAGTGAGAGAAGATAAGATTTCATCATATTATATCGATCTATACTCCATCTAAATAATATTCATAAATTATAAGAATTAAGGTTATTCTTTTCGAACTTGGGTCATAAGGCATTTTAAAAAGAGAAATTTTCTTATTTATCGCACAATGATATTATCTGATATTTGTGGTGGAAAAATACGAAATTATTAAAAATTAAAAAAATCTAATTAAATATTGATAAGTCAAAGTAATCAAAAGATCATAATATTAATTATTTGTAACAAAAAATTAACAAATTTTTTAAATAACCTTAAGACATGTGGCGCCATCTTACAGTGAATGCTGGAACCCCATAACGCAAGGGCTTGAAGAAAATCAGAAGGTGTGAAGAAGAGAACTTGTAAAAAAATTCTACTAGATGGCACCAGCCTTCAATTTTTTCGATTAACAGCACATTTTTTTTTTCGTCGGTGAATCGAATTTTTCGCGGGAAAAGTAAGTAGCGAAGAGAGATACGAAAAATCGTAGAATTTTATCGAGTTTTTAAGGATTGTTCTATGTGCCATAAACATTATAAAATTGTTATAAAATTTTTTATAATGAAAAAGAACGCACAAAAGTAGTGATCACTTATAAAAATAATTTATTTTTTAATTTTTTAATTTTTTTTTTTTTTGGTTGGAGTTGTCTTTAAAATCGCAAAGCTAGGAGGGTTAATATCGAACGTGCTGCAATATGGTGCCCGCTCGAGATCGCAAGCACTTCCCATCTTGATATGCGGTTCAGGTGTAGATACCGCAGAAGAGAAGGGGAGCGGAGAAGAGGAAGTACCAGGTTGGCGGGCAGATTTTCAAAAAACCGGAGAGGCTGCGCGCGCTTCGCCTTCATTGATCGGAGGGTTGTGTCCAGAACGGCCACTCTCTCTCCGTTTTGCTACGAACGCAAACTACCCTCTTCGTCGGCACGGGGACACGGAAGAGGGACTCGTGCGGCGCCGACTTTCAGGGCGGAGCCCAGGAATCTCCTACAACCGTGTTTTCTCTCTCACTCTCTCTATCTCTTTCTTTTGAGGAAAAAAATGTGAAAAAATAAAAAAATAGAAAAAATAGGAAAAAAAATCACAAAATATAACAAAAATTGTTATATATAGGCCGTCAGATTTTTAAAGTTTTTTTTCACTTTGTATATCTTTTGAATCCTTACGAGAGTTTCCATAGGAAAGTTCTAATAATTAAAAAAAAAAAGATACAAGAGAATTCTAAAGAAGTAAAGAAATAGGAGGATGCTTAAAAAAAATACATCGCTTGATCCAGTCTGTTGAAGTCTCCGTTTTAAAACGATCGCTATCGTACCTTTCTTTAAACGTAAATGCGAATTTTCTGAAATCAACATATATATTACGATCTGTCGAGTTTATCTCGCTGAATCTCGGAAGTTAGCCGGCAACAGAATCGAAAATCGGTTGGTGAGAGAGTTTCTCATTACAGTTTTGGGATGATTTCGAAAAGAACCTTCCCTTTCCCCCTTGTGCTCGGCCGGTACACCGCAGCATTTTTCAGTCTAGGGTACCAACCTCTACTGGGTCCTGGCTTTCGTTCTAAAGGTAACGAAATAGAGAGAGAACGAAGAGAGGAAGAGATAGAAGCAACGAGAGATAGTCAAGCAGAGAAAGGAGGATGAAGAGGAAGAGGAAGGTGGGAAATGACGAAGTGAGGGAGAGAGAGAGAGCGAGTTAACCTAACCTCAAAATTCCAGCATCAATTCTGGAGCCCCTCTAGTGTCCTACCCACCCGGTGCAATTAGGAACTACCCCTTCTATCCTATTCTGCCTCTATCCTCACTTCCCTCGACCTCCCACTCCGTTGAGAGTGCCGAGACCACGTGATCTGGCAACTACACTCTTGTTTTTAGGGTGGCGGCCCGGGAGTCGGCGGCGTGGCGGGGCAGGAGACGGTGGACTGATGCGAGCCAGAAGGAGGGTGGTGGCTCCAGGTGGAGGGAAGGAGGGAGGGAGTGTTCGAGTTGCTGGGTAGGAATACCACGTCCGCGTCGCCATGGCTACCGTAGGGGGTGGTATATACTTGAAGGGCTACCCCGCTGTACAGTCTCGGCAAAATCGTGAAAACTCGCGAAAACTGGTTGCGGAAAAAGTTCGGTCAGTTCTACGAATACTTTTGGGGTTGCTTTTACCCCGTTGCTTTCCCTTTCGTGGCCTCCTGTTTACATCGCTTAAACGTCTAAGACAATTAATGATTGAGCCTTCGCGGTTTTTCAACGGATTTCTCGTTTCACCCTACCATCTTATATTCCTACTAAGCTTGGATATCCGACATTTTGAGTCATCTCGACATTTGACCATGATTCACCACGTTATCGCGACGTCAACAAGTCAATCATCGTTATTTTTTTTTCTTCCTATTTTTAAATTTTCTTTTATAAGTATCTTTTAGTTGTCATTATATTTTTTTTGTTTTTCCTACAATTTTTTTTTAATCAATTTCTTGTAAGATTATAAGAAAAAAAAAAGTTATGCAAAAGAAGAATACATTTTTTAAACAGAGTGATTTTTTATTTCGGCGAAAACTTTAAAGTTTATCAAGCCACGCATTTTATACGTGTATCTTTGTAACAACCTATCCTTTACGAAAACGGTTATGTTTATTGGCCCCGTGGTTAGTACTAAAAACGAACGATAATATCTTGCCGTTAATGTTTAGGAAGCATAACAACGTGCTCGTATGCGGAAACATGAACCTATTTACGAATGTATCATCAATGAGGTATATATTATATATAAATAAGAAATCATCAGAAATGTTTGATATGATACTAATAGAATACGAATTTGTAAAGTGGAATCGTTTCAAAGCTCGGTACTTTCCATTTCCCGCACCCTCGTCTTCAAAGAGTAACATTGATCCAAGTCTGTAATGAAATGTCATCAAAGATTCATGGTCCTTCCATTAGGAACACACTAATTATTTTAACTTGCGTCGCGTCGTTCGCGATTTGGTCATTGCGGCAAAATTGAGTCACTTCATCGTCTCCTTTCGTGGATTAGTGACTTTTAAAAAAGTATCTATAAATTCAATACATGAGATTTATATGTACTATATATGAGATGCATCACGAATTGATATATTATTTTTAAAAATACAATGAACATGAAAGTTAATTTATTAAATATAATTAAAAAAATATATTTGAATTTATTTTATTGAGAGCGAGAAAATATAACTATGTATACATATCAGCTCAGAATAATTTTCTTCATAAAAAAATGAAATTTGGATTGAAGGGATGGTGCGATTATGGCGTCGTTACACTTGATTTGGTATAAGTGGCATTGCCATCAACAATTTCAACTATTGACAGGGTCATAGTTGCGATACAGAAACGCTACACGATGGTTGGAGTGGGGATAGTTGGGGGTCCAAGAGCACCTCGCGGTTGCAGACAATGCACCCGAGCAGAAAGGTGGCGTGCCTTAAGCTCGTTAGAGCTACACGACTAGTGCTAAAGGCACCAGTAGAGGAGAATGCGGACTTGTCAACATTCAACCGACTGAATTCGCTAACGTGTTGAACCTAGTCGGATGCCTCGAGCACAAGCCACAATCTAATCATGGCACGCCACATTCGCAACTTCCCGTTTTACGAAGGCACCCCTATGATAGTACCCTCTTTTTCCACCTGTTTATCCGTACGGCATATTATATTCTTTTTCTAGAGTAACTATATGTATCTATGCCTGTTTCGTTCATTTAGGACAAACTCCGAGAAGCATTTAATTCTACAGTATATTCTTACCTGTTTTCTATTTTAGATTTTATCTAGAGTTTAATCAAAAATTAATAACATTACGTATACTTATGTAGATTTTATTTTAACATTTTCAAAAAGCAAGGTTACTTTTTAGTGTCAATTTTTAACGAAGCGATAAGTTTCAATCTATTCGCGTCGATCGTATTTTCCTATATTTTTCTTCTCTCTCTCTCTCTCTCGCTCTCTTTCGCTCTCTCTATCAGGTTCTCCGATTTTGGTGAAGAGTCGCGATGGAATACGAATTGGACTTGCTTCGATCGCACTAACACGCCGGGGCTTTTAATCGCTTCGAAATGATTTTTGTGGTCCTACCGTTTTGATAAAATAATAAGCACGGTTGGATAGGTTTGGGGGGAAGTGGTCGCGGTCAGTTTTAATTTGATTGACCTCCATAGAACGCGATCTATAATATTTCAACGACGAAATTTACACGGCGTTGTCCGATTCTCGCGCGTATCACCTACGTGTAGTCTACGTATCGATATTTTCAATTGTAAAGCTAAAGCGACGATCGACGGTGTGTTACCTTTTTTAATTTAAATTAATTCTTTTTTTGCTATACACACACACACATAATTAAATAAGAAAAAGATTTTAGGTAAAATTTTACAAATAATTATTTTATCTAACGATATATTTCTATGATTATAATTTTATTGATACACGCATACATAAATTCACTTATAAGATTTCTAATTTTACAAATATAATAGTGTACTTATGTTGTAAGAAAAATATTTAAAAACTAAAAAAAATAAAAAATTAGAAATAAAAACAATATAAAAAAAGAATGTTTACTCGTGTCTGTTTTGATTACACAACTCATACGTTGTGATACATCTTACTAGTTTCGTGAATGTCTTGTCGAGAAAGCGAATGACGCACCCTGCTTCATAACAACACCGAGGGCAAAAGATGATCATCTTCAGATGATCATCTGCCACGCTCACAGTAATATCTAGGCGGCTATCGAGCATATAGCTAGTAGACGAAGGCGGAGTCTACTTTCCCCTTTCTCGCTACTCCCACCCCGCTTTCAGCGATTCTACCGTAGGTAACATAGCATTAGGTAAGCTTTTCGTTTTATTGATTTTTCGAAAAAGCGCGTGCGCGCCCGGAGTCGCGCTCTCCGCACTATCGCCTACGAGCTGCATCGTTGTCGTGAAAAACGCACCCCCATCCCTCTTTGTCTCTTTCACTCCTTCCAGGACTCCTATTTGGTTGCGCAAAACATTCTCTCTCTCTCTCTCTCCCTCTCTCTTTCTTTCTTTCTCATTCTTATTTCACTTCCCCTTCAACCGGTACAGCTCCTCGCGCTTTTCCCGCGAAAGAAGTTGAAAACTTTTCACGATTTAAAACTCGTTTCTTCCTTCGTCTTTTCTGAGGGGGATCGTGTCCTATAAAAAGGAGAAAAAAAAACACAATTTTTTTCTTTTTTTTTCTATTTATTTTTTCTTTATTACTTTTTTTTTCTTTATTATTTTTTTTCTTTATTATTTATTTCTTTAATTTTTTAGGATGATTTTTTCTTCTGTATACATTTCTGGGGTGAATTTGAATGAAGTCAAATAATAATAAATGTTTTTTGTTTTTTCAAAATAATGACGATGAATTTTCTCATTAGCTTAGTCTTTGTATTAAATATTAAGAATAAAAAATCATGCATACAATTTTGCATCGAAAAAGTTCCTATTTTATTATGCTGCAGATACGTTTTATATTCAACAAAGTTCGGTAACGAGATGCGAGCATAGCAAGCTATATTGAAAAACCTGTTGTTTCAACCGATTTTGACTCAAGCGAAATTTAAACATTCAAACGGAAGATAATTATCCTTAATTTAAAATCGCACGTGAGTTATAGCAATTTTGGTTGTAATAACTGAGCTATATTGAACTTTAGTATTGAATTGTAGAATTTTTTCCACCCCCACCCTAAACAATAACAAAATTAAAAAAAAATTTTACGCCGAGCCATTTTTCTCTAAATAATATTTTTGAATATTTTTTTACATTTCATCAGTTCAATCTCTAGGTATTGTTCGATATTTTCATGCTTTGTTTGGATATCTTAAAGCATGCTCATTAAAAAGAACACGATCTTCCTCAGAAAGATCATAGAGAAGTGATCGACATTGCGAATGCTTCGATTTCGAACATCGATAGAAAGAGAGAGAGAGAGAGAGAGAGAGAGAGAGAGAGAGAGAGGAGAAGCAGTACGTCATTACGAAACGAGAGAGAACAAATCCTTGGCCGCCGGCAACGAACATTCATTATTACTCGGCATGAAACGCTAGCTCGTCCAGCATCCTCTTCTCCTCTCACCCGTTCAACTACCCCTCGTACACCTCTTCGAACTCAACGCACCACCGTCATCCCACTCCGTCATTTTCTCCTCTCCACCCTCTCCCTTTCTCACTCACTCTCTTTCGCTCTCCTTGTCTTTCTCGCACACCGTCTCATTTCGTCATCGCGTATCGCTGCCTCGCCCGGACGACTAGACCGCTCTGCCATTGGTCGACACTGCCGGCCGTGTTTTCCGAAATCATTGGCCATCCCGCGCGCGTACATGGAGCACGGTAGAATGCACGTGCACGCTTAGGAAGAGAGCGAGATAATAGTAGTGGTGGAAAAGGGATGATGAGAAGTAGGAAGCGGGAGGAATGGGTGGGTGGTGAGGTTGAGGCTCTCGATGAGTATGCAAGAGGCGTACGCACGTATACACACACGCACACTTATGACATACATAATCGCACATATACGCGCACAAACTTTCTCTCTCTCTCTCTCGTTCTCTCTCCCTCTCGTTCGTTCATTCTCTTTCTCTTTCCATCTCATCGCGAGCTCGTAGTTTCGCCATCGTCATCAATCATCGAATGCCACCGGCAGCGCCGACATTTTCCGCGAAAAGCACACGCACGCACGCACGCACAATCTGAAAGAGGCCACCTTTCTCTCTCCCTCTCTCGTTTCCTCTTATTTCCTCTTTCTACGTTACGTGCGAATCTGCGTGACTTTCTTTCGTTCTCCGTCCAGTCCCTTAACTTCAAGGTCACGTGGAAAGGAATACGCGAACGTGAAGATTAAGAAGATAGGACTCTAGAATAGAGTTTCTCGATGAGGAAAGCGAGGTGGTTACCACGGCGCGTAAAAACGCAGAACTGAATTCGCGAGTCCATACCCACCAGGCACATAGAGGGATACGGCCGCGGCAACGTATGATTGGCAACAATCGGCACTCTGATCGAACGTTTGTTTCAGAACACATATGCATTTGTCTTTCTCCTGCAAACGTACCAGCCGCTCTCTCCTACCTCTTCGCACTCACCTTCTCTTTCTCTTTCTATCTTCCTCACTCTTTCTCTCTTCGTTCTATCTAGCAACGGCAGCTTGCCCTCCTCTCACTTCTTTCCCCTTTTCTCTCGCACTCTGGTTCTATCTTTCTCTCTTTCCCACTTTTCCCTTTCTCTCTCTCTCTCTCTCTCTCTCTCTCTTTCTCTCTTTCGATGAATCTCTCTTCACACTCCACTCTCTTTCTCTCTCCTCTTTTTCCTTCTCTTCCCTCTCGATCAAATTTTCCACTCTTTCACTCGTTCTCTCCCTCCCTCTCTCTCATTCTTTCTCTTTCTGTACCTACCTCTATCTGTCTTTCATACATACATGACTACTTTTCTATCCCTGTTTCACTCTCGCATCATCCCATTGGATTCTTCTCTCTCTCTTTCTCTCTTCACTTTGTTTTCTTTCTCTTTCTCTCTTATGTTCAACCGCGCCTCGCTTTTTCATCTCCCTTCTCCCTCTTTCTCACTCCCTTTTATTCCTCCTCCCACCATCGATCCTCCCGATGTTTATGTATCGTTAGAGCTACGCGGCAACGTATATTACGTGGGAGGTTTTTGTGCACGTGCGAGTTGCATATTCTATACATGTTTCTCTCTCTCTCTCTCTCTTTTTCTCTCTTTTTCTCTTTTAGGAATACACGAGAGGTTGGTAGATTCATGTAGTCGTTAGGCCCCGTGTGTATACGTGCGCGTGTTCACGAGTAATTTTGTTACTCGTGTATCTACCAGCCAAAAAATGGACGAGTATGTCGTCCCACGGCTGTCATCGTTCGCGCCGGAAACCACGTGTAAATACACACCATGACTCTAGCATTCGTCTCGAACGGCGCAAGCGTGCATGTTGCAGTAGGTCAGTGGAAGTGATTCTTTCCTTTCTTCTAATTATTTTTTTTGTATATAGTCTTACGTAACTATAGAACGTTTATCAAGAGGATGTCAATTGCATTAACGTGATATGTTGTATTATAATATAATTAATATAATTATTATATACGAGCTTTGGAAGAAACAAATTGTTTTCTTTTACTTTCATTTTTATTATACTTTCAGAAAATATTTTTTTTTTTAAGTAAAATAGGTCAAGCATCAATGATGTCAGATATAGTCAGTAATATTTAAGCAGCTTACTACTTGCGAACGGGAACATCGTCATCGGTCTCATTGATCGTCAAATTTGGATATTTTTTTAGGAATGGCGAATGCACGTCTTTTTCCATATTTCATGTCTTATCTAGGGACAATATATTTGTCATTAAGAATCAATATAATACGAGTAAATAGATGTATAAAGGATTATATAAAATCTCAGTCAGGCATTTAATTTATCGTGAGATATATGTACAGCACAAAAGGTTAGGTCAGTGACATTATTGATTCGGTCTTAGGATACGTACGTCACCTACCTGTGGAAGCTCTATACGCGGGAGCTTGTACGTTTTACGGAGTCCTGGGAGATGGTCGTTCGTAATTTAAATTTGCGAATAACACGAGCCTTCAACGCGGCAGCGAGTGCAACGACAATGAGTTGCACATTTGTAAGGTAACCTGAAATTTTCTTTTTAGAAAAAAGTGGGGGTTGTTTAAGGAGCGTAAGGATTCTTGAAGGTTTTTTTTCTTATCAATCTTTTTTACGAGAGTGGCGACACTCACGTTTTATTCGCGAATTCGTAAAGGATTCTTCGTGATCGGTAAGGTAGCTTCCTGAGTAGACCGACCGAGTCGGTAAGGATGCCATAGTGGTGAAAACTAGGATCATATGATTCGTTCATCGACGACGTGGATCGTGGGAAAGATGATTTACCAGCGCGAGTTTCAATTTATTGGAATTGGAGAGCCGTTTAATTGCTCGAAACGAGTCGCGGTTAATTTCTTGGGTGAGCCAAGCGACGCCGCAAAAATATTCTCCTGGCGTTTCGCGGAGAGAGACTGGAAACGCCAATTATTTGAACCTTTTTCTCTTTCTCTCTCTCTTTCTCTCTATCTCTTTCTCTCTCGATCTATAATACCCTCGCAACCCATCCCCTCTTTACTCTTTCGAGCTATTCTATTACCGTTTCCGCGTCCGAGACAAACCACACGTCGATTTTAAAAGCGTTCAACGCCGTCGCGACGATTAAAGCGAACGGTGAGCCGCGTGCATTTTTTACGAGCTTACTGGGGAACAAGCGCGGCCACGAGCCATTATCATCGAATTTCGCTTCGCCGAGGCGCATTATCGTTATGAGCTGCGTCAGCATCGCACCATGATCGCTGATTCGACGGCGGCTCGCGCGGGGAAAATAGAAAGAGTTTTTGATTTTTTATGAAGAAAAAGAAAAGAAAAAGGAAATTAAAAATAAAAAAAAGAAAAAATATTTTTTCCACTCGACATTAATCGAATGAATGTACGAAGTCAACTGATTTAAGTAGAGAGAATAGAATAAATGAGTAGGAGAATGGGTTATGAAGAAGGTCGTTTATTACACGACGATGAGTTTCCACGATGAATTGGTGTTTTATGGTGGGAGATGAATCGGGGTGGTTCGATGAGCGACAAGGATCGTTGCCGCGAATATTGTCACGAATCGTCTCCTCTTCTTTCCCTTTTTTTCCTGCTCGTTTCTATATCGACACCGATTCCTAGGTATATGCGAGAATAAATCGTATCGACTCACGGATGTCACATATTTACGCTTTCACTGTCGAATCTGTCGGACGCATCGATGGCTTCAAATTGATCAAAAACGAGGAAAAAAAAGAAGCGAAAAAAATCCAAACAGAGTAAACGTCGTCGTTCTTCCGATTCACATCGAGTGTTTGTTTCATATACGATTTGATTTTTGTATCTAGGCCGACGATGATTATAAAGCTTTTAAGAAATCGATTTAAGTCTGTTATTGTGGGTAGCAATGAGGTATTGTTTTTTTTGTTGTAGATATAACCGAGAACAGCCTATCTTTTTTTTTATCTATAATAGTATCTTTTTTTTTTTTTTTTTTAGAAAAGCCAATACTTTTTACGTCTGTACGATATTTATGGAGCTATCATTATCATACTATCATTATAATTCTTTCATTAAAGACTCGAATGTCTGAAGTATCTGAGGAGTGGATATTAACGTCGCAGTATGGCGAGAGTCCAATAGCCGTACTTTTTTATGGAACGGGCATTTGGCCATCTCCCTCTATGCCCCATAAAGCCGACATGGAAAGTCATCTCTTAGGATGAAACGGCGCGTGGGTGAAACGTAAAACGTTAGGATGTAAAACAGTCTCCGTCCATTGTTATCTCACTTCTCCTCCTATCCTTCTTCCTCCTCTTCCTCTTTCTCCGACCTTCTATCTCATCACCACGGAAATGCAGAATCCGAAGGTAGTACTTCTGGTACCATAGTGACGAAGGAGGGTCCTAATGTGTCGTAGGAACATGGGAAGCATGTAGGGTAAGATCGACCGAACCGTAATCGTAAGTAAGAGCTTCGAACCGTCCTTCGAAATTAAATTTGTTTCGAAAATTTTCAGGATTTTCATATTTTATTGCAGTTACGATATCCTGTCGTTTTCATAATTTTTGTTTTACATTTTATTATATATATATATATATATATATATATATATATATATATATATATTTATTATACATAAAAGTTAAATAAAAGAGTCTGTATTTAACATTACAAAAAATAAGAGTTATATCTTGAATGGATTGAGCATAGCATGGAGCTTTCACTAGTCAATCGCTAGGATGTAGACATGGAATAACACTGAACTGCACTCTCTCGATTGAGTGTCGGTCGAAGTGCTTGAACTTTATTCTCTTACCTTCTTTCATTTCTTTTTCCATACACCTTTCACCACCTAAAAGTGATTTCTTTACTAATTTACAAACATAGAATTCTGGGTAAGTTGGAAAAGATGTATAAATCGTGAATCTTTCTCCGGTCGTAATATTTCACCATCGCCAAAGTTCAAGCAATGGAAGGACACAATCCTCGCGCCTGATTAAACAGCACGCTAATTCGGCAAACTCATACATCCTGAAGCGAACGCATGGTAAACTGACGTCGTGTAAACAAGACACCCGTTGTATCCTACGAAAATATTGATTGGCGGTGGAGTTCTGCAGACATGCCTCTGATTCCTTTGTACGTGTGACAAATAATTGTGGTTCCTGCTGTTCTCGATCGATATCCAGTGTGCGAGAGATCGGAGATTGAATTTTTTCGTAGGATTTCGTGCGAGCTTTCGAAAAAATAATGAAACTATCACGCGCGACCGCCTTTCGATAATATGTAATTCGGTTCGATGAGTTTGGACTTATGTAGACTGTTAAAGCGATTATAAGCTTAGGGAAGAGATAATGCATAAAAAAGTATTCGAAAATGTGAAACATTTATTTATATAATGTGGTTGTAAGATAATAATAGCAATCGAAAATATCTTGTTTGTCAGACTATATATCGATCTATACTACTAAACTTGTTTGAGCGTGGACTGGTTTGTATTCCTTTTCTGACTATAAAGTGGCATAAATTACTTCGTCAGACTACATATTGACACAAACTACTTGGCTCGCTAGATAGTGAGATACGCAACGTTTAATCATAAATCTATTTACGCTATTAGATTCTTGCTGAAGAATTAAAAGGAAGATTTCAGCGGACAACTGTACAAAGTAAAATTAACCAAGAACAGAGTGACGTTATCGTGTGATCCAGGGACCCTTCCAGTAATCGTTGTTTTCGTTAGACGTTTCTTGTCCGTCGAATGAGCACGTGTACGAGATACTATAACGAAAACCCTAATGTTTTCCGTCGCAACATCCCCAGCCACGATGGAGAAGCAAAAAGAGGGGTTCGTTAAAGGAGGAGGAGGACGAGGAGGTGATGAAGGAGGTGGGAAGCATTTTTTCCTTTTGCATGAGAAATGGAATGATCCGAGGGGTTTCCCTCGAGTGCCGCACGGAAGGACGTCAGGTTTCTAGGCTGGCCGTGTAACGTGTAATGTAACCCACTGCTACAATAGCCAGACGCGTGCTGGTGATGGTGGTGATCGTGGAGGTTATAATAGTAGTAGTAGTGGTGGTGGTGGCGGCGACTGTGGCGGTAACGCTATAGCCTGGCCCAGGCTCTCTTCTCTCTCATTGATTACGCGAGAAAGAGGGAAAATTCCGGACTGTGCGTATACAACAGCAGAAAGGTGGTGTAGGCGTGGCAACGCGTTCGCGTCGTGACGCCTTATTCGTTGAAAACTTTGCGCAAAAGCACCGCCCTACGCAGGTCGTCGTCTCACTTTCCCTGTGTTAGTTCGTTCGTGCAACTTCGCCGCTTCGTTCGAACGCCTCGCGCGTATTTAGGAGTGAGCACGAGGAAGGAAAGAAGGCCCCATGAGAGGCTGTGGAGTGTGCGTCAGAGAGAAACCGAGAGAGAAAGAGAATGAGAAAGATAGAGTGATGAGGGTAAGAGGTGGGGGTGCACCTACACCGACGGCGCCATCATTCCCCGCCAATTTTTTTCAGATTGTGGCTCCCTCTCGACGCTCGGTACTCAAACCATACCGTTCTTTCACCCCTTTGCATCCCTTATTCTTTCTTTCCCTTCATCGAGACGATATAAGTCTCTTTGTCGAGACATGCCAGGATTCGACTCGATTCCATGCTCCTGTCACTTTTTTCGGCAGAAGGGAATCTGAAGGGACGATATAGAATTGTTTCTACTTTCTCTTCATACCTTTCTTCATTTTACTATCCTTATTGAAATTGACGAGTCCATTACTTTTACAAAGGAACAGGAACAAAATAATCCTGTTTACCTTATAACACGAAGGTTGTTGGCTTTTCAAAGAGAAATCTTTTCGTTCTTGTGAAAGAATTTTTCTCATATTTACATTTCTACAAATCCAACGATCAAAAATACATTTTTCATCTTATAACATAACCCATTATTCCTAATTAATAATTATCTTTGATCTTATCTTCAACTTATACGCAATATAACGTATTCCAATATTTTGCAACAAGCTAATTATTTGCATTATACAATACATAAATATCATTGTACAGTACTTCATATCTTTACAGTCTACCTCGATAAGTAATGTCGTTTAATATAGATCGAAGTTCAAGTTAATAAGAGAAAAATATTTGGAAGGGGGATGGAAATTGTAGATCGCGGCATGTTGCATCGTTCAACGCACGTGTGATGAAGCGGAGAACGCATGCGCGTATTGACACGCGCGGATCGAACGCGTTCACGTATTAGTGGAATACGAGTTAGGTAGAATCGGTGTCGTACGGAGCACGTGCGCTGCTTTACGTCGAAGGTATTTGCACGATATTTTCTCTCTCTCTCTCTCTCTCTCTTCTTTCTCTGTATCTTTAGAAGAGGTTGTGGAGAAAGAGACGATGGAGTTGGAGCGAGCGGGGGAAGTTAATAAGCAGTCGTCGGAAGTGACTGGACACGAAATACGCGTGAGCTTGAGAGCTAGAAGGGGCGTGTGTTGAAAAATTAGTCTTCTTACAAAAAAGGCTCATTGAAAGGGAGCGGAAAAGTAGAAGGGGAAGAGATTCTCTGCGCGGTACGAACGGTAAGGGGGTTGGATAGGGAGCATAGGAGGTGGTCTGTCGGTCCTACGGAGATGGAACGAGCATAGAAAGAGTCGAGGGGATGAAAAAGTTACGGGGTGAGCCGGGAAATCGAGCAACGTAAATACGCGGCACGTTGCTATGCGCCGTAAGCACCCGCCCAGTCGACCCTCTTTACAAAGGGTGATTCGAAAGTAAGGTACGTGATACCGCCAAGTAAAAGGGAACGAATGAATAAATTAAGCCACCGCCCGAGCGTCCAGGCGGAAGGGTCGCATGTACTGTCTCCCTTTTTCTCTTTCACTTTACTCCCTCTTTTCTGCCTACGAAAGTCACCATCACGAACGCCATTTTGGAGAACTTGGATCTTCAAGCTAGAATAGACGAAAGTAATGGGTTCCGTTCAGTAGCAAGCGTCTATCAAGTATTTCTTTCCTTTTTTTAGGCACAACCGACAACTCTGAAGTGACATATTATATTACGTTTTTTAATTTCTCCGATGTTCAACATTTGGTTCTTTTGAGAAAGGATTTTTATCTTTTTCTTTTTTTCTTTTATGAAAGATATTGAACTGAATTATGTCTATGTAACTTATAATATGATTATTTGTGACTCTTACATAGCTGCAGGCCTGCAACTACTCAAATAATACTGATTCGATCAGTGATGCAAGTTGTCATGAATTCGAAATGGTAAATAGCAATAATTAAATCGGAAGTCGACCGAATTTCGCGCGCTATGCCGATGAATTCAACGTAATCGCCGACAGATTAACCAATAGCGTCGCTAATCACTGCCAGCCACGACGGCACTGTACGCTGGTTTCGTTTTAGTAATAAATCGCAGTGACGTGTACCAAACTATAGATTCCGCTAGAGTTAAAAGGAAGTTTTGCTTTTTTTACAAGTAAGTATAATAATATTGAAGATACATTTAACATCATATACGCTCGATGATACGCAGTAAAATATTTAATTATTAAATATATCGCTGAATTAGTAATTAATTTTTTGTTTAAATGATTATAATGATATTCGGCTAACTTACCACTTCATTTCCTTTGAAAATGCTCGTTTGAAGATAAAACCATCCGCAAGATAAAACAAAAACATAAGACTCGTGCTTCTATTCATAATAATCAGTTGGGTATCGGAGGATAGAATTGTAGGGTCCTGGACATTGTGGGAGGAGGAAAAAGGGGAGAAAGATAAGGAGGGAGAGTAGATAGTCGAACTAACGAAAAGAGAAGGAAGAAGAAAAACGAAAACGACTAAGAGAAGGAGAAAGAGTCGTTTAATATCCAATTTCCGAGACGTCAATCCCTTAACAAATTACCAGTCATCTGTATTAAACTAAAATCCATCTAATTTTCTATCTTCCTTTCCTGATAGCAGAAGGATGAGATTTTACTGATATCAATGTTATCATTGATATCAATTAAAAATTTGTATCTTGCATTAACGTTGCCCTTTGACGATCTCACCAATCTTCTTCATATTTAATGTGAATAAAGAATCCAGCTCTCGTAGTTAGACCAATTTCATTTGTTGATTTACTACTGCCACTGTGAAGAAAAAAACAAAAGAAGGAGGATCAGTTAAAAGGTAAAATTATTTTCTCATTAATTTGTAGATAAAGCGAATGATTTTTATTTTCTTATTGGAATTTATCAAAGAATTTTTAATAGTTTTACGTTCAATTTCATAATACTTTGTTTTTTATTCTATCATCGTTCGCTGGTTAGTATGCTGGTAATTTAAAACAGATTTTTATCGTACATTGCGATGCCGTCTCTATTCGAGTAAGTAAATTTTTAGTCAAAACGCATCATCCGAGGAACCGTCCATTATGCTCGATGTGAAGTGGAAGCATTTCGAGTACTCTATTCGCTTTCCTCTCTCTCTTCCTGTGCTATTTAACTAAATACGGTTAGGGAGGCTTTTATCTAAAGAATTATGAACTTGCCTGCAGAATTATGAATTCACGAATGTAAAAGAAAATGATCGGAGAGAGAGAGTTAGAGAGAGAGAGAGAGAGAGAGAGAGAAAGAGAAAAAGTGTAGTCGAATTAAGGTAAGTGTCAAATCTTAAACTAAAAATATAAGTTACGGTTAAAGTTACTATATATTCAGAAGGTACTAGGTCAAGAATATATTATACTTTCATTTTTTTTTATTTTACCATTACGTAACGAGCATTAAATTTTTATTTTCAAGTGAATACTTTTGAGAATTGAAAATTTCAAAGCGACGAATTTGTTTGCGTTCTCCACCCAGAAATATTTTTTTAAAGTGAAAAAAAGAGATATGGAAGGAAAGAAGTAATAGAGGGAGAGGGATGGGGAGGAGGAACAATTTATTCCAAGGATTTTAGAGAAGTGACTTTGGATGTAATCTTCGACAAAAACTCCGATCTAGTTATGCCGTTCTTCTTTTCTTTTTTGCAAAGATGGGTTGAAAGAGTAAGAGAAGTAGAAAGATAAAAAGAGAGAAAGATAAAATGCATCGTGAGCTTTAGAGACGCCCTCTCTTATGGATATCTGTGAAACGGTCACTGATGGTAGGAAAAGTCGTCGTCCGGTGATAGCGAGCTCATTTGTTCGTAGGGACGTGCTTGCGAAGTAAAACTGTTGAAAAATGATATCCGAACGCTTGGGGGATCGAGTTAGGGAGTGAGAAAGAGAGTAGTTTAGAGAGAAAGAGAGGGAGAGAGGGAAAGAGAGTGAGCGAGAGATAAAAACGAGGATGCATGAGAGAGAGAGAGATGAAGAGAGAAGAAGAGGAACAGACTCGGCCTCCTCATGGCCGTTAGAACGCGTTACCATCCACGTTCTCTCGTACCTTTTGGCCCTTCCCCTTTTCCATGCCGTACTTTTGCAATCTCATGTCGCATAGGATAGGAAATTCTATTCGTGGATTTTTCGTTCTTTCGTTTGCAGCAGCCAAACGTTAAAATGTGAATACCATTATTAAATGGCTTATAGCGTACAAGCTTGAATATTTTTCACGGAATATTTCATTTAAGAATTCAACGTTTATCGTAAATGTTCGTATACATCACTTAGAGAAATCTTGCATTTCTTAACAAATTTTTGGGAAAGATAGATCAGTTAGGTACTTGAAAGTGTTTAGGTATACATGAAAGAAGCGGTTTGTATGTGGATTGGACATTGTTGGCTGTACCTTAGTAACATTGTCCGGAATATCGTTAATAGGACAGGTACACATTAATACCTCAAAGTACACCCCCTTCGTTTGAATGTAGCAGAAATGGAAACCAGAAGCCCCCGTACACAGAACTCGCTTTGTACTTGGAAGACTCTTGATCGTCAAAAGCATTCTTTCGAGCGTGTAGAGAAAGGTCCGTGGTAGAAGGACGTGTTGAGACGGAGGAGGGTAAAGAGCGAGAGGTTGAGAAGAGGAGCCGAGAAAAAAGAGAAGAATATAGAGAGTGAGGGAGAAAGACATAGAGAAGAAAGAGACGGAAGAATCTCTGGTAAAAAGAGCCGGACGAAGGTTAGATTAATGGTTGAGAAATGCAAATTGTCCGGTAACCCCGTAGACCGGCTGGGTGGTTGGATAACGCCGTCTCTCGGCCGCTTAGCAACCAGCAAAAACCCCTTAGAAATATATCGTAGGTCATTTCCCTTGCTAAACTCGAGGGAAAAAAAAATGACCGGGCATGGGTCTTGCTTGGCGTTCCAGACTGCGAGCTTTCCAGCTTTGGCATTCTAGCTTCGTAGCTGGTCCCTGGTTCTAGCCATGAGGACGTTCAGGAAAGAGCACCAAACATACGTATTCGGGAACCAACAACTTTTTCACGCTATGGATCGTATGTCTTCTCACGAATTCCACGTTGAACCTATGGAATGGAAAAATGGCCGCGAATTTGTTTCGACCAGTAGTGAGGGAGAAGAACTGGTAAAGGGTGAGAGAAAGCTTGAGAGGTAGAGGGAGTCGATCCTAAGAATGGGATTCGTGCGTTCCGAACAAAGAGGGTTGGATTGTCCAGGGTGGTTTATAATTCGTTCTGGAGGGAGAAGGATTGAGACTGGCCGACTTATCGATTAGGCTCGATCCATTTTGGTAAACTTATTTTCTTTGTTCACCATTGATACTCTGATACGATATATCAGTTCGTTTCATATAAATCATTTTTGTTTATTCTTTTTAAATCTTGTATGATTTATCTATGATGTATATTTATATGTCAGCGTTAAATTGTATAATTCAGTTAAACCGTGGAAACTCTAATTTTTATCTGAAATAACTAGGCGTTTTTGGGAAGCATATATAAAAAATTGTATTATATACTAAAACTGGCAGTCTTAGGAGATAAAAAGGTTATAATATTAATTCACAAGAGGTGAATGTTTAAGTTGGAGATTGAAATTTGACCCATCTTTAAAGTCTGCTTTTTTTTCTACAACAATGCTAATAATTATTCATTCTTATTTCTTCTTGTACTCTTAAATCAATGTTCTGTTAGTCGTACCATTCTATCGGATCTAATCTACGGACCGAATTTCAATTTCATTCCTTAACTACTTGCCTCTTATAAATTCATTTATTATCTAGCTGAAGTATATAATTTGTCTTCTTTTCACATTTAAACAGGTCAGTATAGTTATTTCAGGGTTTAGCTAGTCATTTCATGAATTAATGAATTTCACAAAGTAACGCTAATGTATGTAGAAATATTTTTTTTTCTTACTTAATGCTTATTATTTTTGTGTTTTTACGGAAGATATTTAATCTGCTTTGATCTTGAATTAGCTGCGAGAATGTTGGATTATAAAGGATGGCTTCAACACTTTCAGAAACGGATTAATCGTATCGATCGATTGGGTGAAGAGAAGTTTTATCAATAAATGTACGCTCTAAAGTTTTCTTTTTTCCGAATGAAACTAGGTTTTAAATCAGCATGATGAGAAACCTTCATATGAAAGAGAATTTGTTATTGTTGATTGTGTAATCTAATATTATTAATGATAGATAGATAGGAATATATAACTTTTGACGATTGTCAAAAATCAATGAATTAATGGGAAAATAAAGTTTTTATATGAATTATAGGAAGAAAAAATATACTTGCATGTAGATATTCGTTTATTGTCAATTTTATTGTTTATTTTAATTCTTTAGGGATTTATAAAACGTTATCAGTAATATTGTAGACATTGAATGAATTTTACGAGCAGTTAATGTAAATTTTACTATCGACTTTTTTTTATACAAATATTTTAAGAGAAAGATTGTAGCGTAGTCGAGGGGGCAGAAGGTATATTGACTTATACCACTTACGCATAGACGGATGCACGAGTATAACGAAAGTTATTGATTTGCATCACTGCTTCTCTCCGCTTTACAATGGTACGTTTCTCGTGGTAAACGTTGTACCGATATTTCAAACGAACGAGCGTTCGATCGTCGAAAAAAAGTGTTTCTGCTCTGCGGGGTCGAACATAAAATCTATATATCGAAAATAAAAATAAGAACAAAAACGAGGGAATTTTCTCGTAACACTTGTTGGCAAAGCAATCATAAAACTTTTAATGAATCATTGATTAACGATAAGATATTATATAAAAGAAAATAAATGAAAGAGTCTAATGTGAAAGAATTTATCAAGCGTAGGATGAGTTGTGAAATCCGTAAATCATAAGCGAGCCAAGGTCTCTCGATTACGTCACGAAAGGACGCAACTCGGGGTCAACCTGTAGCACCCCTTCGGCAGAGTAGTAGCTATCTATCGACGTCGGCGCGTCTCGATCGTTTGGACATTGTGTCAACCGTGTCACTTTGACCGTATACATCGGCGTATTCTCATCCCACTCGCCATTCCTCCACATTCACCGATACGTTCGTTTCTTTTCCCATGTGTTTCGCTTTGCCGTACAAGTAAATTAATCTTTTCCTACCAACCCAGAATTCGATTAAAATCAGAAAATATAATAAAACTTTAAGAGAAATTTTATTCTCCATTATTTTACGAAAGTATTATTCAAATTATCTAATTATGTAAATATCGAGTATTCTATTAAAATATCATGCAGGTTTATTTGATTATTTAAATTACAAGGATAATTGCAATAAAAAGAATAAGTCAATTGGTAAAGAATAATTCATGTTAAAATGGGTTGTAGTAGTACCAAGAGGGTAACATTTTTGCATAATAATACAGAAAATAGCGAAAATGGCGAAATGGAAGATTTCTACTACCAGTATTTCGCAATTAACACGCTCCTTAATCCTCTTGGTGAGAGTAGAAATATTTTCTCGGGAAGGTACTCGCTTTGGTTCGGCCCGTTCTTTCCTACGGCGGACATTTTGCGAAAGTTGAGCTTACGCGCGACAAAATGGTATTAACGCCCGGTCGTTGGTCTAAACTTGCTTTGTTCTAGTTGCTCGATTGTTAAAAAGACATATAGGTATATATATTTTACTTTTTAGTTACTGCAAAGTAAGATTTAATGTCTATTAGGTTAATATATAAAATAACGTTCCTTCTCTTCAAGGGAAATAGGATTGCAGCAAACAAAAAAGAACAAAAAATAGGACTATTTATGTGACGAGTCCAAATAAAGTTCTTCCGTTTCAGACGATTAAATTGCAAATATTTCTACCAATAGTAGCTTATCGATAACGTCAGCGTGTCTGTAACATGCGCTGACCGAGCACGTAAATCTCTTTGGGTTATTCTTGAAAATGGGAGTCATAGGAGAGTAATAAAAAAGTTGCGGGAAACGAGGCTTCTCCGAGGCGAAAGTACGAAAGGAAATGAAGAAAAAAAGCTGGGAGGTCGAGAAGTGGGATACACTTATTTTCATTCTCAGTCGAAAGAGAAAGAAAAAAAGAGGGAGTGAGAGAGATAGAGAGAGAGAGAGGGAGAGAGGGAGAGAGAGAGAGAGAGAGAGAGGAAATCCTAGTGGAGGAGGACCACGTAGTCTCATTTGTTACCCTTAATGTCCTCGAGCCTCGTTCTCCGGTGCACCCTCGCCGGTCGTGGATCTTACGAGAGGGTGAGAAAGGAGCAGTGTGAAAGGGACCAGTCCACGTATGCACTCTCTACGTGCTATCACCTATTTCTCTCCCTTTCAGCCTTTCTCTCTCTTCGCCTAGGATTTCAGGAATTCCTTGTCACTTATACACAATGTTGGTATGCTAATGGTTTATGACATCATTGGTCACCATTGTAATAATTTTTTTTTCTTTACCTTTTAATTTTAAATTTACGAGTAAAAATCATTTTTATATACCTTTCTCTCTCTAATATAAATTTTCAAATACTATTCTGTTTTAAATACAATTTATATTTTATATTTTTCTATATATATAATTTATATTCATGCTTAAAAATTTTTTGAAGAGTATGCTTACATATATTAAACTATTCATCCGATTACTTATTAGCTTTTAACATTTTTTTTCGCTTTCGTTTTTGTATTCATTGCCCTTTGTAAAGCTTACATTTTGATTTCAGTTGTACGACTTATTTTTCCTACGCTTATAGTCTGTTTCTATCCATCGAACTGAGAGGATGATGTAACGGTGACAGCCGAATAATATAAACAACGATTTCCTAATTGTTATCATTCAAATGGAAAGAGATATACAGTACAGGGCAGAGATTGAGAGTGGTTTTTTTCTACGGTAATTATAAATTTGGTGGTATGAGAAGGTATTTTAATATTGAATTTTTTATCATGATGTTTCTGAAAATGTTTCTTGTCAAATAAAAATATGTTACTTATTTTTTGTCGGTTTATTTTTATATCTAGAATTAATTCTCGTTCGGATATATCCTCTATATATATATAATATATTTATACATATATAATATATATTCTGTATATAATATATATACATACATATATATATATGTATATATACAATTAAATGTATTTTATTGAAGGATGATTTTATGAAAGGGTCTCTTTGAAAAAATTGATGAAATAGAAGTTCCTCGAGAGAAAGTTGCCGAAGTAATTAACGATTACCAATCAACAGCTTCCACTTGGGTTAGCTTGAGGATGGGAGTCAGGAGGGTTCGTATAGCTTCAACAGGGGAATCGGAGGAAGGAGGAGAAGGAGGGGGAGTGGATGGAGACCGAGAAAGAGAAAGAGTGGACGATGTGTGGTCGTTCGCTAATATGAATGTCCTGTCAGTAACAGCGGCTCCTTGCCAAGAACGTACCGCTTGCTAATAAGCCCGTTTGAAGGGAATATTTACGAGGGTGAAAAAAATATCGCGCGATATCCCCCAACCTTCTTTCTTTCTTCATCATCTTCGATAGGTACTTCGGATATACCAAAAGAAAGAGATGGAGAAAGAAAGAGATGGAGAGAGAGAGAGAGAGAGAGAGAGAGAGAGAGAGAGAAAGAGAGAGAGAGAGAAAGAGGAAAAGCACCAATTGATTTTTCTCGATATCAATTAAAATCTGACTCGAGCCAGGTCCCTCTTCTTAGATCCTCGAAGGAAATTAATTGGAAGGACTTTATAAGCAGTACTTATTTGATTTATTTTCACCAACGACAGCTTACGCGTTCATTTCTGATGCTTCGGTAATCGAGCTATAAATTGGAAAGAAATTTTTTAATTGCCGTTAGTTTAATGACATTTAATGTAATTTATTTTAAGGGTAAATATTTATACGCATATAATTATTTAATTTTAAATAGAATCTCTCTCATTAGAAATTTTAAATATTTTTGCTGTCATTTATCGTACGAGTTTATAAATATAATTAAAAGAAGTCGATGTTTGTTATTATCAATGAACACACGGCTTATCGACGTAGAGTAATTTATATTGAAATTAGATCTTGATACGTATTCGATCATTTAAAAGACAAAATATAAAATACCATCCGTGTAATTATGCGAAAGTGAAAAGTAATATCGGTCGATCGATGATTTAGTCACATTTAAAATTCATGAACATTTAATAAATGAAATAGTACAGTACCATTATTGCTCGTTTATCGGAATATGTTTTTCGCGAGAGAATATTCGTTTGTATAACTTTTTAAGTATCTCTCTTTGTATGTAGTAACCGTGATTGTGATCGGATCCTTTTGGTGATGATAAAGTTAACTCAAAGAGTTGACCTTACTCTCGATATTCTCGTATATCAAGAAAAATACCTGCCCGTATTGTTTTCGCCTCACGTTTCCTTACGACATAAATTACATGAATTTTCGGCCACATACGCGAACCCCTCTTTCGATTTATCAATAAACAAAACGAAGAGAGTAGGAGAGAGAAAAAGAGAGAAGGAGAGAGATAAAGAGAGAGAGAGAGAGAGAGTTTTGCATTGTCGTGGCTGAGCTTCCCGAAAACCGCTGGGCGTTCCTCGTTTCTTTTTTTTCAACTCTTTTTTTTTCTCCTTTTTTCTTTTCATGTAAATTTTACTGCGCAGCGGAAGGAGGCCTAATTTTTTTCACAAGGGCGGTTCCCGCCGCCATTTTGTGCGGCTGGAAGGGTCGCTCGGAGCCCTTGAATTTACTCTAATTACTTTCCCGGGATATTACGGTTCTGCAAAAATGTTATTGATAACAACGACTTGCTCCACGCGGATTCTACAGCTTTTTTCTTGTTCTTCTTCTTTTTTTTTGTTCTTTACAACAGCAGGACGGTAGTTGTAAAACGATTATTTGTAATTTCGTGAAATTATACGAATTACATTAGCAATTACGTAGCCACTGTTCGAAGTGAAGATAATGAACGCTTCTTTCTCTTTCAGATCTCTTTTTTTGTCCCTTCAAAATAATTCGTATTATCGATTATGTTCATCTCACGTTTCTGTCACTGATACTATTTAGAAGCAAACAAAAGTTCTTTTATATTATAAAGTTGATTTGTCTGATAACGTCATTATCTTTTGGGATAGATATAAGTGAACGAATTTTCATAATTATTATGGTTATTATCGATCGTGTTCATCCTTTCTTGCGAATAATTTAGATCAAACAATATCTTTGGTATTATATAAGTTACATATTTTTATGGTTTCTAGTATTTTCAAATTTTTCATAAATAAGTATTTAATGTTAATAAAGTTTAAAAAATATTTTTTTTATGTTTATTTAAGTTTAATTTTAAACTTATAATGTAATGTTACCATAGTTTCGTTTATCTTAGAAACCCATGAAGTTAAACAGGTTTTAATCACCACATTGATCATTTTACTCCATATTAAACACCAATTAATTATGTCTGGCAATGTATATGATTGAAAATGAAAATTTATAAGTAAATTTCTTATATTTTTTATAGATTTACGGGAAAAACAGTAACGGCAGTGCTGGTGAATGAACGCCGACCGTCGGATAGACGCCATTGTAGGTGACATTTTATTTAATCTTTTTCAAATATAGGATTCGGGATAATTTTCATTAATAGCCTCAAGTTTGTCTAAATTAGTAACAAAGTAGTCGATACCATAATTACGAGGAGTTGAAGAATTCTTTTTTTGTAAAATATCAATTGTTCATCGTTCCTTTAGATATAAAACGTTCATTCAATGTTAAAATAGTAGAAAATGCGTAGAACAATAAAAAATAAAAATAAAAGAAAATATTTCATTGTCACAAACAAATTAAAATTGTTATAATTAGGGATCTTAAAGTTTTGAAATTTGAAAATATATTTTTTCGGTGGTAGTAAGAAATAATAGAGAAATAAAATCTTATTAAAGAATAAAAATAAAATGTCAAGAGAAAAGTTTCCTTTATTTTTTGAAATCTAATTTAAAGACATCGATGCGAGTCTCTTTTCTCGTGCTTCAATCTTTGCGAACAAAGAAAGAAAAAGTAAAAGACGAATATAATAGGTAAATGGAAAAAAGATTGGAAAAGAGATCCACCTCTAATCGCGGCACATTAAATTCATTCTCTACGGTTCATCGATCGACTGTTATATTGATATAATCGCTCGGGTAATGGAGCGAACGAATCCATTTTCTGTAACCACGGTTCTTCGATCGACCAAAGTCAATACACAAATACCGTGATATATACACCTGTGTACGCTCGGTTTGATTCATTATTCCGATGGTTGTAAATGGAAAAGGAAAAGATAGAAAAATTGTAAGTATAGTATAATGTAATTGTCTAGAAGAACGAATACTGACATTAATTGTCAATATATATGATATATATCATAAATGGACATTGTATTATTTACGATACATAAGTGATCAGACCTTAATATTTATATGTTTATATGTAACATAAGTATATAATATAAGAAGAACATTATTAATGTACAAATTTGGCCAAAACACGGAACTATGGAGACGTTGTCGAAGTATAGCAATTCATCGGAATATGGGAGAAATTTAACATATAAATTATTTTACTTGCTACTTATCGGATTACGATGCTTTGAATAGAAGCATTAATGTTGTTCCACGTGTAACGACATAGATTAATCCGGTTTGTCGGTAGCATCGCGATATTGTAATCGTGAGTAGAATCATCAGTTTCATAAACATAGTTCTTTATGTATAGTTTACGATCTTTAAAGAATGATTTGTATTGATGACAAATCTCCGTAAGATTTTTCTTTTTTCGATTGCTTATTGATATTAATTATTATATTTTTTCTTCTTTATATTTCTTTAGAATAATCTCTTACTCATATTCTTTCTTTTTCTTTTATAGATAATGCTTATTTTACGATTGAAATTGAAAATACATAATAAACGTTTGCGCGTTGAATACGTCCTATTAGTTATTAAAATAAATATATGCAAACTTATATGTCTTTCTAATTCAGCTGAGTTAACATACTTCGTTGTTTCGCATTCTCATGTAAAATTAATTAATCGAAAAAGCAATACGTTAAAGTATCGATGAATAAACAAAGATAGGAGAACTGGCTGTTTCGAAAGCATTACAGTTAGCCCATTCAGCGAGAGAGAAATCGATAGAAATCAAGATTATTAGATCGGACGTTGTATTGTGGATGGACGACCTATCGTTTCCAAGTTCCAATGTGGTCCACAAGAATTCGATATCAGCAACAACCTGCTGGCCTATCTCTTCCTCACATGATACAGATTTCATCGAATCTGTCTATCCTCCTAGCACAATTTCAATACTCCCGAATCTTAAATTATTCTACATAGATTTCGCATTGATTTAAATATACGTGATAATTACTAATTTTATAGAAAAGTTAAAACAAAAAGTTAAAAACAATTTTTACAATAAAAGATATTTCACTTATTTCATTTGTTGTGTAATCAAGCTAATTAAAAGATTGAAAGAATTTTTAAAGAATTAAAGAACGATCGATATATTATATTTTAACTGGTTATTCAGTTACCAGATATTTCCAATGAGTTCAGGAAAAAAGATAGAGAGAGAAAGAGAGAGAGAATGAAGGGGAGGGAAATCGAAAAATATTTGGTATATCGATGGAACGGTCCTACTGACCCATGTTTCACGCGCGATGCATTGAATCGAGCCCACCCATTGTTCCCCGATCACCGTGCTCCTAACCACGTGGGATTTTCCAATCACACGCGCTGATCCCGAAGCGCGGCTACGCTTAGGTTAATTCGAAAACGACGAACGGATGGCTGCCTCGAAAAAGTGGACTGTGGATAACGTGAAAGATAGAGAGAGAAAGAGTAAGAGAGATAAATAGAGAGAAAGTGTGAGAGAGAGAGAGAGAGTGAGTGAGTGAGTGAGTGAGTTTGTGTGTTTGCTGGAGGGAATATCTGGAAGCATCGTTGAGGATGGTTAATCCTTCGAGGAATACGACTCGTCCAGGATATTTTGTTGTTCTCCGGAGGTCCCTCAAACTCTGGGAGGGGCTCGAACGTTGGACTCCAGGACGCAGTGCCGCATAATAAGCATTATCCCTCCCGTTATAATCGCACGATCGGACGCTTTCTCTCGTTCAGGGCTGTGCGTTCTCTGGCCCTTTGTTTGCGGAGATGCTTTTTCGGGAAAAGTGCGAGAAAGAGAGAAAGGAAGAGAGAGAGAGAGAAAGAGAGAGAAAGAGAGAGAGGGTGGGTGAAAGATGGAAAGAAAAAAGAGAGAAGAGACACAGGAATCGAGAGAGAAAAAAGGGAGAAAGCGAGATAGATAGAAACCAACTCCCCCCTAGAAATGAAAACGACGACGAATGCTAAACGATCCCTCAACCTCAGGCCAACCCTCGGCAACCCTCTTTTCCTCGTGTTTCTCCACGTTGTACGGCCTCGCTGATAGGGCAAAACTCCGGCCTACGTCGTTGATGCGAGACTCATCGCAAAAGATGGCTGCTCTGCCCTCCATTGTTCCGCCCGTAATGGTTAGGCACTTTGAAATATTATGTTGGTTGTACCATCATCTTCGTCGTCGTCATCGTCGTCGTCGTCGTCGTCGTTGTCGTCGTCGTCGTCGTCGTCGTCGCCATAGATAATTCGACCATGAGATTCGAACGAATGAGATTCTACGACGACGATATCGTTGAGAATGTCACCAAAGATGATGGTCATGGCAACGACGACGCCGAACTGTTGAAAGTAGTCCCTTTGTCGGGGAACTTTCCTTTCGGTTAATTTTTAATTAATTTTCAGCCCCCTCCAGTGTCCATCGAACCATTTTACGCTTTTACAACCCTCCGTATTTTTCTCTCCACGTGTGTTAAAGCTTCTTTCTTTGTTTCTTTACTTACGGTTCTCACGATTCTTTCATCTTTATTCTTTCTGTTTTATATAGTAATCAATTTAGTAACTATATGACTTTAAATTTCTTAACAATTTTTTTTTTAACACGAATTTTTTTCTTTCTTTTCTTTTTTAAATGTTTTTTGTTTTTAATATTTTTTGTTCTTTACTTTCTTTTTTACGAAGAATCAATGGGATCTTTTCAAGCTTGCATCGATATTACCGTTCCGTTCTCGATTAGCTCGCCTCGAAGCCCGATGGATTCAGGTAACGTCGTGGCTAGCTCACTGTATGACTCGTTATACTTCGTCGTGGTGCGGTTCACGCTTGACGTTTGCAGAGCTTTCTCGCTCTCTCTCTCTCCTCTCGCCTTTCTCCTGTGCCAGCACGATGCAGATCGATAGGATTAGCTCGGTGCGATGAACAGACCGAGAGAAGCGACCGATCGAACTGTCTAACGATCCAATCCTGTATTCGGGAAATCTTTCATTGAGTCGCCTAAACGCGATCGATCACGTTTACGATTACGTCGAGTACTAGTTCAAGTCAAAGCAAGCATTTCTTTTTTCTTTTTCTTTTCATTATATTCTATCTCTTTATTTTTTTCTTCCTATCATCTTTTTTTCTTTGTATAAACGAATTATATCCGAAACTATCGAATGATGAAAACTACCGATAAATTTGTTTCTCGATAAACAAATAAATGCGATTGTCGCTTCGAGATCAAACCATTTTGCTCGACGATTCTTTTTCTTTTACTTTTTTCTCTGTTTTTATCAAAATTCACTTTCAGAAATGGATCGTTCTATATTCCGTATCGTTGCGCGGTTAGCTCGAGCGTTGAATCGTTGTTCGACCGTTTGACCGTCTTGTTTGTTATTTTGGTGTACACGTACGAGTTGGTAACACAGTTGCTTCGAAGACTTGGCGATGATCGAACGTGTTGCCATTTAGTCACGTATTTATGTAACGCTTTCGTGAAAACTTATTTCTTATCGTTTTCATTTCAATGTTTTTTAACATTTATGTATGACAATTTAGTGTACCAATACAAAGAAGACATCACGTGTAATTAGAATGTCAATTGATGTCTTTAGTTTAATGGATAATAAGGAGAAGCTCAATGTTTGAAGGTAAGATCATTAATTTGAATTATAGATGTTTCATCCGGTAAATTTAATTAGTGTAAGCTAATGATTTTCAATCGTAAACAGGGGTTCGTATCAATGCGGTCTGAATGTACGAAAGTGACAAAAACGATCCTGTAAAATTACGCTCGATTGAGCTTGCGATTGTAACGATTCTTTACTTCGCTCCTTTTTTTTCTTTCTTTTTTAGCGTTTTTACATTTTATTGAATTTTTATTACCTTACGCGCTATGTTAAACACTATTATCGATTTATTTGCACCGATTAAATGAGGCCTGTATGGTATCCACTCTTTCATATTCGACGTTCGTGGATCGGTCTTTCAGTAAATTTCGTGGAAATAGATCGATTACATTGGTCAAAAAAAGAACGTCAACAAAATCGTAGAGAAAAAGTGGATGAGCTCGTTTTTTCGGAAGGCGGTCGGGAACATTTGTATTGGCGTGACTCTGCTTGACACATACACATCTACCTGTATTTATTTGCATTTATGCGTACGTGTGTGCGTATACGATCGTGTTTGTGTATATGTCATGTATCGTACGTTCCGAATCAGAATCGCAGGTACTGTTACGGAATTACGCTTGCTACTGTGTATAGGTTACAGTATTTTCCCTTTATCGACGTGTTATTGCCGATAGGTCGACTGTGTTGCACTCGTATACAATAGTGTGCTTCGTTCACTTGTATTTCAAAGTTTTATTTAATTGGTAATATTTTTATTTTGCATTTTTATTTTTGTTTTATTTTTCTAAAATTTTTAAGATTCTCGCTAGTTCATTTGTTGAAGGTATAGTTATAATAACTTAGGACTCATGAGAATTTATTTTTTACAATTGTACGGATTCATTAAATATTGCATTTGATGTTTAACTTGGATTTTCGATTACCGAAGGTCTTTTAGTAGTGACAGAAAGTAACCGAGAAGAAAAAAGAATGATTCGAAATTTCGTCCTTGAAGTATTATAAATAAATCGTAGGATAGTCGACGATTAGTTAGGATTATGATCGCAATGGGTTCGATAAAACGTGAGTGTTAATGTCGAAGGTTATACGGTATAGGTTTATCGAAAATAAACGGTGAAAATCGTTTAAATTCCTGTATATCGTGCTTGCCCATATTGAGTCGGTAATCGATTATTCGAAAAAGAAGAAATATTAGCGGTCATTCGATAATAATTCAGTACAGCTTAATGTAGGAGGTACTTTATTGCTAATATGTTCATTAACTTTTCCATGAAGGTTATAATTTGTGTACAGACATAGGATATACATTTATGTATAAATTCATACATATGTACATACATATGCATTTATATAAAGCGGAAAAGATCATTGCCACATTTCATCAGAAACAACAGAACGATGTTCGACTCTATTTTATCCATTCAAAAGGAATTTTTGATTGACAACGAAACGCTATTTGACAGAATATCGAGCGATCCTGTTAGATAGGAATAGTGTGCGATTAATTACGAAGTTTATTACAAAAGAAGAGAAATAGCTGAGAGAGTCTTGTTCGATGGAACGTCTGATTTGCGATTTATAAAAAGCTTAATTTATGTGACATGGAGGACAAACATACCAATCACACAATGCATGAGAAATGTGGCCAGCTCGCGTTACCTTTCACCTTGATCGATTTGGAGTTTCCCTTTCGCTTTCTATCAACGAATTAGCACCGATCCAAATATACATCCACGTAAGCATCTTCTTTAGTTATTTATTTTCATTTACAATTTACTTGCTATTTCGAATAATAAGTATTGTTAGAATCAAATAAATCATTTTGTGTTGTCAACAAAAAAAAATAAAAATTATTGTGATCCAAATAATTACGATATAAGTAATTAATAACGTATTGAATTTATAATAATATCGAGTTTTGATTAGTTCATTTAAGTCATTTTAATAAGATGATCAACGAACAAATGTGTTTTAATGTATAGTATTTGAATGTAATTATAATATAATATGAAGAACGAGAATTTTTCAAGATAACGATAAGCACATAACGATGAGCTCATACCGATAACGTCGAAGTGTTTGATGGAAATGGAAAAAAACGAGAACGAAAGAAGAACAAAGGGACGAAAAAGCGATCAATCTATTTCACATGGAAGAGATCGATGAAATCAGTCATAATCCTCAACAATTATCGTATCTGGGCTCCCTTACTTTTCACGCGATAAGAATTTTTCTGCAAATTCGATCGGAGTTCTCGATAACTTAGTTGAAAAAAAATTTGTAATAAAAAGTTTTTAAACAGTGTTATTTATATATACATATGTACTGTGTGGGCACCTAATTAGATATATATGTATATATATACGTGTGTGCTCGTAACACGTGTATAAATCATTTACGTTAACACAAATTAGTTAACTGATTGAATAATTTGCAAAGGAAGCTATTGTTAGGTGTAGATAAAATAAAAAATAAATAAATAGGAATAAAGTGCCACAGGCTACGATAGATGGCTAATAAGTAACAATCTGTCGAACTTTACGAAACTGCATAATTATTTTCGTAGGTTTTATGTGAATCCTTAATTTTATTCTATATTATGAAACAATCGTTATATTTTTTATCGTTTCGTTAGAAGGACGATATTTGTTTGAAGGGCATTTTTCATAAAATTTTCAGAAAGATAATATCATTTATTAAATTTGCTTATTTCTAATAACTCATGAAATAATTAACATAAGTAGTACAACGAATTTAAGAGCATCACGTTGAATTATTTATTATAATATTATTAATATTTCGATTAGCGAGTTCATTAGATTTTTTTTTAGTACAGGCGACTATGAAACTTGAATTATTTTTAATCAACATCCCACACTATGTAGTAAGCGATGATTAAAAAAAATGAAAAGAAAATAAAAGAATAAAAAAATGAAAATAAAAAAAAGAAAAATCCAATAGCTTTTACATAGACTTTCACTGAACGATACTCGCCCATACATATTTATGGCTTGTCTTCGATATATTTTATACATACGCGCTTTAAAAATACAATCCATGCGTCACATGTCTTCATAACATGTAATTCCATAAACACGAATCGAACTATTGAGTAATATTTTTCAAGAAACCTCTACTAATGGTTTCCTACAGATTATACATATTTGTTACCGTTATAATAGTGAGTGATACGTTTTATATTGCATTAAATAAACTCGGTTATCGATAAGTTAAGTAAATTTCAATACGGATCAAAAACTCTAGCTCGAAATTTACGATTGTTCGATAGTTATAATCAATTTTTTTTTATTGATGAATAATCGTACTTTTATTTTATAGCATAGCGCTATTGTAATCCGATGGGAATAAATATATTTGTTTATAAATATTGTTTAAATTTAATAAAAAAAAAAAAGGAAAAATATATATTTTCAAGCAACAAGGAATACTACCATTTTGATGTTTTATTCCCTTTAGCGAATGCCAATGAATAAGTAAGTTTCAGAAAAATGTAACTACCATGTTAACGAGTATTGTTTAACGAGAATACATAAACCGTAAAACATTTATAAGTTCGTTATAAATATTTTAGAATGTTTGAGAAACAAATTCCAAGGAACTTTCGCCGACGGCTGTGATAGAATATTTTTCAGTACCGCCGGCGAGATTCTAGACTGATAATATTCAACATTAATATTAATTTTGTTAATTTAATTATTTTGTTAGATACAATGAAATTATATCATTGAAAAATTCGATAGACTTCTTATTTTTCTTTACACTGACCGATGACTTAATATTTAGAATATTTGAATTTAGGAAGAAACATAGTTGTTCAACTAAACTTGAGTTTTTAATCAAAACATATTCGTTCAATCTGCCTAATTAACTAGTTATTAATATTTCAGAATATAAAAAAACAATGTACAGTAAACTACTGCATAATATGGACTAACGCAAATTGCGTACCCGACGGCAGGTATGTTAAAAAAAAAAGAACATATTTCTATAAAATTATTATCATGGAAAATATTCCTGTCAATCAAAAAATACTTTTTCCGTAGTGAAGCTTAAAAGAAAATTATTTTTATATTACTCAGCAGTATCTTTTATATTTTATGATAGACTTTACTAACTTTCTCAATTAAAAAATTATGATATAATCAAATAATTAGGATATTACTCATTCTCGAATATTGCAGGATATTTCAGTTCGAATAAGAAAACGAAATAAATCATTTACTTTAGATAATTAATTTTATTTTTTTTAAGCAAAGTTTTTCGTAATCCTTTTGTTTTTTTTTTGTTAATTATAATAGAGTGCTTTTAACAAATAAATATTGTGTTGTATTTTTCAAAAAAGTGTTATGTAATTTTTGTCCATTCGAAAAAAACTTTGTAAGTACTCGTGGGTGGAAACGCGGGAAGAAAGAAAATGGACGAGGCTCGTGAGGCCGCCATAAAAATACGGTGATTTCAACCGACGGCAAGCGCAAGTTCGGCTTTCTTCTCGCGTATCGATTCGCCTCCATTTTTTCCCATGTAAAATGGAAGACGTCGTGCGAAGAATAAAAAGGAAGAGTTTCCCAACATAAATCTTATAGAATCAAACTACTTATGAATATATTGTCGTTTTACAATCGATAATTTTAATAATTTTTGTCGATAAATTAAACATAAATTATTATTATCCCTTTACGTATTTTGTATTTCTAGACTTAGAACGAGGTTTAAGGAAGATGAAGAAATAGAAAAAAAAAAGAACGAGAATCCCTATTTTCCGACCTATTCCAACCTATTTGTTTTTTTGTGATAATGAGAGAAAAATGAATATCGTTTGAGGTAGGTAGCTATTATAAGACGAACATTTACATCCGAGAAAAATTTATCTTCGTAGTCTTTATCGCGTTTGAAACTGGTTGGATATAAAAAGGAAATCGAGAGGAAATCCATAATCGAAAAAAAGCGCGGGTATAACCTTCGGGCTAGCAGATAGTAGAAAGCTCTTCTTCACTTTATCCGCGATCAGAAAGTGAAAGGGAATCGCACTTTCGGTTATCGATGGGAAAACGAAAACGCGGACTACACTTCGTCGGTACCGTGTGAACGGCGGATTTTTATATGCTCTGGCTGATATTAATTGGGCTGTATTGTACCGATGGAAATTCAGATTAATCGAAATAAACAACTACAGTATATATATTTGATATTTGTACGTGCATACGTTTGTACTACGAGTAATCCTGCTGGAAATATTTTGATAAATATATTAAATGGGTATCGATCGATTGATCAATTTTAATTTTATAACTATCTATAAAAGAAGTTGAACAATATTTTTCTTAATGTAAGTAAATGAAATAGGATAATAAAAAATATTAAATTTTAGGAGAACGAAGTGAAAGGTAAAAGGATAAAGTTATTCGTAAGGCTCGACCTTTTAACGATCAGATAAAACGACATCGGTACAAAATAGAATCGGTACACGGAATCTGAACGGGACCTGTTGAATTTTTCAAAAACATCGAGAGTTATATACGTGATGATAAAGTCCATGTTAAAGTCATTATTTTCTCGAAAAAAGACAGGATATTGACATCTCTATAAAAGTCCTGTCAAATACCGATGACTCTTGAATTTTTACAACAAACAATTTTTACGATTTTTTATCATGAACCGATTATTGAACGCTCGACGTCATTGACTTATTTTTATAATCAAGAAATATAATTTGTTCTCCGAATCGTGTCTAATATTAAAATTAAAATGAAAGGAAGAAAAAAGTTTATATATATATACATATATATTTATATATGTATAGAATAAATCTCTCAAGAACCAGAATTATTGCAAACCAATTTGCAAAATGTTTTGTTATTTTTAAACCTCACATTTCTTTTCTTCTAGCATAATTTTTCTACACACAACTATTAATAAAAAAATGTTAAAGTAACACTGTTGTAACACTGAGTTATCACCTAAACGAAATAATATTGGACGATTGTAGAAATGATAATAATGAATTAATTAATTCGATTGAATATTTTTAATAAACGGAAACAGAGCGTACGATCCACCGAGTTCGACGAATTTTAAAGACTGAGAAGTATATCATGTGAGTCCCAAGTTTCGTGGGACCGTGAGAATATTCTTCTGTGGGCCGGCCAATCGCAGACAGTGGCGAAAACGAGTTCGTCTCCTCTTCGTGGGGGATATTCTTCTACCACTTCTACCACACGCACGAACCACTACACATGCTGTTCACATACATGATAACTAGACGAAACTTCTACAGGCATGGATTCTTTTTATAATTGAATTATTTATAAATCAGAGATTCATCTTGAAAAAATTTATAATGAATATTATTTCATTTTATTCATTTTAAAAATATTTTTTATATAATCGATAGTCAATTTATATAGTCAATATCATCGAGACATAGTATCAATAATAGATTGAAATCTAAGACAGTGAATTTAAAGATAAATTGGAGATGATATATTTTATCTATGAAGAAGGTCAAGAAAACGTTCTTATATTTATGAAAAAAAGTTCTATGATTCATAGTATATGTATAATCTTTACTGATGTGAATGAAGAGTTGGTCAGTGTTAGTAAAGGGATGCTATACAGATTTCGGAATATTTGTCGTGCATGTAAAGCAAATATTAATAAAACGTAATATCTTCTGACGTGAGTGTATGAAAACGTAGTGGGTGAGCCGGAGGCGAAAAGTTTGGAGCTGATCTTTCTTCCTTTCGTTTTAATATTGGAATTGCAGAAGAACATTCAACGAGCGCACTTTCATCACTCTTTCCGCACAATGATTTTCGTTATGAGCAATTCGTAATCAAGACTCGGCTTTTGGAGATCGACGAATTGCGCTATTAATCGTTAGTGCGAGCGCATGGTTTTATCGTCGAGAGACAGACCGGTGAATATCACATTTCTATCTATGTAGTAAACGACAGGTTGGTCGATAGTAATTAAGGGATAAAAACGTTAATGAGGAGAAATTAAGGTAATTATCGTAATGAGATTGCTATCAATAATGATCCTTTTTTACATATATATATATATATATATATATTCAAAACATACCTAAATGATATAATTTAATACTTATAAAAAGAAGAAGAAGATATAATTTTTAATGCTAGAAAATATTTCTAACTTCTACAGAGAGGAAACAGTCATTAACGTTTATTTAATTTGATCTTAATATAATTACTTAGCTTAAATATTTAACATATATTTCAGAATAAGTAAATTTATTAAATCGTGCGAGAAGCAATGATTGTAAAAGTAGATAATTTAAAAAAAATAAATAGTAATCATTAATTATTATTAATGAAATTTGTAGTGTATTTTGTAAAATGTATATACCTTTTTAATCCTGTTTCTTTTTCTATTTCCTCGAAAAAACAGAAGCTCCTACATAAAAATACCTAACGATATTTCAGATATGTGTCAGAGAATTCTGGCGTTCATGTACGACGTGCGTGCCCAAGGCAAATACGTTTGATGCGGGATTTTCGGTTGTACACGATATGCACGTGGAATTTCGATCGATTTTACTCAAATTGGAACTCGGACCATAACCCAACGATTGGATAATACTATTCGAGACGCTAGCTAGGTATGAGAACCTTTCGAGTGGACAGCATAACACGTTTCTCTTGTGAAGAAACATCTGGCAGAGTCAGCAAGACCCTCTTTCAATTTCTTCATCTTATTTATTATGCATCCTTTTATTTGTACCATCAAGCTCATACCCTTATTATTTACTTATTAATCTTATACGAGAACAATTAAATGATGAACTTTTTATATTTTTAAAATCTCAATATTCTAAGAGATAAAAATTTAGGACTTGGTTTGAAAATCATCATTAACGTTAATACTTCGTAAAACTCTAAGAAACTAAAATAATATTTCTCTTAGCTAAACGAGCGTGCTGCGTCCCCTAAAAGAATTTCCTTTTCCTCGAGCTGAGAAAAATAGCGGAAAGGAAAGTACTCTCGCCGACGTAATTTTATTTCTCTCTCTCTCTCTTTCTTTTTCTTTTTCTAAAGACAGAAGACCAACGACGCCGTTATCATTTTATTATCTTCTTGTTTTACAACGAGTCAAATAAGTTATTCCGATGGTCCAGCTTCGTGGAGAGTTTTAACGGTACGCAACTGAAAATGGTGGAAAATAGCGCGGGGCGTCAAGCTAGTATAACGGTCGTATAAATTCCGCGGAATTGCCCGATGCTCGTTCGTGATGTGTGCCAGCTCAGTCGGAGAAAGAGAAAGAGATAGAAAGAAAAAAAGGGAGAGAGAGAGAGAGAGAGAGAGAGAGAGAGAGAGAGAGAGAAAGAGAGACAAAGAATAGGAAAAAAAACGATCGGTCGTCAGTCGATAGAAGAGGGGGTTCAAGGGAGAAAGGATGAACGGAACAGAGTGAAAAGTTGAAGAAAAACCGTGGCAGTGTTTACTGGAACCGGTCGTGGAAAAAACTTTTCAGACGGCGGCTTTTGAATGGTCGTCGATCGTTCGGCGAACTCTGCTAGCTCGTTTCACGACGCTTGGATTTACGGTGTCTCTGTCTCTCTCTTTCTCTTCTCGTCCACCATTTTTCCTTTTTTTTTAATTTTTATCGGCAAATTCATCATAAATTTATCGAGTATCATTTAACGCGACACACTTTTCCAACGAGCGGAACCGCATAAAATTGGACCCCTTTTTTTTTATTAATAAGATGAAGCTTTCCGCGTAAACTGATGACTTAAGAAAGATATCAATTTTTTTGTGACTACACAGCGAGGATAATTATTGAGTTATTTAGCGGAAAATATTATACGTACTTAACACGAATGATCGTGTAATTGTGAATGAGTGTATGAAAATATCGTACATTTACGATACATGTATTTAATACACATGGACATGTATGTGTACGTAAATGAATATAACAATATTGTACGTTCACAATTACTAATGAGTGAAAAGAAATTGTAATATAAGTATAAAATATATAAGTTAAGCATAAATGAAATTAAAAATTGATTACTCGTTTATATAATTTTTATAGTCGATTAAACGTATTTTATTATGAGTTTTTAGTTAGCAATTGGTGCTATATCGATCGCTTTGATTTACATCGAGACATACCTAATTATCAGGCAATTTAATGAAATCACGAATTTTGCATTCCCCCTCTCTGATTATTATCAGATATCGGTTTAATAATGCGATATATTCATCTGATTTCAATACTTATTTCCAGTCTATATAAATTAACGAATATTCTATATATATAGTACGCTTATATGAACGACAACGTCTAATTATCTCGTTTCTCCAAATCACAGTTGTAGGTACTAATTAGCTATTATCAATCGTGTAATACTTTCGGAGCGTACCACGTGTCAATTATCCGCTTGAAAAAGAAGGAGATAAAAAAAAACTCCATCAATTCTATGAAATCATCTCCTTAATGTGGTTTAGGGAAACTATTCGTTCTTTCATTGATTTACTTCGTTATCAGAAGGTGAACGTAAACGTACATGCAATCGAACGAATTGTTTACCTTAACATTTACGAGTATCGTTTGAAAAGATCAAATGTTCCGTGATACGTGAGATAAAAACCACTTTTTTACATTACTCTTTTTTTCTATTTTTTTTGGTTATAAAATTGTAATCATTTTTGATTCAAAAATGAAACGAAAGTTAATCATTCCGTTGGTTGTCGTAGTTTATCGATTCGAACAATTTCCGTAATATGTGGTTAGATGGTCGATGGAAATTAAAAAGCGAAAACATATTGAAAGCGTTTCACTCAAGAAAGTTTGATGCGGTTCACGAAGGTGTATGTACGCAGCGAGTAATGACTGGTTGGTGAGAGGATGAGTTGCTAGTGGAGGTAGAAGGTGGCGTTTGAGTTTTCGATCGGAAACGGGGTAGCGTCGCCGTGCAAGGTAATGCGATTAACGCCATGCAAAATTGGACCTCTTTGAGCAACGCATCGTTCGTTCGGTTGACGATGCAACGCAGTTAGCCCTTCGTGAAGTGGCGTTTGGAGGTGGAGATCGTCACGTCAGAGAACGAATACCACCGACTCCTATGTGTGTACCAACCTTCGAAGTGTCGAGATTTCTCGTGATGTCAAAAACGCGAAGATTTATCTCCACCGAGCCGTAAGGATGTTTGAGTTCCCGATTTCACACGTTATCCTGATTTGATAGAATTATACATTGCACGACATGTCATTTCTTTTCAATGAGAAATGCTTCCTTTCTCACACTTTCTTTCATTCTCTCTTTATTTCTCTTCTACATAAATAATGATTCAAATGTATAGAAAAAATACTTATTACATTTCCTGAATTGAAACTCTCGATCGCTGATAAATGTTTATTAATAAAGACATTCTATATGTTTCAAATAAAAGTTATAAAAATTAACAAGCTAATTAAAGAACTACGATCCTTGGTATTTATTAACGTTAACGATCAGCCAATTACTTCGCCTTTTATTTGTTAGCAAATTAAGATCCAATATGTATACGTCGCGTCGTCGTTGTCGACTTTGGTCTCATGATTCGATACGTGAAACGCTTGGTAAACGCAAGAAATGGAGAGTAAAAAAATGTTATTTAAGTGTAAAAGAGTTCAAAGTTAGATGACGTCAATGTATTACCCTTTCTCTCTCTTTATACAGCATTCATTAACTTTGAAGTCAATTTCGTCTAAACAGTGCTTTCCTGTAGACAGCTGAATATTACGCGGTCAACGCTGAACAAGCGAACGATGGAATAAATAGATAATTAGCAGCTCGTGGAAAGAAGTGATAATTTTTGCGTTTCCCACTCTCATTAATCTTTCCTCTCTCTCTCTTTTTTTTCCCTTCCTTTGCCAATTGACTCCAACTCTATCTCTCATTACCGAAGAAGAAAAAAGGAAGAATTACCGACCATACTTATGTTTATGTTTTGATAGATATTCATAACGATGTTTACATGCATGAGTAAACCACCATTGGAATTCTTCGATTATTATATAAGTGATAAAAAATTTGGTAGATCAAAACGTCGGTAATTATTATCATATATCCATTTATAGTTAATCTCCAATAGTATAGATTTAAAACTATTCTTTGGTGCCGGTTATATAATGGTGATCCTCACATCAGTAGTCTTCATCAAGAGTATATATCTACCCAATATGAGATATCTTTGTTAGGTAAAGCTCAATAGATGCAATGCTGAGAAGACAAAGGTGTCAGGGTACGATGGTAAAATCGGTATTCGGAAGAGGGCGCATCGTAATTCCGAAGACACAGAGAATATATATCAGTAGAAGGTGGCCACAAATGGAACCCTTAATACGTTGGCATTGTACGTTAGATTGGAATCACCCTGAGCGATTCTCGGCTGGTTTCATCGGTCGAGAGATTGAAACCATTTCGACGAGCATAACCACCGTCGAGTTTCGTTCAATTTCGATGGAGACGATCGGGGTGACCCGATTGGTTGCTTTGATTCACCCACTGTTCATCATGGAACCTAGACTTAAGCGTTAGTATGAGGTGTGTTCTACAAAAATACAAGTTTCCAATAACCGATATAGTCTTTTCTCTCTATCTATCTTTTTCTTTTCCTCTCCCTTATCTTTTTCATTCTCTTATGCCCAATCTTTACTTACCCCTTTTTGTTTTTATTTGATGGCACAGAGAAACAATACATTATGCGCGAAAGAAGTAACACTTCTTTCTAGTTTTCCTCTCTATTAGTCCGTCATTTTTTTTCTATAGTCACCATCGACAGGCATCATCTCATGCTATCTTTGTTCTGCTTTCTCTCAATCTATCTGTTTCTCTTTCCTTCTCTTTCTTTATCTATCTGTCTGTTTCAATTATCTTTTTCTTCTTTTCTAAAACAGTTTAATGCGTGTATTATTTCAATCTACGTTTTTGGAGTTCTCCGATCAATAAACAAGGATCAACAAACAAACTAGAAATCATTCTTCTTTTCTCTTAAATCGGTCAATCTCTTGTGATTTGTTTTGTTGAATTTAAATCAAATGAATACTTGATTGAATAAGTTATTTGATCAGTTTGAAATGCTTATTACTTTTACATGTTTAACAAGTAATCTTATAGATACTCGCTAGATTTTGGCCCAGACACGGAGTCAATCGAGATTATCCGTTAGTTAAATGGTAAAGCATAAATGTTGAGCATATTGCCAATTTCACAGGTGCATGAGCTTCGAAATGGGTTATGCTGTGTTACCATAGGGATTCGTAGTAGCGCACGACCGTGCGTAATATCGGTCATTGACAGCGATAGTGTTCCGCAATGTTCCAGAGAATGTGCGTTCATGGTCACGCACATACTGGGTGGTACTAGGTTGGTTTATCATTAGATTCTATGATATCTGATCGAGGAATTAACTAGAATAGCTTACATATGTTACCTTTGTACTGATCATTACTTTTTTGTTAAATGGTACGTACTATGGATGTTAACTATTTAATAAATTATTATAATAATAAAAAAAGTTATTAATTCGTAATTAAATAGGATTGTATTTTAATTCACAACCAAATTTATTTATTTATCATATATATATGAAATGTTAATATTTTATAATATATATTATTAAATTTTCATTTCCAAAATTTCAGTCTACTTGTATATCGATGTATACGAGTATACTCGTATATCTATGTATGCATATCTATGATTCAATTTCAATGGAAAACGACTCGTTTGATATTCGAGGGCAATGATCGGATCTATTAGGCTTATACAAACGTAATGCGGGGAATTGTATACCGGACAACAAGTATCACCCAGTATATAGTTCGGTCGCATGTATATAGTCGTTAACGTGGCACACGTACGCACGGTAACAGTGAACCACAGGTTTGTAGGAGAAAGTGAGAGGGGTGATACACCAGGCGTTAATTGGTTCAGTGTCAAGGTCAAACCTCTCTCGCGCGTCATCACATTATCATCGATTATTGGACATATCTCGTGGTTATGTAACTATAAGTATATGTGTTTCTGTGTGAGACCGATATTATAGAGACCGATAAGACGATGATGAGATAGTGGGCCACAATATGATATAGTTACTGCCGAATCGATTGCCAAGTGTAATCGTGTGTAAGTTAACCTCACTAATAATGTTCCGTTAGAGAAGTACATCGATGAGCTTTCATTGTCCAACACGTTCATTGTTTCGTTACTTAACTATACGCTCTGTTGTATACGTGCCGATAGATTCAACAGGCTGAGATTTATAGTGCTGAGTTTATATAGAGTTCAACCAGCGTATGGGCCTAAATTCCACAATTTAAGTATATATCCAGATTACTTATTTTTTTTAAATTTTATTTTAATATTTAGGAAGTCTCTCTGAAGAAGTTGCATACTTGTCTGTTTTCATAAGACCAAAGATCTGAGATATTCAATTTAAGCATATATAGCAATAGTAAATCAAGAGTATAAAAAGTAATTTAACATACAACATTAAAGCATTAGAAAAAAGTCTTATGGTATTTAATATTTTTAAGAATTGAAAAAAAAAGGAAGAAAGACAGAAAGAGAGAGAGAGAGGAGAAAAAGAGAGAGAAAAAGAGTAAGATGACCTTGGCCTAGTATACGAGAGTAAACGCGGACATCCAAATCCACGTGGTACTTCGTGCCTTTGTCCGAAGGTCGTGGTTCACAGTATACGCGAGAAGTGAGAGAGGGATGAGTGCGCGTGAAAGAATTGCGACGAAAAAGCGAAGAATAGAAAGAATTGAGAGCGTCGGCTGGACGAGGAGCGTTGCAATAAATCGGTCAAAGCGTTCACTCGACGTTGGGAGGGGTCGTTGTATGTATATGTATGTATCTACGTCGATAGTACGTGCCTTGGCTCGAGGAGGGGTGTATACCACTACGGTGGACACAGTTTTTTCACGTCGTTTAGCTCGATTTTTTCCACTGTCAGCTGCGGGGATCGATCGAAAAGCGAACGAGACAACGGTGATTGCGTAATGGCCAGTGTGCTGTAGTGCCGATCGAAAACGAAAGTAGATGACGCGACTGGATACATATATAAACGTATATACATATATAGACACATATAAACATATACATGTACATACACATACGCATACATACATATATACTGGCTAGGGACTCAGCAGACGGACAATAACCAATCATGTGCAATTAACCTGTGACACCATGACACCTAAATACTCTGCTGTGATACCTACATAGCGGTTATGTTCCCATTATGTGGCCGTATCGACATGTGTTTCACGCCGTGCCGTGGCACGCGCGTTGCCCGCGTTCCTCCGTGCATTTCTGCATTCTATGATATGCCAGTGCTAGGATCGAGCTTGTAGAGATCACGCATAGACTATGTATCCACCATGTCTACGATATATATATGTATTATCTCCTATGGCCCGATTATATTGGATATACATAAGCTATAGATCGTGATTGCGTACTGCCCAATAAAGTTATTGTAATCAGGTCAACTTGCTCTTTTAGGATACATACAAATAATTTATTAGCAAATAGACCCTAGAAAGACAAAAGTTGTAAGAGTTAGATTCTGATTAGATCAAGAATATCGTTACTTGGTTTGGTTGTAACATTTTGTAGAAATAAAGAGAGGAGTAAACTTATGCAAAGATTTTGCAGCCGGTGTCTTGCGAAGATAATACCAGGGATATACCTGTGATAGGTCAGAGGTGGTAAACTTTAGGTCAAGACCCTAGAACTCCGCTGAGTCTTTTACGGCAACCTGCTAATCCTGTTTCTCGCGTGACACCCCACTTAAACTCGTCTTGTGTCTCTTAACCCCAAACTACGTAGTTCAAGAGAGCAACGGGATGGTTTGCAGACTCTGCATAAACCAGTTTCTTGCTAGAGGTCCTATAGCCTTGTGCTGGGTGGTCTAGCAAATTTTGTACGATATTTATTGTACGATGGGTAACTTGCGATCCAGAAATTTAGCTTTATTCATTAGAATGATGCTCATCGTGAGAACGAGACAATTTCTTAAGATACGAGGTGGCTCGAAATAAAAATTCACGGATCTCCCTTCTTCATGGATGGTAAACGTGAGATTGTAAGACTCTATGGAAAATAATGAATTTTATGCAAGGATAGGATAAAAGTATTTTGAGTAGATGAAAGAGAATTTACACGACAGGATTGATCAAAACTGTCACCAAAGCTGAGGCTTCTTGCATACGTAATTGTGAGATATTTCGTTGACAAGTAAGGTCTATAAATAAAGGATAGCCTTGTGCGTCGTGTAATGCTAAACGACGAAATTTCAAGAAACCAGATTCTTGAGCTAGAATTTTAAAACATGAAGGTTTGGATGGTTGCAGCGTTACGCAGACTGTGCCAGAGATCATATGAATATCGTGCACATTATGGAATTAACGAATGTATTAGAATAATGAGAGATTTTCCCAATCCTTTCATAGAGGTACATATTTCAGCAACACTCGTTTCTTCTCAACCAAAATATATTTTATAAATTTTAGCGAGTTGTATTTAGTTAGCAAAGAATTATCATCGAAATCCTGATCGATAAAATAAGTTGAATGACTTCCTTGTAAACTTATTGTGCAGCTCGGTGTTTTTAATGAACTCGAGAGAAATTTATACGGATCGATGCTTCGATGCTAGCTTTTAGCCTTTGTTCAATTATGTTTGTAAAAGCGAGGCTGACTTCTGCTATTTGTCATCGAACGACGGTACGATTATTGAACGCGGCATGCAGGCTGTTGATCGTAGGAAATGAATGAAACAAGTTGCTATACACGTTTCAATGCCGATGTAATATACTACATGAGTTTATAGTTATACCACCTTCATAATTTCAACGCGTAACAGAGTATGCGAGTTATGATTTTCGTAATTATAATTAAACGTGCTTTCATTATTATTAGTATAATAGATGTCGGTTATAAATAGGATATGTAATGATTTTGTCTATTGTATCTATTGTAACCTATTGTTAATAACCATTGATTTCTCTACTGTTTATATTTTAATGCTTTAGAAATCTTTCAGTCGAATACAAATGATTTGGAATTAGATCTTTTTCGAAATAACGTACGGATCGATCATTTTCTCCAGTTGAATGTGTTACCCCGTCTTTTCTTTGAAATTCGTTCAAATAGATAAAAGTATCATGCAAAATGGTCGTTGAAAGAGTTGGATGTAGTGAACTGGGCGATCCAATTGTAGGTCTGACTGTGAACACAAGTTCGACCGATAATAGGAAACTTCGTGCAAGTTGATCGTATTGTGAGTTACCCAACGTTATTGGTACTACGAACCTGACAAGTTTCTCAAACGTAATGTGAGAGACTTTCTAGAACGAAAAGATAAGGCTAATATTTTTGTTTGCAACGAGGAAATAATAAATTTCTATAAAACATTCAAAATACTTTTTAAGTTAAGTTATAAACAATTTATACATACGAAATATCGCATTCAAATAAATAAGAAATTCATCATTGATTATTTTCTTATTAAAAAATGTAAAGATGTTACGGTTGGTAAAGGGAAGGGATTAAAAACAGGTTTAGGTTCGTTCGAAAGACAAGACAATTCGTATTCTTCCATTCTTAAAGCTAGCTTGCTTAGAAGAAATCCGGTAGGCTCGGTAGAGTTCTGCAGGATTTTGCAGAGCTGTCTGCAGCTCAAGGGTACGTGGAGGGGGTCGAGCTGAAACTTTGCAGGGGGCCTAACAATGAATTCTAGCTCCATCATAAAAGGTGCCTCCTCGGATTCAACCCCTCTCTCTTCTATCCTTCGAGCACCAACTGGCTATGATTCTGCAGAGCTTTATGCAAATTGACTGAAAAGCGGGTTTTTGCATTGCGACGACTACCGATGTACCGTGAGGAAGGCCGTCAGTTTTAAGTTTCGAGCTGAACGGATAAGAAGCAAGCGAATGGTACATCGTACGCGAACGATTTTCGGAGCTGAAAACGAAAGGTTGATGGAACGAAAAGGGCGGTGGTAGTGGCGACGGTGGTCGCGCTGCTACCACTGTTGGTGATGGTGGGGGTGGTAGTGGTGAAGAAAAATGGCGGGAAAAGCTGGTGAGTGCGTGGGCGCAGGATCGATGAAGAGCACAAAATGGCGACGGTAGGGAAGGACGGAACGACTAGAAAGAAGAGGAGGCTGCGAGGGTAGAAGGGGTGGCCTCTAAGGGGGCCGACGGGATGAGGGGGAGGAAAAAAGAGATAGATAAAGAGAAAGAGAGGAAGAGAGACGGAGCGAAGAGGAGAGAACAACGTGCCACAGAAGGGAGAAAGGTGAGTATCGAAGGAAAAAAGAAGTCTGCGAAAAAATTGAAGCCAACGCTGGAATCGAACGTGGTCTGTGGGTCAAGGATGCTGAGAGTGAAAATCAAAGAGTATCGGTCGTGGTATCTCTCCGCTTTCCAGACGGCCTAGTTTTTTTTTCTATCTTTCTTTCTTTTTCTCTCTTTAGTCGGATAAATAAATTCCTTTGGCGTGTATATGTGCATGCGCGTACATGTTTATTATGACTCGTTCGTTTCGTAAAATTCATTTGTTTTCAATCAGTGAAATACGATGTATCGCATATTTTCGAAGGTCAGATATTCTATCAATTGTCACTTACGTATTTACGATTATTTCCTTTGTTTTTGCGAGATAGAGAGATAGAACTATTTTACGTAATATAAAAACTCTATTTCTTTATTAACCTAACGAGGCTATTGATTAGTCTTTAATATAGGATAACCGAATGAAAATTTAATATGATCGATAACGTACGATAATTAATATCTAATATGTTGCAAAAAACGTTTCACAAAATCATGACCGCCAGCAGGTAGCTCGCATCGAGACGATTGATTTTTATAATTTACCGTATTTCACTCCGCATCGGCACCATTAATCATAATGTAATACGATACGTATAATAGATGTTAAAGAGAACACGATGTTGCCGAAGATCATTTTTCTCTTTGTTTGGAAACGTCATTTTTTGTTTTTCTCATTCTCGATATGGGACTCTACGTAATTTTCCACAATCTTTTTATCTTCGGTTAAAGATTTAATGATCTTTTTCTTTTTCCTGGTTATTATCATTAGGAGTACATTTAACGAGTATTCTGTATGAGACATGTTTACATTTCCAAAGAAATATTTTTCAAAAGATCTTTATTTCTTTTTAACACACGGAAGAATAATCGAGGTTAAGCATTGATAGGAATGCAAAATTGTAGAGGAATGTTTGTAGGACGAAAGTTTATGTTACAAGATAATTGTTAAATATTTCATAAAGATTAAAAATTTCCCTTTATCGTTTAAACAAAGTCTTTTGAAAATAAATGTATCTTGAAATTGATCGTATTTAATTTCGATTTTCTAATAAAGAAGAAAAAATTTCATTTTTATCGAGTCATCGCGTTGATTCTATTATGTTTATCACATTTCTTTCTTCTGTTCCTTTTAAGCTCGTGGAAGAACATGCTGGGATATTAAAGTCTACGGTTGTCTTAACTGAATTTTTATCTGAGTTTATGTACGATATTCTCTCGTTTTCCCTCGAGGAGTGAGTTGGAGGGGTAGTCGTAGAACATGGAGTATGCTGCTTGGGTAGGCTGCAGCTTTTCACGACAGCTCGTAAAATAGAAGCAGCACGCCCTTGAGACCTAGATGAGAACTCGGACTCGAGGATCAAGTTAATTAGATATTGAATTAATGCTCCTGCGAGATGCAACGAGTTAGACTGAGTTTCTACCGTTGAAATTATCGAATTGACGCACTTAGGAATTTCCTTAATCATAAAAATATTCTTTCTCGGTAACATCTCTATTCTAATACAAAACCTTATTCTTATGAAATTTCTAAATTAAAAAAATAATCCCTTTCAGTGATATCTTCCTTCAAATAAAAAACTTTATTTTTATGAATTTTCTAAACTATAAAAATAGTTCCTTTTATAGATATTTTTCTATGAATATATTACTTCATTCACATTCATTGTCTCCACTTTCTTTCTCTTTTTTTTTTATTTTATTTTCTTTCGCTCACGTACTATAGTCTCTTGCTACCCTTCCTTGAACGAAACTCTTACCTTAAAAGGGCACGATCGAGCTCATCTTGGCAGAATTTTAATTACCGGTGTATCCTTACTCTTAATTAATTATCTCTCCCGTGCCGTTTCTTAATAATTTTAATTAAAATTATCGAACCAGGCTCCTTTATCTCTTTTATTTTTTCTTCGGCAAATCGACAATTTAAAAATTTAATTACCGCCTTCGATTGAAGTGTTTCGAGTGTATTAAGGCCTTAGATTTCGTTAATTTAATACGTACGTGTCGTGTAGGAAATGGACATAAATGAAATTGTCAAAGCTATCTAATCTTTTTTTCATTCAAAGAAAATGAATTGCTTATCGGACGAAATGTAACGAAATTCCTGTCAAAGATACAAAATACTTATCGGAAAGATTACGAAAATAGCTTCTTTGTTATAAAAGCAGAAACCTTTAGGCGTATGCGAACATGGGGTAGGCTTTTTCTCTTTCTCTCTCTCTCTCTCTCTCTCCCTCTCTCTCTCTCTGCCTCCCTTTATAGCCGAAAACTCCTAAGGGGATCGCTCTGGTAAGCGATGGTGATGTTGGCGTAGGCAAAATGGTGGCTTCGCCGGCGAGAGGTGACTTTCGTGCTAGGTACTTCGTAATGGCTAAGTTTACTTTGGCCATTTGTATCGAGAAGAGAGCGAGTCCAGGAGAGGTGGAATGAAACAGGGGTTTCGGAGGACGAGGAGAAGAGAAAAGAAGAGAAGAGAAGAGAAGAGAAGAGAGAAAACGGTCGGGCTAGACGGAGGGACGAGGCGGTGGGTGAAAGATGGAAGGCGAGAGAAAGAGTGAGAGAAAGGTGGGAGAAAGAACAAGAGGTGAAGGGGGAAGGGGGTTGCTGCGGTCGGAGAACGAGAATAGAAGGAGAGTGAAGAAAAAGGGAGAAGGAGATATAGAGAGTGGGAAAAGAGAGGGGATAGAGGAGGTGGAAGAATCAGGGTGGATTTTACCGCTCTAGAAAGGGGGAAGAGAAAGAGAGATAGATAGATGGGGGATAAGAGAGGGGAAATCGGGAGGAGAGGCTTGCTATAATAATTCACGATATAACGCCAAAGTACAACAAAGTTTTCGGCTGGTGGTGGTGGTAGTGGTGGCGGTGGTAGTCGGACGCGCGACGTCGATAAATTAGCTTAGACTTTTTACATAATAGGAGGAAGAGCTAGGGAAAACGTATTCCTCAGTGGAGATGAGGAGAATGAGGACGATGAGGGGGTGGAAGTAGAGGTGGTCTGTGGAGAGGTATACCTAACTACCTCCGACTACGACGGTCGTCTCTTCGGGTCAAATTAATTCCGGTATTAAAATTTGGCTTGCAAATATTCTCGACCCGCGGGCAGGCCGAGTGCGCTCGGCCGCTCGTGCGCGCGCGTACATGAGCGCACAGTTACGGCCTCGAAAAGGTGCACACGTGTACGCACGTAATTTACATCTCTTATTACGAGAGAGAGAGGGAGAGAGAGAGAGAGAGAGAGAAAACTCGACCAGTTTCGTTTGGCTACTACCACGCTCCCGATGTTTCGACGTGCCATCCTCGCGGTAACCAAAAGCTGAGAGGACTCATTGCTACTTCTTGCATTTTCATTCTTTCAATTTCTCTTTTCTGCTTTTCTATTTTTCTTTTTTTTAATTGGAATGCGAAACGGTACCGCTCGAGTTACCATTTTCTCTAATTCTTTCAAAAACGATTTTAATCTTAGAATTTCTACTGATTTTCTTCTGATTTTCTTCTTCGTAAAATTAGAAAAAAATCGTTGTATTTTCAATCGTTTTTGTAAGAATTTCACAGAACTCTTTGATTCAAACATGATATAATTTTTTTGAAAGACCAGAATGAAAATTCAAAACGCGTTGGAAAATAGAAAATAAGATAAAAGGAGGGAATGTTGACGTTGGTGCAAGCGCTCTCGTGAATTCTCATGGAAATTTTCATATTCATGCATTCATTGTTTATTGGCGTGTCGCCGGTGAGCCGGTGTAGGAGGGGAGAACGCGTAGTCGCAGGCAGTAACGTAAGAACAACAAGGCATTTCCAACGAATGCGTTCGAAGCTCAGAAGAGCTGTCATTACGGCCGATCTGTAATTGCTCGATCGTTCGTGAACGAAGTCGAGACGCTATGCAGTTTGCGAGAGGATAAGGATGAGGATGAAAAGGATGCAGAGGAGGAGGAGGAGAAGGTCGAATAACGCTGAACCTCCCGATGTGACGTGTCGTTTCCATGTATGTTCGCGATACGTAAAATTAGTGTGTGCGGGGACCATGGAATGTTTGCAAATTTCCAAGTCCACCGTAGTCGATTTCCATTAAACTCTGGCTCGTTTGAAGAGGCTATCCGATACGCGTTAAGGTACGGGTGTCTCGTAGGTATTCCATTACGAATCAGTATTGCTCCATTTCTCTTTCTCTCTCTTTCTCTTTCTCCTACGCGCAGTTTCCTAATCGATTCAAGTTTGATTAATTCTAGAGCTATCCAACTTTTTGCAACGAGCTCGTTTGTCATGGTAAATTGACCGATAGATAAGAATTAGCGGCAAGTTTGATTAAGATAAATAAAAATCTTTGACCTGAATCTATATCCTTCTTAACGACTTTATTAAAAAAATAGTAGCGAACATATTTGATTCAATGTTAATAACTAATATTTTATTCTTTTCAAAAGATATAGTAATAAGACAAATAATTGTTAGAAAGTGGTAAAGATTAAAAAAGTTTTTTTTCTTTCTTCTGTTCATTGTTCAATGTTTACAATCTTTCAGTAATATTTTAAGAAACACGATTGACTTATACTCGATGATAATTTAATGGGTAGTTTCACGAACCGCGAGATGGTTCGTTCGTCTCATTCGGCGAGGTCTAATTTTCGAATCAACCACGGTGGAACTTCCAGCGGTTTAAACATGCACAAGTTTTGATTTTTTTCTTAGCCGTATTCGCGTTAATTTGCCACGGCAGCAACAGCAGTAGCAGCAGCAGCAGCAGCCGGTGCGCGGTTGCTTCTTGCGCCATTCTCATCCCGAAACGGGCGATTTATATAGGTATCTCATACTCTTTGTGCAGACGGCACATTTATTTTTCCACGGTAGTTAAGCTTTTACTTGGACCGCCCGCCACTCGTCTTTTCGTTGACCAACAACCGCGTCGAACAGGTAATCCTCTAAACCACCGTAAATAATATCCGTCATCGTCATCAAGAATCATCTCGTAATCGTTATGATTCATATTCTATCTAAGAATATGTTAAAAAAAAAGAAGAATGTTCTTTTGTTTTGATTGATATCTTATATGTCCAAATTATTCATAGTTTTAAAATTCATCTGTAATTTGCTCTAGTGAAACAGTATCTGTTATATTTATCTAATAGAATTTCTAATTTTGTAGGCTATCTTGATTAATCGGTAATATCATTTAAAATTCCATGTGTGTCTAACTAAATTATCGATCATACGAGAATACTTATCGATCAGTTCTTGACCTTCCCAAATAATTCTTTCAACTAGTCCCTTCTCGTATTCAATTCATTTGCCGACACTTTCCTCTCTTAGTCTATTCTGATCGTGAATCGAAATGAAGGCCGTTTGAAAGGAAGTCGACTGCGAGAGCTCGCTTCGGCGATTTCGATGAGAAAGGGAAAGGAAGGTGCGAGAGGAGGAATCGCGAAACGAATTTAAAGCGACACAGGGAGGAACATTCAGCTTTGTTCTAATTGATTCGAGTCGCTCTTCTGGGTCGTGATCAAAACTCCGCTAAACCGAATTTGATTTGCTGAAAGCTTCTTGTAATTGGACGTAATGTTCTCGTTGCCAACGACTGTGCGAATGTTTGCTTAAGAGAGAGAAAGAAAGGGAAAAGAGACAGAGAGATAGACACGAAAGAGGTGGAGAAAAAGAAAAAGAGGGGGATAAAAGGAGGAAAGGAAAAATGGAGAAAACAGTAGAGGTGGAAGAAAGTACGTTGGAATAAGGGACTGTTCCCTACCGAAAGGGACGACTACGTTGCGAATTCGATTGTCCTCAGGTCTATCCTCTTTCTCTCTTTCATCCTCATCCTCTTCGTCTGATTGAAAACATCTCTGGACCCTATTTTCTACGCAGCCAGGAACGACCCTCCCAGGCACTTCGTGGTCTCCGGAGGAAGGTGGTCCCCTCATTCTATCTTTCTCTTTCTCTTTCTCTTTTTTCTACGAAAAAAACACAGAGCGCGAAACCTCTTCAAATAAAGTCCCTAAGCGCTTGCGGGACAGCTTCAATTTTTCGCTCGTTGCACCTGCGGCTTTCGAACCACCCCCAAAACTGGTCGTTGGGAGGACCTGTTCGACATCCTCCGATCGGTGCTCCGTGGCTTAAGGGTGATGTGTCGGTACGCCGAATGATACTGTGAAAGCGTGTCGTTTGCTACGCGGTCGATGGCCTGCGCGAGTCCGCCCTTCTCTGTATTTTTTTCCATGTTCGATTTTTTATCATCTCTTTATTCTTCGTCGTCCTTTGCAATTATTATTTGCTTTATTTAATTTTGTTACAATTTTGTTTAGTAAGTTTTATCTCATTTTGGTCCAGTTATGATTTCATTACCAATTTCTTTCAAGATGCATCTATGATTAATTAAATAAATCATAGGAAAATCGATTACATTCGGTTTCTAATAAAGTTGATCTAAAGGTAATATTTTCATTGTCTTTATTTATTAAAAAAGGTTATTGAAAAAGGGTACTTCTCATACTGATCAAAGATGACACATGCTAACACACAGATGATTATCGTCGTTCAAAGCGTTTAACATTCATTTTCGACGACGTTTTGCACGGACGAACACGTTCGGAAAAGAATAATAATTATAATACGTTGAATATATAACGAGATTCTGTTTATGCGTTTTCTCGAGGAAAGATGAGTGAATTTAATGTAGTCGGGACGGAGTTAATAAAGAAGGTACGGACCATGTAATATTCATGAGTCCAGAAGAAAAAGTGTAAAAAAAAAAGATAGAAAAGACTCGAAGGGGTCCTGGTGGATACCGTAACATCGTAAAGTAGCGCATTGTTCGTCGGTCAGGAGTATGTGTTTTAAAGGGATTTCTATTTATTTTTTCCCTATCTCTCTTTCTCTCTATCAATTTTTTCCGCACTCGGTATAATTACATGTAATTACATAGTTACATGTAAGAGTCAATAGCTCGTCAGAATTAGTTTTCCCATTGTATAGTATTATATTTCTATAATTTATTTAACAATGAAAACCTTTCAAAACCTTTAAATTTATTCTACACTTCATGTTAAATATATTTGTACTTAAATGATGATGCGTGATGCCATGAAATCGTGTGACCTCTACGTTTTACGAGTCATTATGAATCGAGTACTAGTAACAGGTGATTCCGCGAATGGTAATAAATTGAATTTCTGTAAAATATGGATTTCACGGTATTTAAACTACATCGACGGCGCATTATGTACACAGATGGTATACATATACACGTTTATCCGATAAAACGATAAATAATTTTATTTATTTCGAAAGGAGTATCGTTCCTTTTTTTAAAGAAGGAAACGATCGTAAGAAAGAAAAATAATTAAACGCAAGATGGTTGATTTCGATGGTAAAGAATTTTTTCCAATTTTCTTTTTTATCAATACTTAAATATTATTATGACGGTATCTATTTAAAAATACGTTATCGCGCGATATGGGAAAGTATCAATCGTTTTATTTTTCGAAATATGATGAAAATTAAATAAAGAGGTAAAGATCAAACGCCGCAACGATTATATATATTTTTGCAATTACTAGCTATTTGGTTGATTCTAAAGAGATACGTAATTAGTACGTTTTGGTTGCATTATTGTAATACAAATGGAAAACAAGAGGTCTTTTCATTAACGAAACTATTGATTTTACGTCCATTTTTCTTGTCTTTTCTTTGTTCTTTCGCGTAAAAGACTGGTGCGATTAAGCGATAAGTTCGAATGGTCTCTTTTGTTTTTCTTTCTAAAGCAGGTAAAGAGGAAGTAAGGACCGGTTTAAGGTAACACAACGATACGACCACAGCACTCGTGAAGAGTTTACTTGTAACGAGCCACTTCTTAATCTCATATCTTTTTTTCCAAATCCCTTGGACGCTCGACGTCAACTGTAACAAACTCTTGCGATTTGCATCTACGATTAAATGAGAGTTAATCCACGAAGAGATGGCTAATAAAGCGTAAGGATTTCGCACTAAAGCCTAGTTTAATTCCTCCAATCAAGTCGAAGGTCTCGAACCGCGGACAAAGGACTATCGGGGAATGAAGGTAAACCTTTTTACGAAGGATTTTCTTGCCGTTAGGAAAATCCAGATATAGACCCTTCTGGGAAAGTAATTTCCGTGGTTATATATAATTTGAAGAAATTTTTTATACAAGAAAATCCATCAAACATTTTCATTTATAAACGACATATCTTCGAAAAAGACTGTATATTTTAGTCGGACATTAGCGCAGTAAAGAGAGGGCTCCGTCTGGAGTAAAAGCGAGGCCGAGCGTAAATGGCTTCGATTCGGCAAATTCATGAAACTCCACCGTCGGGCTCCGTTTTCTTTTCCTTTCTTTTTCTGTCTTTTTCCCGCTCTCGCTCTGTTATTAGTAACAACAAGGTGACTCTAGAATACGCGTACGTGCGTTAGCTCTGGCTCGAAGGTTCGCTCACATTTTGTACTTTAATAGAGGGCTTGCGCGAAAAATGCGGAGAATAAGAGCGACGAGTTCGTGCGAAGGGTCGACGAACGAGAAGGGGTATAGAGGGTGCGGAGGTAGAGAATGAGACGAAGAGAGAAAGAGAGAGAGAAAGAGAGAGAAGGTGAGAGAAAGAGAGAGAGAGAGAGGGAGAGGGGATGGAGGAATCTCCCTTCACGGCACCACCATCTCGGCCGAGGGCTGTTTTTCGCGTGACTCGCAAAATGGCCGCCACCCCCACCACCACCCGATGTGCTTGCCGGTTGGACTGAACGCATAGAGGACTCGAATTTTCTCCATCCTGCTCTCTTTATACCCCATTCGTTCGTTCGTTCGTTCATTCGTTCGTTCGTTCGTTCGTTCGTTCGTTAGTGCATCTCTTTCTCTCTTTCTCACACACGAGGTTTATCCCTTCCGGAGTCTCACCCACTACTCTAGTCTCCCCTCCATGTGTTTCTAGTGATCCCCACTCCAGCCACTGGCGAGAGTCCCTATCGGCTACCCCCACTCTCTCGACATTCTCGACACAAGCAAAAGCCACCCTCCGTATCTATCTTCGACTTCCCCTCTTGCTCTCTTTTACCCTCTTCCGTCCACTCTTTTTCTACCCCCTCTCTTTCTCTCTTTCTCTCTCGCCCCCTCTATTTCTCTCTCTCTTTCTCTTTCTTGCTCTTCTTCTCCCACTCTCTTTTCTTCCACCTCCATCACCGCTACATGATGTTCCAGGAAGGTCGCATAGGAATATTGTTACGTAGAACGCGAATGAAATTTATAACTAATTACGGGAAAAGTTTAGATGACCGTCGGTTCGTTCGGTGGCTGGCGAAAGGGGTGCTGGACTCGGGGATTGACGAGGAACGAGTTTGGACAGAAAAAGAGAGATAAAGATAGATGGATAGAGAGGTAGAGAAAGAGAGAGAGGGAGAGAGAGAGAGAGAGAGAGAGAGAGAAAGAAATAAAGAGTAGGAATTATCGGAGCATAGAAACCAAATTACATTAATTAGAGTGTTAAACGTCCGTTTCGTGAAAAAAAAGAAAGAGTAGGAGTGAATAAAAGATAGGAGTTAAGAAGGGTGGGTCTAGTATCGTAGCCGACGGCGATAACGGGGCTTAAGACGGATTCTGTGCTTTTAGGTTTACATAAACTCATGTTTTATATATTTAGCCAATCTATTTAGCTCATCAGTACACAAAACCATTCGAATGTATTTTGGAATTGTTTGGTAACTATGACATCTTGTTTTATCAGCACTCTTTTTTTGATTTTTTATATGACATCGACTGACTTCGTATGACGTAGAATGAGCTAGTTCTTATTTGCTTATTTTAGATGAGAAGGATCAAAAAAATTACATTCGACATATATTACTCAAGTTCAATGATGTTCTATTTTATTCGTACAATTATAAAATTCTTCATGAAAATGATGTTCATTCTCTTGTTTGTAGTTTCCGTGTGTAACAAAGAGAAAAATAAAGATGGCCGCTTACCTTCATTAATGTTAGCTCGAGTCGTGTAGATACACTCTATACTCGTTTTACGCATTCGCTAGCTTTATGAACTAGCTTTTATGAGCATGTAATTGCAAGTAAATGAGTATTTACATGAATGCACGGAAGCATATATTATTACGCATCAATAGTTTCAGGTATTTGTCGAAATATTCTCGTTTGAAAAAGTTTCCATTGTCCAAGCTTAACAAATTTATATTTTAATTTTGACGATTGATCTTCGTTTCGTAGACTTTGTTTTAAGACAATGCTTAGCATATCTATGTCTACGCGCCGATACTATCTAAAGGTGAAAAATCGTTTTAACAACAATTAATTTGGCTTAGATCTAATTTCGAATATTCGTGTATAGCTTTTTTTTTTGATTTAGGGGAAATCGAGATTTCCCGAGAATGGAGCAAGACAACGCGGATTTGATTTTTCTTATTTTCTAGTCGAAACGACAAGTTGTTGTCGTGAACAACAGGAACGACCACGGACACTTTAACTAAATTTGCGGACGCAATTTAGTAGGACTAAGCGTCTCGGTGCTATGAATTACTAATGTCCGTCGTGCAGTGTTCCATTTATACATGCTTCATTTGTGTTAGAACGAAAAGGAAGAGTAATTTAATTAGGAACGAGCTGAACGTTTCAAACGTATGCGGCTTATATCGCCTAGCAGACTGTAGAATATAGAATACGAGTATATTCATACAAGCGAACAGTAAGCGCGAGCGCGCGAAATACGAAAATTTATTTCGTCCCACGATAATTCGATCCTTCACAAAATGATTTATAGTTCATCGTATCGACACTGTTATTCTGACGAGTACGTACATTTTACGCAGATCGTCGATAGAAATTAGATAGAAGATTTATAAATGCTATGCGTCGTCATCGTTTTACGAAGCTCTTTCGTTATTTTAAAATTATTCCTGGCTTCGTTTCGTAATCTAAGCTTTACCATTCTTATAATCTACCGTTGCTATCTAATCGTATAACTATAAATAATATTTGTGAAACATTTGTCAATAAAATCGATAAAATCAAATAAAAGTTAGCGTTGATTAGTACGATAAATTGAATTTAAAAAAGCAATAATTTAGACCTAAGTGAAGTTTCATTAACTCCTTCGATTACAGCTGAACTTTAAATATTTGGACGATATTAAATATCCTTATTTAGGATGATTTATGCCACACATTAGGTCCTTCATTAAATATACGCATGGTTAATAATAGCGAGTTTCTCTGGTATCTTTAACAATTGTAAATAGTGAAAGAAGTAATCGAAATTATCACAATGCGATAGTTTACAAAAAATAAATAGTATTGGAAATGCTATTATTGTACTCCTTTAGCCGCGTTACGAGATCCAATTTTTTTTTTGTTTCCTTTATGTGGAGGTCAATCAGTTCCCGCCAAAACGATCGCATGTCCAGCTTCAAACCGCTTTCACTGTGACGGATCGTGTGTGCCAATAAACACGAACTAAGCGATATTTTCTGAAACAACCTGTAAATATCTCCGATTCTCCCTCAGGAAAAGGGAGATAGGAGGAATGGGAATGTACAGCAGTGTCGTTCTCTCGATACTCTCTCACTCTCTCTCCCTCTTTCTCTCTCTTTTCTCCTTCATTATGTATATATCTATATAGGTATATACATATGTAGATATAGCACTATTTTTGTCTCTGTCACACTCCAACAACCCCACCACGAATGATTTCGGATCACGCTGTACTCCCTCTCCTATCTGCCTCTCCTTCGAAAAAATGAGCTTCTCTTCCCGCTCCTCTCCTACCACATTTTTCCTATCTTCCTTCCTCTGCATCTTTAGTTCTCTCTTTTCGAGAAGACCGATGGTGGCTCCGTCTCCTGCTAATTTTTATTTTCCCACAAGCGGCGTTTTAAAAATTACCCTTCGTCCTCGCCTCCATTCTTCTCGCTTCCTCCAAACGGGGAAGAGAGAGGGAGAGAGAGAAAAAAAGAGTGGGGAAAGTGGAGAGGGCGACTGAACGGGGGTGGTGCTACAATTCTTCCCCTACCGTTGAAAAAGTTGTCCGAAAGGAGAGGTGGTGGGGGATATTTGGACTCGAAAGAGAAAAAAAGAGAAGAAAAGTAGAAGTAAGAAAGAGACAGAGTACGAGGGAAGGGAGAGGACACCCCAAAGGACTAGTCAGTATTTTTCTTCCTCTTTTTTTTCCCCTTCTTCTTTTTTCTTCTTCGTCCGGTTTTTTTGTCGTTCCCTCTGCCGGCGGAGAGAAACCTGCGTGATGTATTGCCACGCGTGTCCCCCGCCGTGTTCCTTGCATTGTCCCACCACTCCTGAACACTACACAACGTTTGTATTTCGATTCGTTTTTCCCGCCAAATTCCCCACCTACAAGCTGCTGCCACCTTCTAACTTGATCATCGTTTTTCTCTCTCTCTCTCTCTCTCTTTCTCCTTTTTTTTATTCTTTTTCTTTTCTTGCCCTTCTGTCGATCCTCTTGATCTACTTCGAGCCCTTCCTATCCCTTCCTCTCATTGATACGTTTGACGTTTCACGTGTGAGCTTTTCTTAGATTGATTAATTACAGTTCGTCAAAATGAAGTTTCCTTCCTTTTGTATTTTTATCATCCCTTTTTTTTCTTATTTTCTTTGCCCTCTCTGTTTAACATTTTCCTTCCGCTTTTCATATATTTTCGTCGTATCAAAGTTCGAACCTGAGGATTATGAAAAGGCATCCGGTCGTACATAATTTTTGAGAAACGTAGATGTGTACGTCCGACTGCTTACGGGTGATAAATTAGAAGGTAGATAGGAAGGAAGGAAGGAATGAAAGGTGGAGAGGGGCGGGGTGGGCTTTAATTACTACGAGTTCTTTCTCCCGGTTGCAAGATGCGTATGGACACATAGTGATCGTGCGTGTTTCCCTGGCTTTCCTCTATTATACGAACGTCCCTGATGTTCGTTGCAAAGTTGCGAATGAGAAGACATGTTTTAGGATGTTCCTATTTATTCAGAGAAGTTCGAGTTTTCATCGCCATTATTTCCATTGTTGTGTAAGGAATGATTGCTACGTTATAGTAATAATTAAAATTCTTTCATTTCGTTCTTCGTATCTTTTTAATTATTATTCGTTTATTAATATTACAAAGAAGTTTCTAAATTTTATAAAATAATATATTGTATTATATTTCGAAATATTTAATATTATACAAATATTATTATTTCAAGTATGTTTATTCGATGTAACCGAGTTTCATGAACATTCATATCAAAAATAATCTAATCCATTTCGAAAAAATAGTAAGTACTCGACAAGAAAGGTTTAAAAAGATTGTGAATGTAGTCGATAGGAATAGGGTAAAGTTCCTCAGGCGAATAATTTGGAGAATGAGATAATTAAAATAGGTCCGCTAAAAAGCTGTCAGCTGTGACGGGCAGATAGGTCGCGCGTTCGTGTCTCTAAAACGAAATTATTCTATGAATGTTGATCGCTATGTAACGCACATTATGCAAAAGAGTGAGAGAGGTAACGAGAAAGAGAGAGGGAGAGAGAAAAAGAGAGAGGGAGAGAAAGGAAACTGGCTGAAAGTGACAATTTTTCCGTTTTCCGAGTGTCTCGGTGCCGACTACTGCCGCCACTCCGTTCGTCCGTCCGTTTGTACGTTAAAACGAGGAATTTCCATTAGACGACAAGAAGCCGTTCGCACGCTCGTTCGTTTGTTCATTCGTTCGTTCATGCCTGCCGTTTGTTTCTGTGGCCTTTTCGCAAAAATCGATCAACGAGATGACGGTGAATAGACTCCCAGCATTTTCGTCTTTCGGCTCAGCCGAAGAAAATTATTTAAAAAATTGTTCTACTGGATATCCTAAAATTTAATCGAATCAAAAACAAGCCAAAATAAACAGGAAGAGTGAAAGGAACAAATGAAAAATTCAAAATCATTATCCATGCGAATTAATCTTATATTTCGCCACTTATACGATCGCTAATGGAAACATTAGTGATAATGAAATACCGTCAGTATCTTCGCCGTTCGTGAGTGTTCGAAGGTATCAATGCGTATGTAATCCGCATTAAAACGTAGCGTTAATTTACGTAATGTTATATAGACGGGAGCGTGTGCGCGTCTGTACTTTTACGTGTTCATAGAACTATCACAACATGATGCATATAGCAATACACGTTTGTGATCTAATCAGATATATCTCATATAAATTATGCTTCTAGATAAAAGGAAAAATATCACGTAAGCCGTCTTTAAAATATTAAACGATTTTAGTCAGCATAAATTTTCGGTTCAGACTTTATAACCCTTCGTAACTACTTCCCTTCGAATAAGTTAATACTCTATATGCACTTCCAAATTATTTCGACGATTATCATTATTTTTATAGGCATTGAATGTGCGTAAAAGGCATTAGCATCGTTCGAAGAATTTCATGGAAAGGCAACGGCGTAGGATGCGTGCACTCTTTCCGACACGGGAAAAAATATTTTCGGTCGGAAAGACGAAGCTTTGGGAAAGATGGGTGATAGAGAAAGAGAGAGAGAGAAAGAGAGAGAAAGAGAGAGAACGAGAAAGGGTATAGATGAGGGATGGAAAGAATGGAAGAGTGGGAGGGCGGATTTTCGCGAATGCGGCTGTGAGCATGGAAAGGAACGAACGATTTTCGGTGGTAGAGAAAGATAGAGAGAGAAAGAGAGAGGGGTCGAAAAGGTACCCTACCCGGTCGCAACGATCCAATCGGAACTCGGGGTAGTTTTTGCCCACCTTTCCACCACTAGTCGAGCAGGTGGGAGCAGGAAAGTGGTAGCTATGTTACTAACGCGTCTCGTGACTCCAGCGCCACCTAGCAGGAGAATATCGCGAAATGTAAATATATATATATATATATGTATATATGTATATACATATACATGGGAAAGTATATGTATATCATATATACCTATATATACACATATAATATACATTTATCTGTATTTTCCCCTCTGAGGTCGCGAGCCTGCCTTTTCACCCGAAGCCCTCTCATCTACCACGTATCTTCTTCTGCTTCGTAGTTATCGTCGTAGTGCTTGTGGAAGGGGTGGCGAAGGTGAGTGGAAGGGGTATCGGCCAGGGGTGTGCGCAGTACGCAACTTTTACGCGGCCGATGGCGTCGAGCTCGAGATCAATTTCGAAATAACATCCCTTAGACTTTCGAGGCTCCCCAAATCGATTCGAATTCCGTCTCTACCAACCCCTTTCTTCTTGCCTGACCAACCCCCTCCTATCACGATCTCTCATGAGAACCTGCTTCTCGCCTACCACTTTCTTCTATTCGTCTCACTCTTACTCTTTCACTCTCCTGAGTCGTTTATCTCTTTTTCTTTTCTTTCTTTCTTTCCTTTATTTTCTTCTTATTGCATTTTTTCCTACTACTCACTCCTTTTACTATGCACACTCTCTCTTTCTGGTGGTACGCGTCCTTCAGCAACGATATGCGCGATCGAGGAATATATTCAAGTAGTTAATTGAAAAGTCAAGATCAGGATATCATCATGAAGTCCTTTTTTCAGTAAATTGCTTGGATTAATTAGTTTTCTGTCGAACATTGTGCGTAGATTCTTTTATTATTAGAAGTGCCCCAATTTGATAGCTTTTAAGATAATTGATAGTATTTGAAAAAATAAGATTTATTTCGTCTTAAATACTGCATAGAATTTTTAGAAGCAATTTTGATTAGATTTTGAAATCGTCAAAGTGGTAATCGATAATATTAAATATACAGTCGATATGTTCTTTCGATAAAACGATTGATAACAAGATTTTATCAGATATATATATAATATTTTTTATTCGATCTGTTAATATCATCCATTACAACCACTATACCGATATGTAATTAATATAATTAATAATGTATCTTGTATCTGGGGAAAGCGAATATTTTAATAACCTAAATAATAAAATACTTTCGTAGTAAAATAATATTACGAATTTGGTTACATCAATGATATCAACGAAGAGACATTTGATATAATATAATAATGTATCATTAAAAATCATTTAGACACACAAAATGAAACAAGCGTATAGAAATGACAAGTATGTATTACAGAATTATTATTGGTTATCATATAAAATGTTGTGGACGATAATTACAACAAATAAATCTTAAAAGCGTTTACAAAATTTCCGCAAATAATGATAGATAAATAATTATTCGTGGCCTCTCGAAGCTTTCGTTTCTTGCATGATATCGCAAATATTGTAAAGCTATTACAAACATTACAGACGAATGTTTATATTAAATACCATGGGAGCTCTCCACTAGTTAGTATACGTGAATATCTGTTTTATTGAACCTCACGTACTAAATCTAGCAATAATTGTGCCGTAAACTCTATTCGATATTCGTATTTATTCTCATATTTACCCCGACTTACACAAATTTTTGACAAAGAAGAATGAAAAGATATGTAACATTTCTCGAAAAAAATTGATGCCCAATTCTGATTTAAACAAATCGTACAATTGATTACAGAAATATTGGATTGATATGTTGGTATATTGGATTGATTTTAGAAATAGTTTCTAAAATAGAGTTCCGACCGTAAATATTCGAGCGATTCGGGATAAAATTACTTCAATTAAATTTTTTAACGTGCTATGGTTATTAGACAATATTTATCCATTCGCTCTTATTAAAAAGATACCAATTGGTAATAAATTAGGCAAGTCACCCTGTATATAAAATATAGCGTAGACGTTTTTCGTGGTTGAGCTTGCCTCTTCTCTTCCACCTCCGCCTTGTCCTCTGCCATACCTACCCGAATAAAAAGGAAACTTATCTGGAGTATTTTATCGCTTTCGAGTCGGTTGACCCTCAGCATAGTCTGAGGGCGAATGGCGAGAACAACGGAAAAGGCGGTTCATAGAACATCGTATACTTTACCGTCATTTACTTCGGTTTCTTGATGGCCTGAGGCAAGAGCGGCTACAGAAGCGGCATCTATTTTCAACCCTCTGTTTCTATCTCTCTCTTTCTCTTTGCTTAGTATCCCTTTCCCAGTGGCCACTCTTTCTCTTTTTCTCTCTCTTTCTTCTATATACATACATACATACACACATATACATATATATATATATATATCCATCGCTCGTTCTTTCTCTATCGCGGCGCTCTCTGCGTGCTCTCGCGAAAATCCTCGCGATAAATTATGCCGTGCAGGAGGGAAATAAATGACCCACCCTTTTTGGCCCTTCTCTTTCTCTCTTTCTCTCTTACTCTCCCTCTCTTTCTCTCTACCTCAACCACCCCCGAGCATCCCGAACTTCAATCCCCAGTGTGCACGAATCCGTCCTCTTCCTCTTCCACCATCGCCGCTACCATCCTCCTCCGTGGTCCTCCTCCGTCGACGGCCACCCATCGAGCTATCCTTTTCTCCTGTTCTCTCTCTCTCTCTCTTTTTTGCTTTGCCCCTAGCCGTCGCTTTCCGTGGACCAACGAGAAAGCAGCGGTGGTACTGCGAGAAAAGCCGGCTTTAAAATTATAATGGCACGCGCAATTTTGATAACCGTTGTCCGAACCAACGTTAGCCACCGCCCAACCACCCTCTTTTTGATATTTCAACGTCCATGAAATTTCCGACAATGTCGTCGTTGTTTTAGAAAAATTATATCTTTAAGAATTTAAGAATAACGATAAAATCTATTTCTTTCCTTTTTCTTGACTTTACTTTTCTTTTCATTTCTATACTTTTCTTTGTTATTTCTTTTTTGATGAAATATTTTTTATTACGACCATGGCGCCAGAGATAGCAATTCCGAACCAAAGTTCGTATCTAGGCACGCGGAACGGTTCATCGATATTTTCAATAAAGTTGCGTGTAGTAGCACGTCGGTTTAATGAAAAATCAATGATGAAGGTCCTCACTGTTCGCTAGGTACGGGAAACGCGGTTGCATTTCTTTGTTAGCGAGACCAGTCAGGATAACGGTCGATGATTCTTCCTCTATCTTTCATTTTCATTTTTTTTCTTTTGTTTTCGATTCATTAAATCACGATCGTGTGGGATTTAACTCCTAAGCTAATTTTATACAGACAACAATGTCGTTTCAATAAGAAAAGTAAGACTGTCAAATTTAATATAACCAAGATTATTGACTTTTAACTTAATATATGAATTTGGTAATTCGAAATTTTAAATTATTAATTTGATATTATCTGAAAAGAACAACTAATAGAAATATAATAATGATAATAAACAAAAATTGAAAATTATTTATTGCATTTTATAAATGTTCGGTGAGAATTTTTTACTTTTTTTCTTTAGCGGTCATTTTTTTCTTTTGGCAAAGTTAAAGAATTCGTAAAAAAGTATGCCAGCATCCTTTCTCGTCTTTTCACCGACTTCCTTCCAGAAACACAACGTGGTTGTTAAAGCGATATTGCGTCCGCGGGATATTAACACGGTACGTAGCCAACCCTTCAGCCCCTTCACCCTTAGCCACGGCCCAAGTCCACCCCACCGTTTTGCGTTTCCACCCTCTTCCTCTCTTAGCCGTTCGCACGTCTCTTGCCCTCGCGGACTGGCTGTCCTTGCTGGAGCCCCCGCAGAGCCAAACAATGGCATGACGTCGCCCACGAGAATGGCTACGCTTTTGTGCTCGGAAATTGTTTAAGCTTTTGTTATTTTGCGGCTTCTAAATCTCAGACGTCAAGTTGCCGTTCTACGCCATCGTCTCGAAAGAGACCGAGACGTTTCCTGTTAACCGTCTACTTCGTCTTTCGCTTTTATGCGTGAAACTGAATACTCTGAGACAGACGAGCACGTCTTACCTTTCATGCATTTCCTTCAAAGAAGTTCACCGTATCAAAATGAGAAATAGAAAATAAAAGAGAGATAGATATATTTCTTATAAATTCTTTAATCATTGTCGGTGGGTACTGACTTTCAAAAGAAATCTTTTTAGCATTTTTAAACGAGAGTCTTTATATTTTTTCTTTTTAGAAAGTATTATATCTACAGTTTATTTAGAAACCCTTAGACGTTATATGCTTCTTATAAAAATTCTATTAAAGTTTTCAATCCCATTGGATAATATTTTTTTTTTTTAATCAGTTAGCACTGGGAAGTACTTTTGTTCTTTGACGAAAAGTATCAAATTTTTGAATTTCTTTAAGTTAAAAATGAATAATACGGAAAGTATGGCGGACCTTTTTGTGTAATATTTTCATTACGCTAAATAATTATACGCGAAGTGGTTTAGAAAAAAGATAAATAAATTGTCAAAATTGTCGATATAATAAAATAATTTCTGGTCTTATGTTAATATTATTTAGTAGATTTTGGGAAGGATTCGGAAGGTATATATGTTTAGCGTTCGCGGCATGGCGTGCAGACGTTCCTACGTATCTGAAATGCCAGCTCGCGACTTCGCACCGTGTACGGTATGCGTGTAATAATGTTAGTAAATTCATACATACAAGCAAGCACACGCGCGCATACATCTTCGGTGGCTAAATAATGAAATGAACACAGCGGTTTCTGTTTATTTGAAAACGGACGTACACATAACCGTGCATTTATTTCATATTACAAAACTTTGCTTGCAGGCTCATAATTAAAGTGGCTGCGTTTGACAAGGGGCTATTTTTTAAAAATTTGCTTCAAGATGACGGAAGAAACTAAAATAATCTAAAGTAATCGTTCGATCGTTATTATTCTTGTTTAATCAGTTTAAAAAAAGAATGTTTAGCTATATTTAATGTTTATTAATTTCATTAATTTTTTAATTTCAATCGTATCTAACCGTTTTAAGAAAGAAATTTCAAAACGTCATATTCTCTTTCTTTAAATCTCGATCTGATTCATGTTGGAAAAAGTGAACATTGTCTCGATAATTCCGAGCATTAAAAATACTCAACGAGAAGCAACAATTCATACTCGCAGGAACTGATATCAAACATTTTTCCTTTTTTCATTACTAACTAGCGAACTGTTTAACGTTCTCCGGCAAAACGTCGGACGGGCACCCTCCCTGGTTCGCCACCCCCGCCGCCGCTACATCGTCCTTTTCCCCGTCGACCCTTTGCAACGGGTTTGTTGGAGATGGCGGAGGGAGGTAGAGGAGGTGGTGGAGGAGGTGAAGAGGTAGAGATGGAGAAGGGAAAAGAGAGGTAGTGCGCGGACTTTTGGAGTGGTCTGTGCCCACCTATCGACCCTTTCGGTTTCTACTCTCTCTCTTCCTCTCTTTCTCTATTTTCCTCTTTTCCTATTTCTCTCGCTCTCTCTCTCTTTCTCTCTTCTTCGTTTTCCACTCCTCCTTCTCTTTCCTAGCCACCGACCGACCTTCGTGCGCACACACAGAAAAAAAGCACGTATCCAGTCGAGCGGGTATGCGTGAACTCTCTACAGAGAATTTATAAAAGAGAAAGAGAGAAAGAAAGAGATACAGAACGAGAGAGAACGCACGCGCACCTACGCGAGCACACACGCGAGCATATCCTAATTTTAGTCGGCGTTTGGCGCAGCTGTGCCTGCCCACATGTATCGTGCGGGCTCGAAACTCCGAAATTTCGTGCAAATAGCACGGGAAGGAAACCGTCCCTGATTAAACCGGTTATTTCCTAGGAAAAAAAGGGATGGTGTACGACAAAATTTTTTCAGGAAATTAGGTTATCCGTCAATGAATCAAACGATAGCGATTTGAAGAATGAACGGATTTGGCAAAATTTGTTTTCCTTTTTTTTTTATAATAAATTCCTTGATGAAACATTAAACTTCTTTTTTCCATCCTTGTTTCTCTATGCTTTGTGATTGGTTAGTATCTTGGTACAAAAAATTCAATTCCGAGGAAGCTCTTAAAGATAATTGATGTAAAATAAATCGATATAATGAAAAAAGTAACAAATCATATTAACAATGTAAAGCAATGTTAAAAAAATGTAAAGAAATTGTTAAAGAAAAGGTTGTAGAAATTTATTTATACAATTTATCGTATGAAATATTTGATATTACATTTGTTATGAACGAGAAATATAAATAAATTAAGTATATCGAATTTACGAGAGATTCATTTAATGTTATGATTAATGTTGCATTGTAACAAAATATTTTAATCCGTCATGATAATATATGGCAAGCCGCAAAAATGTGGGTTAGGAGGTATTGCTATTGCATCGAACTCATGAATGATACACTCTCTCCCCACATATCGATGTTACCCTCTACAGTTCAGACGTATTGCCTATGCACGAAAACCACGATCGGTAACTCCCCTCAAATTGACGTTTCGGTCGCTTTTCTTATTGTGCCACACGTGGAAGAACTTTTTTTGAAAAAAATCCTTCTTTCTGTTATTTCACTGCAATCTTGTTTTCCTAAATTTTATTTGATGATATCAAATAATTATATAGTCCTTCCGAAAATAAAAAATGTTTAATATCAAAACTGGGTTAAGAATAGGATCTATTTGTAAAATAATTAATAAGAAATAATTATAAAGAAAATTATGGTCATAAATGAACGATAGTAAGAGATTATAAGAAAGATAGAAAATTGGCAATAATTCTACAAAAAAAAAAAGAAAAATAAATTAAGTTACTGTTTTAATAAAAATGTTATTTACGAAAACATATGAAAGCAATTGTGGTGATCGATCGGAAATAGTTTGAGGCGATGGTCACGTGGAAGAAATTCACACGTGGCAGTCGGTCAGGGCTGCAAAGTCGGGCGTTGTCGTTCGACAAAGGGGAATAGGTGCGATGGAAAACAAAAGAGCGATGATATCTGTTGAACAATCATGTTGAGGACGATAGAAGGAGAGGGAAAGATAAAGAGAGAAAGAGAGAGAGAGAGGGAGGGAGAGAGAGAGAGAAAGTGAGAGAGGGAAGAGGAGAAAGGGATGAGAGTGTAGTTTACCTATAACCCATAAATCGACTCTACTTTTCTATTAAGAGACGCACGATTGACTTGCGTTGTTTGGCGCTTCCTTCCCCCGATATTCGTCAATCTGTTCTTCTTTCTTTCTTTCTCTCTATCTTTCCCTCTACTTCTCTTTTTATCTATCTATCTATCCATCCTTTTCATTTTTCCCCACTCTTTCTTTCGTAGCAGCAGCCGCTACTACAAGCGGTACCAACAGCAAACTAGAACTCTCCTCTCCCTTCTTCTTGCGAGAGCTCAGCAGCCGTCTCCACGGCTGAAAATATCACCCCCACTATCGTCTACTATCCACGCCTGGTGTCCTCGCATCCTGCGCAAACCTCGTCGAATCCCCACCAAAAGTTACTCCTCGTACTCGCGTTTTTTCTCCGAGCTACGCAGTAAAGCCGACGCGACATCATTCACACACGAACTTCCTACATATATACATATATATATATATATATGTATATACATGCATATATATATGTGCATTACACATACCGATCAATTTCCAAGGTTTCCTCCTAATTACCGAAATCGTGGAAGCGTGAGCCGATACAAAAGGCGTAGTATCTCTTGATTACCGTTCACGGAGAAAGCGATCTCATCTTTTCTTCTTCTCATTTTTATTCTATCGTTAAACGTTTTTCATTTTTTTAAATTGTCTTTTTTAAGGAGATGAGGTTAAGCGATTTAAAATCGATTAATTCGATTGTTTTTAATTATATAGGAATTTATATTTCATTATTTAATAGAGGGATTTATTGATAAAGTATATCGTTTTTAGCTTTGCTTTATCAAGATTAATTTTGTTTGATATTTGCCCGATGACGTTTATAAGTAAAATCATTGATCGGTAATGTTGAATTTTTAAACAATTTCTAGATATATAGATATGTATTCAGACGCGTATAAAATTGTTTTTTTTAGACAAGTTTAATTGAATTGTGTTGGAAATCATACAAAAATCCTATATTTTGATAAAATTACAGAGTTAGGAAAAATTTTTTAAATAAATAAGAAAACAACGAAAAGAGTACGAAACGAAAATGAAGCTTTTCTGCGTTATTGAGGTAACACTTTAGCCACTTCCTAAAATTTTGATAATTCAGCCGATTCTTGTTTTCTTAACGTTTTGCACGTACTAGCTAACATCTATTCGTTGCGGCCAGAGAATACCAAGCATAATTACGTGCATGCGTTCTCATAATTATCGAGCATCAGGGATTAGCCCTTTAAATTTGATCGAATCGTACGTGTAAACACGCGAGAGAAAGAGAGAAATAATACGAGCTTGCGTGTGTCTGTAATACAGAAAGTTATGGACGTTTGTCCGAAGTGGTGCAAATCGAATCGCTCGCTGATAAATGTAATTATAGTGTAGTATTTGATATTGCGAGTTTTTATGTTATCCTTAGTTTTCTTCGAAACGATATCTCATTCGTTAAGATATTTTTGGTTCAATTTTTGCGGCCAAAAGAGAGAAAGAGAGAGAGAGAGAGAGAGCATATCAATCGTAATTTTTCAAATTTTTTTTAAACGAATAATTGCGTAGACTGTTGAGAAAAAAAACACACGAAAAAAAAAGAACATTTACAATTCTAATAGTATTTGGATTGACATATTTGATTGATAAACGAATAAATAGGATACGTGAAAAATTAATCGTTACTTTATGTAATGCGAGTTAATCGATTCTTCAATGACGAGTACGAGTGTCTTGTCGTTCATTATTATCGCAAAGGCATAAATATTTCAACGAGCTGTATTGGATTATCTATAGCATTGCTTATCTCCGATATTCTCCACACGCGGAAATACATACAAGCGTCAAAGGAGAAGCGATTAATCCATTATTGGGGCTGGTAAGGAATACTTTGATAAAAGAGAAAATCGTGTTAATGTTACAGTCCGTGAACAAAAAACCCCTTAATAAATAACGAAACAATCTCTTTCGTTCAGTTAAATTAAAATCTCGTGAAAGCGGAAAGAAGAGTTTCTAGATTTGTTGTTATATGTATTACATTTTTCTACAATGTTCAACTCAAAAAGAATATTTCGTTAGATACACAGCTTTAATGTACACACACAGTTTTTATGTTATTCTATAAAAAAAAAAAAGAAAAATAAAACAAAGTAACAATTGGCCGAGTGACTAGGAAAAAAATAAAATATCGCAATCGGTGGCAAGGTCAGCAACGATTCACGTATTGTCCGAACCGCCGATCGGCTGGTAGTAGGAGGATCAGACGAAAGCTCAGACAAAACGCGTGCGTGCAATCGGTTAGGTAGATGCGATCCAAGGACATATATTTTGGTATGGATAGATCGCGTCGTGGAAGTAGGATATGGCTGAGGGACCTCTTAAAATACACCCCTGGGATTGAGATGAGGGAAAGAGAGAGGGAGAAGAAGAGGGAGAGGGAGAAAGAGAGCGTAAACGATAGAGATAGAGACAGATAGATGGATAGAGTTAGAAAGAGAGAAGGATGGAAGGAAAGAGGGAGAGAGTTAGTGGAAGGTATATAAAAGACAAAAAAAATTCTATATAGAAGGGAGGAAAAAGATTCGCGACCGAGTGAGAAAGGGAAATATAGGAAAAGTGAAAGAAAGAGATAGATTGATAGAGAGAAAAGGGCGACGCCCTCGCGACGGATTTCGAACGCGGCCATTGCGCCGAGAGGGCGTGGCTGCGCAGACGCTCGAAAAGAAAAATCCTCGCTCGCGGGATGAAAAGCGGCGCTACGCGGCGCGTGTCGCGCCGTCTGACGCTCTCATCGCTACGAAAAAATCGGAGAGGGTGGTATGGGCGCTCGGATAAGTGGGGAGGGAGGGAGGATGCCTCGCTAAGAGAGAAACGAAAGAGGGAGGAAAATGCGCACGAGTGGTCAAAGAGGGCGCCTTTTCGCTCGACAGAGCGCGCACTTTTCGGGACGAGGATCTCTCTCTCTCTATATATATATATATATATATATATATATTTCCCTCTTCTTGCTTCCCTCCATTCTCCCTTTTCTACCTTTTCGTACCCGCCTCGCCGTCACGGTAACCACCACTGGCTCGATGATCTCTCTTTCTCTCTATCCGTATTTCTGTCCTTCTTTTTCTTTCACATTGCTAGGATGACGAAGAACGTGTACGTGTGTGCACTTATACGTGCGCAAGAGAAAATGAGAGAAAGCCATGTGCGTGGATAAGAGAAAAGTAGAGAGAAAGAGGGAGATAGAGAGAGAGAGAGAGAAAGAAAGGGAGAGAGAGAAAGAGCAGGCATCAAAATTATTTTCCAACGGGTAACACTGCAATGCCTCGCGGTACCAGCCGAAATTTCAGCCCTTTAATTTCAGATGGTATGATAATTCGCAGCGATATTTCACGCGAGTCTGGAAGCAGGCTCAACGTGGATTTTATTGCGGCCGTCCCGAGGGTTGAAACGTAAAAATTTTACGGAATTACCGAAAGAGATCGGCGAGTAAACGGAGATGAACGTATAGATGATCTAGGAGAATAGGGCCTGTTAATTAAGATAGACGAAATTATCGAACACGAAGAAGGTTATGCTAGTTCGTATATATTTGGAATTGGATGATTTGAAGTGCGTTGCCTTTAATCGGAGTACATTTTGAAAGGGAACCCCTTGCTGAGATAGCCTTTCGTTTTCGCGTTTGATCTAACATTACGTGAGGAAAGCATCCTATCCACCGTTTGGTCTATCGAAGAACTGACGACCGATCTATTGTCCTTCCTCCTTTTGATCCTGTCTCTTTTGTTTAACTATTCCATTCGATTCTTTGTTTACATTTCGCATCCGTTTTGTTTGTTTCTATTAAAAAATGTAACGGATAATATTATTAGTTTTTTACATTTATAAAATTTCCGTACGTATTGCAAGCGGAATTACAGAAAAATCTTTAATGTGTACATTGTTTTTTGTGATTTACTTCGCCATGATATCGTACTATTCCGTGGAACAATCGGATCACACGAAAATCTACATAAAAGCAGGATTTTTTTTTATAAAATTATGATAATAGTTTGTAATCAGTGATTAAATTCCTCTACGCTTTCCTATATATTACATTTGCATCGTTTTGCTTTCAGCAAAATTTTGTTATTACTTTTGATAAACGTGACAAGCTCTAATGAGTTTCAATGAAATCAATAAAAATTTCTAAAGAGTCCTTCAGATCTCTTCGAATCACATGATTCTTGTAAAGGATCGATCGATTGGTCCTAGAGAGTTTTCTCGACGTCTGATCACTAACACACCAGAAAGAAGGTGAAAACGGGTTAAAAATTCTTGTCTGCTACGGTATTCATAATAGGAAAGAGGAGAAACGTTCGCGTACGTGGAGAAGGTGGACTATCCAGAAATTTTATCCCCTGGACAGTGCAAAGCGACGCAATTTCGTTTAGGACGGTGTATGGAAAAGGGTAGAGGGGGGACCGGTAGAAGGAGGACGACAAGGGTAGTCGAAACGACAGGGGAGAGGCGGCAATTTTTTAAAATTAAGGCTGTTAAACCTAATCTCCAGGTGTGCCGGCGCACGCGCTCTAGAAATCGTAAAAATTCTGCTGTTTCCAACCCCGTGTTTCTTTCTCTCTCTTTATCTCTTTTCGTACTCCCACTACACCCTTCAAAGCCCTCGGCGTCTCTTCGTTCCGTACTTTCGTCCGCTTGGTGACGCTGCCTATGGTGTCCCTGACGTCCCTCGACGGTTGTTAAATTGCCGCACGAAACGTTCTTAATGTCCGCGGCGGTAGTCTGAGTCTTTTTCTCTACATTTCCTCCACCCTAGCAACCTTTCAAACCTCCAGCCCCCTTGGTCGCCCTTTACCTTCTAGGACGACTCTCTTGCTCATTTTTCTTCTCTTTTCCTTCTCCAGATTTTGTTTTCCGTGGAATCGATTTTCTTTTATATTCCTGCCGAGAGGCTCTTCTGCCTCTCGTGTAAACGAATACGATGGTAGTCGAAATGCTATTGCCGCCATTCTGAGAACTTACCGTGAAAGAAAAAGAGATAAATAGAGATGCGATCAACGTCGGATTACGAGCAGCTACGGTGCGATAAACGCACAAATTGTACTTAATATCGTTGGTTATCAGCTACGAAGCGTGATTTTCGCAATTCTACGAGTATGAAACATATCTGTATATGTACGGTCGATGCTCAACGACGGTAACATCTTCGATAAATTGTATAAAGTTTCACTTCTTATCGCTCTCTCGTGAGACTTTACGTAAAAAAGGCAATTTTGATTTACAGTATTAAAATTCTATTTTTGATGTTTATGAAACAGATCTAATAGAGATTCTTACATAAAAGAATTAATTTTCTTTTAGTAAAAATTAATATATATACACTTTATTAAAAGTTATGATTTTATATAGTAAAAGAATAATTAAATTATGAGCAATACCTTGTGTGTGTTACATAGAAAAATTAAAAAAAGTCTTTTGAAACATAGGCTTATGCATGACATATATGCTACCACTAAGAAAAATATATCCAAATACGAGGAATCCATATTTTTCCTCGAAGTCATTCGCGTTGTTCTGAATTAAATAAATTTAAATTACCCAAAGTAAGAGAAAAAAAATAAAATAATGTTGACGGCAATATTGAAATCTCCCGGTTAATCGCGTTTAAAAGAGAAATTGAAAAGAGCGAACGAAGCGCCGCACGACGGTGCCTTTTTTTGGGGATTTCCCTGCCCCAGTCGGTAGGGTAGAGCGCGACAACCGTTTTCTCTTAAGAGAACAGTTACCGACGTCATTCGACAGACGCCTAGATACGGCCATCTTGGAAAAACAAAAGCATCGCAGCGACGTAGGAAAAACAAAATGAAGGCGCTTGCGCCACCGCTTCGGTATTGAGCGAGGCCGCCGGCGCCTTTTTGCATTTTAACCCTCTCTATTCCACCCCCTTCCGTCTTCCCACCATCGTTCGGCCAGCCCCACCACAGTGTCGAACAACCAAGCTATGGTGTACCCCTTCGCCATCGGCCTTCCTCGTCGTTCTCGTGATCGCCGACTCTCTTCCTCTTCCTCTTCCTCTCTTTCTATTTCTCTTTCTCTTCCTCCTCTTCTTCCTACTGCCGCCGTTTTCTCCACCCTGCAGCCGATATCCCCATCGCTACGTCGACCATTCCGAGCGTCGGCTTTTTTTGCATTCTAACACGTTTTTAAACGAACGAAAAAATAAATCGCGTTTATTCGTTTGATTATGCCTTCGAGTAATTGGCATCGATGATTTCCGCGTCTAATTACCCCCTTGGGATGTCTGATTCCTTTATTTTTTATTTTTATTATTATTCTTTTTTTATTCTTCAATATATTCAATATCTCGTCAAAGTGATACAGATGTTTATTTCAAAATCGATTATCCATTCTTCATTAAAGTAGGGAGAATATTTGTCTTAAGGGAGAGCTGATGTTGCCTGGGGTAGCAACTTCTGATGTTTCTACTGTCCATAGTAACGTGGCGCCCTCTTTTTTTCGAGCGACAGTAAAGGTTCGTTTAATTAATCGATTAAAACCCAGTGGACGTTTGATTTTATATTCTTTTTGTTCGCGATTCCCTTTATTACTGATCGATCGTTAAGACCTAATTAAAAAAGAAAATTAATGGTAAATAATTTTGCTACCTGTTTATCAGTTATTTTCAGTAAAATATTAATAATCTTCAGACGAAAACATATAAATAATACTGTAAGAAAAATAATATAGTACGAGACTCAAACTGAACTGGGAAAAGAGTATGCTCGTTTTTCTAAGAAAAAATTAAGGAATGCAGCTCGAAAAGCAAGAGAGTAATATGTGCTTTATAATGCACGCCTGAGAAAAAGGAATAAAACCCGGGGAAATGTTTTCGCAAGCTTGTAGTATCTACGAGGGTGGCAAGCCAGCGGTCTCTCTTAATAATCTCACATTCTTAAGCACGTTGACTTAATTTACATTTTAACCGTTTTGCAAGGAAAAAGAAAAGAAAAGGAAAAACAGAAAGAAAAAAAATTGCTAAATTCTGTCTTTTTCAGAGACGCTTTAAGTCTGTGTGCCTACGACCATTACTTGCCTTTCGCTTTCTTTCATACCAAGAAATCATGACTTTATTCTCCTTATGATAAAAAAGACCTTCCTAGATGCTATAGAATGCAAATCTTCTTTCTGTATCAACCGGGTTTTGAGACGATTATATAAAATAAAATGATACAGTTACCCTTTCTCTTTCTATCGTGAACACTTTGAAATTCTTTAAATTATGAATAATTAACAATCCCTTACCGTGTGCGTACGTGAATTAAACTGAAAAATAATATTCTATAATGAATTTAAAAATATTATGAGATTTTAAAATTATAAATATATTATTATATAATATTGGTAATCAAAGAACACTAGAGAGAAATTACTTATTAATAATTTTAATATGAAATGCAAAAGGATAGTGCTCTCTTTAACAATTAATAATTTATGCAGCTATATTCAACGTCTCAAAAAGTCTTCAGAATGATCTTCCTTAATATTCTTTCACGAGCTGCTGCGTTCCCATCGAGTGCGCATTTATTAAGGGTTGTTATCCTCCTTCCCCCATGTCGATCTGCACATGCTTGTAGGTTGGCGCGCTTATGGCTCATGTGTGCGTGTACATGTGTGTATCCCCACCATACTCTGTTTTCCCCACTCTAGTTCCTTCCCTAGCCTTTTCATAGAACGCAGTAGTGGGGTAGCGATTAGATACTGAAGGGAAGTTAGATGAAAGTTTAGATAAAACCAGGGTGCGTCAACCTTCGTTGAGAACTCTCTAATATCCAAAGCAAAAGGAGCTTTAGAAAATTATTTTCTCGTAAAAGAGAAAAAGAATTCTTTTTTAACGTATATTATATTGATTATCTCTAATTCGTTGAATTTATTAGTCATTAACTCAGAAAACATCATCCGTATAATACGAACGCGTTTGGATTAAATGATAATGTATCATTTAATAATCACGTAATATTACACGCGCATAATCAATCTAATAAATTTAATTGTATTTTACCTATAATGCGCGTACAATATCGGCGGTAGCGTGAATTAATTCGTATAATCGTAGAATTATTAGCACCCGAGAAGAATTGTATATTAACGGGAAGTGAATCGTACGAGGAAAATTTTCCAGGCTGGAATTGGCGAATATAGAAGAGATCAAAATTGTATCGACGAATTCGATATAGGAAATTTGTATTAATAAATATATGTATTATAACTTTTGGAGAATTTTGTGACTTTAAAATAATCAGATTCGGAGTACCTAGGTGTCGAATTTTGTACGTAGGGAGAAAAAAATTTTCCTCCTCTGAATTCGCCGACAGAAACAAACAGAGAGACAGAGAGAAAAAGAGAAAAAGAGAAATGGTAGGAGCGTTGCAGTCTGTCGGCTGCGCCGACGTTGCATCGCGCATTATTTAATGGACGGTTTTTCGCTTTGTTCGGCCGACTCATTAACCACGGGGCCTCCCGATTGTACTTTGCGTTGGTTCTCCGTTGCAGCAGCAATGGTGAACCGACGCCCGGTCGTCGCAGCACCGTGTGCGCGCGCGTTCACTCGTGACTGAGAAAGAGAGATGGAGGGTTTGAGGGGTGCAGTCGCGTCGTTGCATAATGAACAGGACACGTTGCCTCTCTCTCTCTCTCTTTCTTTTTCACTCCTTCGTTCCTTTTTTCCTCTTCCTCGTCTCTCTCGTCAACCTCTTTGGCTCTCTTTCCCGTTGACGACTCTTATCTCACTCTCTCCCTCTATCTATCTATCTCTGTCCTTCTTTTTCTCTTCTTCTCTCTCAACTCTTTTATCTCGCTCATCAACCCATTATTCCTCCATATTACGTTACGTCGCTATGTCGCTATCCGATGTGAGCGAGCTATTTGTGTTTTCTGCTTCTCTTTCTCTTTCTTTTTCTTTCTCTCTTTTGCAAATGTATGTGCGCGAGAGGGAAAGAAAGAGAAAGAAAGAGAGGAACAGAGAGAAAGAAAGAGAGAGAAACAGAAAATGTTGAGAGTCGGCCTTCGACCCTCTTCGATCCTATCATCCTTTCGTTTTTGATGCTTCCGTAGAAAAGAGAAATGCGTTTTGCCTGAAAACGACGACACCGACAAGGACGACGACGCTGACGACGACGACGACGACGACGACGACGGTACCAACGACTACGATGACGGGTGCAACGAATGAGTTTGAATCAGCCTGCGAACGCGAACGTCCATGTAAAAGCGGCGTACCAGCTAGCGGAAAATCTGATTTTCTTTTGGCTTGTCGCGATAAAAACGTGCGTCGACTCCGGTTTGTTTCGTCCCAACGTTCGTTCTAGCTCTCTATCGCACTCTTTTTCACTAGTCTCATTGTCTTCCCTTACTATGCGCTTCCTCTTTATGCAAATTCTATGGTTTTGTTATATACTTTGTTTACAGGCGAGATCGCAAATTGAGAATGAGATATATGCGAGAAGGTCGTCTTATCTTTCAAAATCTTTTTTACTTTACATCTCGCAGCGTCAATATAAGCTTCTCGATTCTCCGTGGTTTTTTTTATGTTTTTCAGATCGTTGGATTTTTCGGATGGACTTTTCCTTGAGTACGAGATAATACGGCCACATTGATATATTTATAAAGTTCACATTTATAAATAAATAGCAAAGGAGTTTATTCACTGATTCGATGAAATATTGGTAAGTATATTTTCATTAGCTTTTTTTACATTTACTGTCTTTTTATGTTATGAATGAATTCAATAGAAACGAACTTTCCCTAGCTACCCAAGAGAAAATCGTCCAATGAAGAATTTTACAATGAATAATAAAGTCTTGTCTCTATGGAGCTCAGATAACTTCATATAAATCTCATTGGAAAGCGGACTCAGGGCTGTAATATTTTTATCTACCTCTCTTTCTTCTTAATTATTTCATTACTCCATCCACTATGGTTCAATTCCGATTTAGTTCTTTGAGATTGCAAAAACAGTAGTATCCTATTGATCTCTTTTAGTTGAACGGTTATTTTCCTTTGTCCGTCTAATATAAATGTCCAAAATGAACAATATTTACTATTTTTTTTTCATTTTACGGGGAATATGTATTTGCCATAAGCAGATTAATTATGTTATAGATTACTGATATTTTATCTGCATACGTATAGAAAAATGTTCGATGTATCGTGATTTCAATGAAGACGAGCAAGTATTTATTGTGATCTTGTATTTTAAAGTAACTAATTACTTATGAACGATAAATTGATTCACATTACTGTGCTGTAAATAACAATGAGAGATAACACATTAGAGTTATTCTGAAAAAGAAGAATTTACAGCGAGGAAATATATCTCTAATAAGCCGCATTTATGCTGACTATTTTCAGGAAGGAGTGAAGGAGTAGAAAGTACGTAAAAAGTTCGACAGGTTGGCCGGTAGGAAACCACAGTGATCGGTGTTAGTTGGGTTTCCAAGAGTTGCTACGGTCGAATTTGGAAAGAGGACTACGATGAAAATGGAACGCAACTTTACAACATGGACAGACACGTACAGGCGTGACAGGGTGCTGCCCTCTGCGGGCTAAAATTAGAGGGTGCTGTCCGAAGTTCTCCGCTACACGTTTGCATTTCCTATGCACTATTTCCCACGTGTGGGTGCGTACAGTCCAGTGTGAAAGCTGGATACCTCACCGCAAACGAGATACACACGTTGCGGATTCACGGACTCGCTGATGCAATATTTCTATCAGTTTACCGTGCCGGAATATGAAACAAAAAAAACGGGAAGACCGGATCGCATGGTTGAGTGACGAAAGAGCGAGAGAGCGAGAGAAAGAGAAAAAGCGATAGGGTGGGTAAGAGACGGCCGATAGAGAGGGAGAAAAAAAATGCTTTCGGCTTTCTACGCTCGCCCAAATATTTTCGTTTTGTTCTACGCGCTTCTGGCGCTTTTCAAAATCGATCTTCCATTATCGTTTGATTCTCTTGTGTAGCTCCGCTGTAACCGAAATTGAAAGTTTACGTTGTATGTCCTTTTTTTCCCCCGCGTTTATTCCTCCATATATAAACTCATTTTGTGGTCTATTACTTTTTTCGTCTTATTATTGGTAAGCTGCTTAGAAGTAGTTCGATCGACCATGCACGAAATTTACGTGACAAGCATTTATTATTGTCAATGATAAAAAGAAATATCAAAAAAGAATAGATTCAATTAATTGATTGAAAATAATCTTTACAAGGAATAAAACTTTGTATACATCTCGTTGAAGATTCTTCAACCCACAAAACGATTGATCGTCACACTAGGGTGAAATTTTGACCAACAAGATTATTCTTTTTTTGACGTCGGGTAAGAAAAAGAGGATCGATCTACTATAAAATGACTACTACAAGAAAAAGGAATCTCTGCATCCTAGAGACTTTTGCGAAGGACTGTATCTCGCGTATCCGGTGTACTCTCTCCAGAGGCATTAGACGCAGTGTATCGGCGGCCGTGCTCGTGCGCGAGTATTAGACACCATGCCCACAGCTCATTTGCCAACTCCGGCAAATTTACCAAATTTAAATGCAAAATCGGCCAGTGCTCCGTCGCTTCGTGAGCGCCTGGCTGAGAGCGAGATAGAAAGAGAACGAAATAGAGATGGCGAAGGAGAAAGAGGGGAATGTAGAAGAGGTGGATGGATTGAGCAAGAGAGAAAGAGGGAATGGGAGAGTGGAGAGAAAGAGATGAAAATAGAGAGAAGAAGAGGGAGAGGGAATAGGAGCGGTAGACCGAGAGGGTAGTGGCCGCTGTTGGAATAGGATGGACGGATAGCGAACGAGCGTGAGTTTGTAAGAGAGAAAGAGAGAAATAGGAGAAAGGGTGGACAGAATATAGATGGATAGAGGCGCGATAGTGGAGCGTGCGCGGGAGAATGAGAGGCAGAAACTCGTTGGTAGTAGGAAACTCAAATGGTCGCAATGGTGCAGTATAGTAGTCGGCTGGTTGTCAGGCGCAGCATGCGATTGGTTCACTGGGTATGCCTAGCCTTTCTGCCTTTCCTACGTCCTTCCTACCTCCTTCGTCTCACTTCCGTCTCCCTTTTTTCATTTCAGATAACTCATGCGAGTCTTTTTGGCTATTCGCTTTCCTTCTTACTTCTCTAGATGGCTTTCTTTAATCAACTGGTTTTTCTATTTCTATTGAATTCTCATGAGTACTCTCAAATGCTCAATAAAGTTTAATGAATATCGATTGTAAGATCTATATCTAGATTATGTACTTACATAGAGGGTATAATATCGCTACAGCAACTATATAGCGAGTTTGTTTGGCTATTAAATTACGTAGTATGTAAAGGGTTTAATTGAATTTTTCTTAGTGAAAGTTAATATGCTGTTTGTATCATATTTACGTAAATTGTATCTCTTTAAAACAAGAAGATAAATTAAGAGGACAATATTCCGATGGTGTTTATTTAGAAGATACAAAAACTAAAAGTGATTATTTATTGTCTTAATGAATGTAATTTGAGTATGAATAAAATGCTAGACCTGTAAAATGTAGTCAGTTCTAGTTGAAGCTATCTTTTCGAAAAATTTCTCGTATCGTTTCTCCTTTTGTATAAACCACAAGCATACACTGCCAAAGGGTTAGCAATTAATATTCTCCATGCACTTCGCGCCGTTTTGTTGTTCATTGGCTCAACCGTTTATTATTCATCGCTCGTCATATAGAGGTGGATGTTACATACTGTGCGACGTAACGACGTGGCCCGGGATAGGTATATGTCGTGTGCCCCCGCGTTGTTTTACACAATGTTACAACTGACTGACGTACTACCGGTACGGGGCACGGAGGCGTAGAAGAGAAGGACAGAACAACGACCAGACATTCAGGGCTACGTTAAAACGACAAACTTGTATTATTTAATGTAGAATCGTAATTCGTTTCTTTTAAATGTTTAATAAAAGAAAAGAGTCTTAAGAAACGCACTGTTTCTTGTCAATTTCATGTTAGTGCACCTTTATCGTGATGTTTTAATTATAGTGTTTTTAGTAATAGAATAAGGAAAAGAGATTTACGTAACGTTAAATTTAAGATGCAAAAGCTAATGAAAATGTATCTTGATAATTTGTGTAACAAGAGAGAAAAAGTCTTAAACAGGTAAAGTTTGATATTAATAGAGGAAATCCGGCGTGCCGTGTTGCGGTAAATATATCTCGGTTCTTCTTCATGCTTTCTCGTTCCACCGCGTAATTTTTAATCCTAGAGAAATTTATGAAACAGTTCGTATTTCATTATACGCCGTAATAAAGATGTAGATAGATAATCGTGGAAGTCCTTAACTAAAATCATTACTTTCGCTTGGCAAAAGTTTGCGACGCGTGGGACTCTTTTGGCAATGTCACTATTCACGTGTTTTATGGTATAAATATGATATTTTTGTTCTAAATAATCATTTAAAAAAGAAATTGATGGGAAGATAATAACGAACTATTAACGATCTTAAAAAGATATAAATAACTATAAAGTATTATAAACAGTTTACAAAGAATCTCATTTTACATAATGAATTCACATTTGGTAATAGCCCTAAGCGAGAATGAAATATGTATGATTAAACGCATTTCAATATAATTATAATACATTATAATATTTGTTATAGTCTTCAATTATTCTATGCAAATTCCAAATATGTATATCTAAGAAATTTTTAAAATTGAATTAATTTCAATGTATTTATGAAAGATTTAGATAATAATATTAGATAATGTATGAAAGATTTAAAATAATATTAGATAATGTACGAAAGATTTAAAAAAAGACGTGTATTTAGAATATACATACGTATAAAGATGTACGACCGAACGTATAAGAATAGGGAGTGCGTTAAAGAATAGAATAGATAGAATAAAACGAAAATCGAAATTGTGTTTACGCTTTCATTAACATTGAAAATTTTCGAAATTGTCAAAGCTTTTTTAATTCCCTGATAATTTTGACCGATCCGTAAGGATTCTACGTTTTATATTTCGCACGTGAAATTTCCCTTTACTGTTAACATCTAACAAAAGACTCATGATTGCATATGACCACGTACGTTTCCATAAAGTAATCGACAAAATAATGGATTGGATACGTCGATTTTATTGCATAAAGAATGTTATTATCCTTTACAATATTCATTGTGTTTTTCAGACACATACGAATTGCGTTTTTATAATTATCGCGAATGGAACCGTGCGTTAACGCGAGGTATCCGAGTGCGCGCACCCACAAACACTAATGAAACCGATGAAATATTACAATTTTATATTCGTCGAATTCGAGTTGATGCAAAGAACACGAAATATTTTGTTTATTTCGTAGTATAGATTATTTTTAAGATTTAGATGTGTGTGAAACATATTCGAATGATAGTGAAAATAACGAATCTGCGTATCGATCGATTATGAGTGTAAGCTTATCTTTATTATAAATGACTTTTTCGTTGTTGACTTTTTTTTATATTGAAGAATCAAACTTCTGCATATAAAAAATGTTTGCGCTTGTATGCTTTTTATTGGATTTTCTCACTCGCTTATTTCAATATACTCGAAAGCAATGTCTAATATTCTTTAAGATGTTGTAAAAAAATACGGTAGATAACATTAGTATAATCATTTTTGTGTTTTTAATTTCTCATTAAAAAATAATCAAAAACATAATTAACAAATAAAAATTTGTTATTGATCCTTCGACCGACATATCGTGTACCGAAAATGACAAAGGACACGTGTCACGAAGTAACATATGCCTTTCTTCGCTAGATATACATTTCGAAAGAGCTTGAAGAATGGTGGAAAAGAGGAATTTTGTGAAAAAGGGAGACCAAGAGAGACTTAAACCATTTATATTCGACCCTCTTAAAATGCGCGGGAATGCGGGCATCATTAACGTTACCCCTTAACCGTTCCTCCCTATTCCTTTTTTCACTCTCTCTTTCTCTTTGTGTCTTATGGCTGATGCTCGCTCTCCTCGAGCTTTATTAACCAGTTGTGGTAGCCGTGCTCGCGCTATCCAATAAGCTTGTGGTTCGTCTATCGTATCTTTTTTAGTATTGTATATAAGTAAAACAAACACACGTTCCGTGTTTTTACCTCGGTTTGCGAAAAATGTTTGTAAGACGATAATTTTCTCAGTTAAAAAATTAAGATGAGCGGACGAGATACGTTGAATTTGTTAGTAATGTAATAAACCAATTTTTATTGTACTTAAAATAAAATATAAAACGTATTATCATATCTTCGTTCATTTCTTTTGTGTATTATTTTCTATGCGTAACGGTGGAAAGAATCTTGTAACGATCTTAAAGTAAGAAACTTGTTTGAACAAACGGTTTTAAAACGAATCGACAGAGAAGATAGATATACCGGAATGATTTTTTATTTTCTATTCAAACGGATGTTTCGAACAAAACGAGTTTCTTGATGGACCACCACGAGGGGGGTAAGACTTGTTTCGAAATAAGAAAACGGGTTTCTCGCATGAAGAAGTGAGGCTGGACCACCAGGAGGGATGCTGTGTTTCGCGTTGATGCATGATAATACCGATAGAGTAAAAGAGAGAAGAGAAAATGGAGAAACAGAGAGGGGAATGATCGTGGTGGTCCAGTTTTTCGGAAGGAGCCAGAGATGAACCAGAAGGACCGGTGCAGACCCCACCTGGACCAAAAGACCCCCAGCCGTCATTCAGGTTTCCATTCGTTACCGTTTGGATCTCTTTGATATTCAGATTCGTTCTTGTTTCATGAGATCGCAAGGATCTCCTAGTGGTATCGCCTCTGGTATGTTTTTTAAAACGTCAGTTCCGTCGCTGTCGTTTTCGCGTCTGTTTCGTCGTGTCGTGAGATAAAGGGACGAAACGATACGACTTCTGTGATAAAAGCGCGTGAAAAGCACGAGATCTATACGTTCCCTTTGACTAATCCAAAGTTACATCATACTGATTCACAAAATATATTTTTAAACGCACAGAATAAAATATATAAGTCGAACGAGACTTACTTTATTTTTTTTGTATTTATTATTCAAATGATCGATATATTCGTGATATTTTTGTCGATAATATATTTTGTTAAGATCACATCAGAATTACGTTTAATATTCCATAACATCCAAGTGTCAATAAATTTTATATAAACATTATTCATCCATGTAATTAGTATTTTGTGTATGGGTTTGCTTTAATCGAAAAGATGTCTCATAAGATAAAAGTTTACGACTTGTAGTTCATATGATCGTTAATCTCATCACTTTACGAATCTGATTATTCGGTCGTGAAAATGTTGTCTACAACTTGTATGTTATATACACGATCACATACAACGTAGGTTACCTTCGGGGAAAATCGATAGAGGTTGGTCGTCAGTATCAATGCGTATAAAAGAAGAAATAAAAAACAAAAATGATGACAAGCTCTTAGAGAACGATGGACGGGCAGCATCCCGCTAATAATCGGTAAATCGCAAGTTAATTCTATTACGTCGTTGGTGAGAGTGTCCGAGCGATTCGCAGGAATAAAAAAGAAAGAAGAGAAAGAAAGGATGAAGAGGATGAGATGAGAAAGGAAAAGCGCTCGCGCTCTACCACGTAGCACCGATGCGAGAGGAAAAAAGGAAAAGAAGATTGGAAAAAGAGGAAAACGTCACTGTTGTGCGACGGTGAAAGCAGCTTTAAAAGCGATCGCGATGAGCGGAAAAACGAAGGCAGCTGGGTTACGTGCGAAACGAAATAAAATCAAAATAAAAAAGGGGGATGAAATCGAAGAATTCGATAAACCTCGAAACCACCTGTCAGGCTTAAATTCGGAATGGAGACGCTCTTTCCTTTGCTCTCATCCTCCCCTTACTTCTTGTGGTTTTCTCTCCACGGCATGAGTTTTTCCTTAACCTAAGTGGGAGAGTGCGATACATTGTTCTTCTACTATAAAAAGGTGAGAATTAGAAAGATGCAAGATTTTTCTAAAGTGTCATTTTTTCTTTCTTTCTCTATTTTTCCTCGTAGATCGATTAAAATTAATTAAGAAGGATACTTAATAATAATCTATAATCATTCAAGCCTCTTTTATCGATTAACTACGAAATGTTCTATTTCGCGTAAACAAAAAAGATCGAGAACCATTGTTACGACAAAAAGAAAGTGTAAGTCTGGTGCGACAAGTCGGTGACGATTAATCAGGTCTTTTTTTTGTCAAAGGGTAGTAGCTAACTAGCGTGATGAAAACCGCAACAACAAAAAAAATCGTGCCGAATCTCGAACGTCCGTGGTGTGATCAAATGAATGACGTCGGTGTATCATCGTGGTGCGTTTTTAAAACGCAGAGCAAACTCGTTTGCTCGCTAGTACTCGTTCGTGCCTTTGGTGTGAATTGCAACTAAACTAAACCGCGTTTCATCTATCCCATCTACTTCCGTAGTTGACCGCCCTCCTCTTCTTCCTTCACTCTCCCACTTCTCACTTTGACTCACCCCCTCAACGCTTGAAACACGTATACATTCTCTCTCTCTCTTTCTCTCTCTCTCTCTCTCTCCCATTTTTTCTATCTTTTTCTTTCCTTTTCTCTCATTCCCTCTCACTTTCCCGCGAGAGAGCGGTTAAAACAAATGAGCGGCCTGTGCCGGCCTTAAATTAGCGCAGGCAGGGGTGGTTTTCACTTCTACCCTTAAATTAGGACTAGGCCTGGTGCCTCTAAGTTTTACGGTTGTGATCGGATGAGTTACCATTGCTAAAAGTTACACCGACAAAGATTAACGCACGATCTTATTCGATCAAAAGTAAGAAGGAATTTAAATGACTTCGATCGTAAGTTTTTATAAAACTTTTCCATGTTTATAAACATTTAGCTCGTGGCACAAGCTTGTACCAGTGAAAGCGAAAAGAATGTTATCTTAAGCTAATAGGTTTTTCTGAGAAATCGACTTAAGTTTTTCTACCACCGGAAGGATAAAGTTTTAACGAGCACGTAAACAACTGGATGACATTCTGTGCTGAGCTACTTTTTCCAGGGTTAAAACATTTTATGACTTTATTAAATATATATACGTGTACATTACAGAACCCGAAAGGCGTGGATAAGGAGTTTATGTTAATATCCATGTGTTAAATATTATGAAAAAGTTTTTAATATTTAAATATGAGAAGAGATTAAAACGAAGAGAAAGTGAAATAAGAAAAAAAAAAACATTAAATTACGCGATATTCTTCGCAAGAGTTAATTGACTGTTTTTATTGGAAAATTATTAGACGATTTGAACGATAGGAGTATTTATTTTTTTGTGGTATCCTTGATATAAATATTCATATAAATGCATAAATATCATAGTTTCTCCAAATAATTAAAATTGCTGTGACATTTTATTAGGTCGGAATATTCTACATATCTTTATATTTTTCGATATGCATCGCTGTATGGTATTTAAATCATTAACCATGATTGACCGCGAAAAAGTGAAGTGTCTTAAATAAATAAAAACCATTTTTTGATAACAATTAAATATTTGATTGTATCTTTCAATAACATTTTATTGAATTAACACGTTGATTGTTATTTTTAATAACAATTCGAAAGAATAAAACGACGATAACGATGTTATCGGAAGAAGGAGACTGTTTCTATCTCCTTGAAAAGCTGATTGAGCTGAGAAAAAAGAACGAGGAAAAATAAGCCGGTACTTTTCCTCTATACCATCGCGCACGTGGTAAAGAAAGAACTCTCACACATGAACACACGTTTGCATTTCCCGCGGCGTTTTTCCTTTCTACGGTAATCCGACATCTCGAGCGAGAAATCTACGAAGGAAAGAGAGAACGTTATGCACGCCCGATTTCACGCATTTCACCGCTAATCACGGACCTAATTGCCTTTCTAAAGCCTTCTTCTCTCTTTCTCTTTCTCTTTCTTTCTTTTTTTCTCTCTTTTCTTCTCTTTCTTTTCCTTTCTCTTTCTCACCTTTTCTACCCTTTTCGCGTTTTCCGTGGAGAAAAGTTATACGCATGGATATCGGGACCGATCACGGTCGGGTCACTAAGAGAAGGGGCTGATTTTCGTGAGACTATCACGAACGAAGACATATATTCGAAAGCTTATAAGGGCAAAGTAGGAGGGGGTTGAAAATCGAGGGAAATCGAGGATGGCCGAGAGGGTGGTAAAGTTGAACGTAGGTGGAGTTTGAAATCAGTCGCGGAGGTGCGCGGAATCGCGCTTAATCCAATAGTGGTCCTTAATAATCGAATAAAGCCTGCACGGAGAATCGTGTCTAAGCAGACCGGTCGGGTGGTTCCGGGGGATATGCTCGACGCTTGGAGGGTGGTAAGAGGGTGGTAGTGTGCCCGAGGAAATCCAGCTATTCCTCTCTCTCTCACCGTCTTTCTCTCTCTCTCTCTCTCTCTCTCTTTCTATCTATCTCTACTTGCTTTACTCGCGGTAACCCTTTCTCTCTCATTTCCTATCCACTCAACGTGTGCGTGTATGTACGTCGTCGCGCGGCTCGGTCGCGGCCATGTTGCCAGAATTGCCACCACCCACCCAACACCCCTTTTCTCCCTCTTAATACCCCACCGCCTAGTCATCTAGTCCTGCTGGGTCCGCTATGTAAATGCGAACCAACCAACCCTCCCTCTTCATCGCGAGCTCGCCATCTCCACCCTTTTCCTAACCACCCTAACCACCCTGGTTCTCTCTCTTGAACTCCACCAAGCTTTACCATACCACCTCCTCCTCCACCTCTGCTTCCTTTGCCACCCCTCTCCCCAGCGAACTGCTTCCAACTAGCAGCCCCTAAATCTAAGTCCACCGGGGTGGTACACTCGTTCTAGAAAGCACTATTCCTACATTATTCGATATTATCTATTCTCCCTATGGATCGTTATTTGTCTATTTATATGCAACTTATACTCAAATGGCAATATTTGTAAAATCGAGTCATCGCATATATAGCAAGACTGTTTAATTAGTAAACTCTAGTAACAAGATCGTACGATTTCATGATTTTTAAATATTCTTAATATATGTTAGGTATGATATAGATGTTTTATTAGAACGTAAAACACAAATCAATGAATGTTATGCTACTCAAACAAAATTTCGTAATATTGCTTTAACGTTCTACGATTCTATTTCTATTTTAAACGGAGAAGAAAGATAACTAGAAAAGATAGAAACTATTCCCTTATTAATTCGAAGAGCATTCCCTGATGAAACTGTAGTCCGACTAATGTCCTCCGAGCGAGAAACTTTGCTCGATGGCGGAAGTCAGAGAACGGACGAGTTCGCTTTTCAGGCACTCCGTGCAGAAGGTCCTTTTTCCGTAATTTCGTCGTGGAGGAGGGAAAATGAAGGAGCGGCGGGGAAGGGAGGGGATGAACGACTCATTACGGGCAAAGAACTAACAGGAATTCCCAGATTACTGGGAGTTCGGGCCTCACGAGTGAGCAAGCAAGCAAGCACAAGCAAGCTAGCAAGCACGCAAGCAAGCAAGCACAAGCAAGCTAGCAAGCAAGCTGAGGATTCGACTAGGTTCCCTCCTTCTTCGTCGTTCTGTTCTTGTCCTTCCGAGCTAGACAATTCGTCCGGTTTATGCTTCGCTTATACAGAGCTACGTAACGTAACGTATGTATGTTCCGTTGGCGGACGGAAGGGCGCCATTACCCCAACGGGAGCTAGTTCTAAGCACGCTAAATAATGGCCGTTAGAAATTCGCCGCGGGGGTTGAAACGGCTGTATGGGCTAACCATGGCGAAGGTACGCATACATATTTACATGTATGTACACGATTACGTGTGCCCTTTAGCGTGTATCTACACCTAACTATGCGCCCATATCTGTGTAGCTTTCCAACGTTCTTTACGACGAAGACAAGGATACGAGAGGGATAGAGTATTAATTTAGGTACGCAGTCCTTTCCTCGGTGAGCTAAGAAAAATGCCTCTACGTTTAGAGGGAGGCAACCCGTTAGAATTTAATCTCACGTCATACATGAGCCACTATGTTTAACGGTGTGTGTAAGGCTAGGACGCCTTTGTTCGTACCCTCTCTGCGTGGGTGGTGCGAGCAACGCGTGTTCTACCCTTTAGAGAAGGGTGGAAGGTCGAGAGAACGAGAATGGAGGAAAGGACCTAGACGGGGAAAGAGGAAAGTAAGAAAAATGCGAGAGAGAAGGGGCAAGACGAAAGAGAGAGAAACCGAGTAGGGGGATGGTGTTATATGTCCGAGGGTAGATCGAAACTCGGGGTAGGGGAAAATGGAATAGAAATGCTCTACATCCCCTTCGTCGTAAGTTTCAACGTCTCTAATAAAAGGTTTTAAGGAAATGTAAAAGTCAAGATTAGAGATTATATGAAACTCGTTAATTAAGCTTTAGTTTCTTTTAGATTTCTTCATTGCTTCATAATTAATGATATATAACGAAGATGTATAATGTAAATAAAAAGAACGGAAAGTGATTTCCTTTTTAAAGGTTCAAACATGTCGATGTTGATAATGTTTTAATTCAAATCAATTAATTACAGTCTATGTTCAATGCTTAAAAATGTTCACATACGTACACACACATTAAGTTTGATTAAAAGTTAATTAATCTATCTCTTGACAGATTAGAAACGTCCGATGAACAAAAGAGAAAGTAACGCTAGTTATATTAAGAGAAAATAACATAATGAGATTATATAAAATTGTCGGAGGTTCTAAGAGTCAAGTCATTCTCCGTTGTCTGGTAAAACAAAAGAGAAACTTTTTGAGATTCCACTATTCATCCTCCAACTCAGCTCTCGTCTTCCATTCACACCACAGAAAAGAAGAGTGGTTAAGTGGAAAAAGAGAGAAAAGAAAAAAAAAATACTATCGTTGGTTCGTGAAGAAGTAGAGAAATGTGAGGTAAAAGAAGTTTCGTCGAGATGAGCCACCGAGAAAGTTACGGCGAACGTGCATTGTCGGTGCGGCCTTTGGTCGTTACACAAACATACAATAAGTGAAAGAGTGAGAGAGAGAGAGATAGACAGAAAGATAGATAGATAGATAGATAAAGAGAGAGAGAGAGAGAGAGGAAAGAAGAGATAGATAGATAGATAGATAGATAGGTAGATAGAGAGAAAGAGAGAGAGAGAGAGAGAGAGGAAAAAAGAGATAGATAGATAGATAGATAGATAGGTAGATAGAGAGAAAGAGAGAGAGAGAGAGAGACTCGGTTGAAGCGTGGGTTTAAGCAACTTGCGTGTTGGTTAGCTGCTCGTGAATCCGGTTGAACCAAGTTGCTCCAGGAGAAGGTGGTAGAGGTGTAGTAGGAAGAGAAGGCATCAGAGACGGTTAGAGGATGAGGAGGATGAAGAGGAGGGATTGAAAGAGGAAATGGTCGGGGGTTTGTCCCTTCCTAAGCCAGCGTTAAGGGTGGCCGGAGTAGCTATGTGAAGCTTACCGGACGGTAGGATAGAGACGGTTAGAGAAGAGAAGAGGAACAAGTAGAAAGAGTGAGAGAGTGACAATATGCGCGCGCGTGCTCTCTCTTCATCTCGCGTCTCAAATGTATTCGCACCTACACATCTTCCTATGAAGAGAGAAGGCGCTGATGGAGAATGTGGAGATCGAAAAGAGAGAGAGAGAGAGTTCGTAGCTTGGCAGTCTTACAGATCAATAATGCTAACCACCCTCGTCACCCTCTCTGACCACCTTTTCGAGCTATCCACCTGTCCGTTCGGGGGTGAACCCTCCTCCTACTAGGACCGCCTCAAGAACAAACCCCAATATGTCTGACAACAATGCCCACCCGATGGATTAGACGCTTCCACGAGCTTACTGCTATCCCTTCTTTTATATCCACATGTACGTACGTGAGAGTTTTTTATCGTCGTCTTCGTTGTCGTCTTTGTTTTTAGTCATATCTTTTCACTTTCTTTTCCCTACTTTTAAGAATGATTGACCACCAAGCGAACGATAACATACATGCTTGGCGACAAGCCCCGTTTCGATCCATCTATTAAATTTTCTGATTCAGATGAATATTCATGCTGGATTTTCTCCACTCATACGCTTCTCAAGCCTTTGCTTTCATCGTTGTTAATTGACACTGATTCCTTGATATGCTTTTTTGGCGGACTCTGCAGCAGTTACGCTTAACATAGTATTGCCAAATATTCTTTTACGAAACAAATTGAATATGTGTTGTCATTAATAAATAAATATTTCGGCTATTTTTCTTCTGTAATTTTTTCAACAAGGAGAAGCAATGGACAGTTCTTCAGCAAATGGACAACAAATATATTAGGTATTTTAAACGAGAAAACGATAAAAGAAAACGAGGTTTCTTATTCTTCTAAAAAAGAAGTAAAGAGAAAAAGAGAGAAAGAAAGACGGGAAAGATCGAAAAGTACGAAAGGGAAAAGAGCAGCGGCGTTTAACAGAGAACGGTGAACACGAAAACTCCAAAAGAAATCGTGTTTATCGACTAAAGGGTCGGAAGAGTAATTGCTCGTACAACTTTTTACCGCTCTCGGCCCTTTTTTTGTCGGAATTTTCTAAGCTCTCAGGGTCGCAGTAAAGAAAGAGAGAGAGAGTGTAAGAGAACCTTGGAATTCTCGTGGTACGCGAGTAGGATCGAATGGAGGCGTGCTAGGGTTATGTATGCGAATTGGAGAGTTGGGGAGAGAGACAGAGAGAAGAGATGGATAGAAGGGTGGGGAGGTAAAGTTCACGGAACGAGGGAACACAGGGCGAAGGCGCGCGCACGGCCAGTGAGCGACCCCTTTCAGAATACTTTCTCGGTTCTTTCTTGCGGAGCCTCACCCTAAGCAGTACGACGTAGAGGGATAGAGCCTGAGGTCCTGGTAAGACCCCCCACCAACGTTGCTCCTTATTGATCGTCCACCGACCTACCTCCCAAAGGGGCGAAGAGAAAGCACACACCATAGCGGTTTGTGCTTTCTCCTTCTCCTTTATCCTCGCTTAGGTCCACCCTCGCGGGCCACCCTCCAGCCTTTGTGGCCCACCTACCAAAAAGCACTCTCTCCCTTTCGCTCCCTCTATCTATCCGCCTATCTGTCCTCTCTCTCTTCCTCTTTTGCTCTTACTCGCTTACTCGCTAGATCGTTCTAGCTCGTTCCTCGTCTACTTGCTCGTTCACCGAGTTTCATCCCCTCTACCTTACTCAATAGTAACCCTTGGAGTACAAAGGGACTGACGTGATCCCTAAGCGTCGTCTGGGCACCATCAGTCGCTGCTTCCGTTGACGACTACGACGACGAGGACGGCGAGGACTACTTCTACGGTTGCGATATTCTGCAAACGATTCTACCTTCACTATAGCTAGTACCTTTGCTGGTGACACTACTACGGACTAACCTACTCGGACACTCGCAGCCCGAGAGCCGTCAATTTACCGGCAATTTCGTTCCGGGGGAAAATTAATTGCGGTCCACGGAAATTTATAATTAGTTGCTCGAACTTATCCCCTACTACTACTACTACTCCTAATATGCTATACCCCTTCCATACCTCGAGTATAGCTCCTCGGAATTGAGTTAGCCGTACTGACGTTATGTACGGCGATTACTTCTACTTTTTCTTTTGAAAATCTTTACCCCTCGAACGTTGGAAAGTTCAATGCCGGCGAGTCGGAACTCGTGGCTTTTTATACGGTTCAATACAAAATGGATTATTAGAACTAACGCCTTTTTGTGTTATTAACTATTAATTAAAACTTTGATTAGAATGAACAGTTCTCAGAAGAGTGATTTTTGTTTTACAAATTAAATCATACTTTATATTAAACATTAATTGACAATTTTAAATATAAATTCCTCGTAAATGTTATATACTTTTAATGCGATGTAAATTAAAATCTAGATAAATTTGTACAAATTTGTTAATAAAGAAAGAATCGTATCACGTGCAAGTAACTTATATGTGTGCCGCAAAGTTTCAATAAAAAAGGAAAGTCTAACTCTGCTCGACGTTCAACGACGAGTACACGATGAGGTTGGGGGTGGTAGTAGATCCGAGAAAGGGCGGTAAAGCTGAAGAGGAGAAGCCGAAGCACGTGGTCGATCGATGGTCGGCCAGCGTGGCTCGCCTCCTTTTTTTCCAGGCGGGGTTTTTCCCGAAGAACCGCGCAGAGCCGTTTTTCATTCATATTTCCACTCACTCGTGTCCCGTTCATCGAAGGCACCGCACAACGGTGAGCGTTGCGGAATCGATTTTGAATGGCGCGACCTCCCACCATGTTACCACTTCAACCCGCCATGTACGTTCCCCTAGGTCGGGGTTACATTTATGTACTCCCGTGACAGTTTTTTCTCTTTTTTTTTGTTACTTCTCTCTCTGCTATTTTTCAGTCCGTGTATTATTCGCTCACGAACGATAAGTTCGATTGACGGGATCAAATTCTTTTTCTTTCGCTCCTGTCTCATTTGTAAATATGTTTTTTGATAGATTAACTTTGGTATCGAAAGGTTACAACATGTGAAAGTTAAAGAAAATGAAAAATTAGTTCGTAAAACGAACGTAGGTAGGGATATAATTCATTTACAAGGAACGAATGGTGCAGAATATCAAATTCATCATTCTATATTTTGCTAAAATTGATAAAATATCATTCCAGAAAACTTTTACCCTGTCTTTTTTTTCATCAATTGTAAGATTATACCTTTTGGAATTATCGATAGTACGCGAGAGAATATTTAAGCGGTCAGTCGTACGTATAAAATCGATCTGTTAATAAAAAGTGGTGTTTAAAAAATGAAATGAAGCAACAATTTTAACGCATGTGCTTGAAGGGAGACAGAGAGAGAGAGAGAGAGAGAGAGAGAAAGAAAAAAAAATAGATAGAAAAGATTTGAATACGACAGTTTGTGAAGAGTAATATCTAGCTCGTGATTTTTGTTCTAAAGGTAGTATAGAATTAGACACGGCATTAGTTTTACAGCACATATATAATTTGTACGCTAATATAACGTATATACGTATCACGCGTCATATACATGTTACATAAAAATGTATGAGTTACGTTCCTGTAAAATGACAAGTTTATTATTGGGAATGTTAAACGAAATATACACTTATATTTTTGTGAATGGATACTTTTTCATTTCCTGATAAATTATTAAATATATTACTCTTACGATCTAGTACCTAGAAGATCGGACTTGCATTTGTGGTTGAAAAAAGTGTCGCTATTCTTTAGTACATTTTTTACTCTTTTTTCTTTTTTTCGTTTTTTTTTCTTCTTAGTCTTCTTTTTCTCTATCTTTCTCTAAAACTGACGGTTTACAGTCCGTCGACTGTAGGGACAATAAAAATCGTCCGACTCGACGATATCGCACTGTTGGGTAATATAACGTTGGAACATTGGCTCCCCGATGAAATTGTCCTGAACGAAAGAGGCACTAAACAATATATGTAATGAAAAACTTCCAGGAGGAAGCTGTTACTAAACAAGTCTCCAACTCGTTCTAGGTACCACCAAGTTGACACGTTTTAAACATATCGTAAAAGTTACAAAAAACTTTAATTCGTCTGTATACATATATATACATATATATATATATATATATATATATATAGATACATATGTATATGTTAGAACGAACTATTATACCAATGGAAGCTGCTAATATTTCTGCTAGATGCGATATCAAAATATTATATTACACACCCAAGTAATTTTCATGTCCGCTTCGTATGACTTTGTTCTATGGTAAGCGTGTGCGCAATTTTCGTCTACGTTTTCAAAGGAAATCTAGACAAACTCGATAGAACAGTTTTTCTCTCAGTATAATGAATATTATCTTACAACCAAATTGTTATGTTTTGTGTAAGTACGTAAAAAAATATTAAAAATAATAATAATTAAGATTCTAAGAGATTCTAAGAGAAATATGTTAATGCGATGAAAAACAGATTCGTAAAAGAAAAGATGATTTGACTGATGTTTGTTTCATTTTTGAGAACATAGCGTAAAAGCGAAGGTTCGAAGAGAAGTCAAGATTGGCAATTGACTGGGGGGACAATTTGGAGATTGTTCGTAACGCGTATTCGCAGAGACAACTCTGGCCTATCGGAGATATCCGATCAGCGTAACAGCTGATGGTTCGTGTATCTATCGACCTATCGACCCATCGACTGCCATCGATATTGTAATAGTTTCCTAATAGTCCAATGATCGTTCGACCATTGACGCAATCTGTAAAGCGTTTGAAAAGCTGGCTTCTCACATCAGAGAGCATAACAGAAGAGGAGAAAGAGAGAAATGCGCCTGCGTGTATATATATTTGCCAAAGAGACAGAGAGTCAGACAGAAGAAGAGAGAGAGAGAGAGAGAGAGGGAGAAAGAGAAAGAGTGAAACGAAAGATGCATAAACGTTTACGGAAAATTTAACACATTATGCGGTGGCGCGGTTAATACGGATTTGTATATCAAGTTTTCTATTCAAAGGAATATGTCTAAATTATCACTGCTTTACGAAGTTTTATTTAATCTCAAACGGGATAGTAATTAAATCTTCAAGTTTAAATAAATTTAATTTTATCTTGGGTAAAGCAGTAAAACCTAAAGATAAATTAACTAGCAGCGATATAAATTTGAATGAATTGTATCTACAAGTATAAAATTTGTTCTATTTATATACTCTATCTATATTTAGGGTAAAGGAAGTTGGGTCGTTTGAAAAAAATATATTAAGATATTCTTTCGGATTTTCTACATTTCTTTTTACAAGACTTTTTATCGGTCTTAACTGTCTTTGCAGGATATCTAATCGAGTGGAGAATGGTGTGCTTACCGAGTTGACTTCCCATGTTCTGACCTCGCGCGCTCACAAACTCTTTGTAAACGCGGGTAAACACTTTTTACCGTAGCCATTAGCAATGACCATTCGGTTATCGTAGACTCTGAAGGCGAGCGCAAGGCGGATCGTGTGTCCTCAAACAATCGACCCTTTTTTCTTTATTTCTCCACGACTATCCCCTAATTATGTTTGCACATCTGAGTGCTGCTACACTCACTTTTTGCTCCTAATCAGTCACGCGGTTAATCGACCTTTCTGAAAGTACGTTCGGAATCCTTGTTGCTCGTCTTAACGTCCATTTTACGATCATTAAGAAAATCACCTTTCACATCGGATCTTTTTTAATACTTGCTGTGCAATCATACATATCACATGGGTGTTTACTCATTAAGTTTGTTCTTTTCTTATTTTATCTAATCTTTATATAAACGTCAATTATTACGGATTAAAAAACCGTACAAAGGAAATAAAACAAATGTCACGCGATCGATTGAATCGATCGATTAGATATCTGCCGATACTAGAAATATGCGTAAATGAAGAATCAAATGTATTATGGGATACTTGACTGTTTTTACGAACACGTATTTATTACAATCAATTATCGAGAAATCTAAATCTTGTCAATAAAAAATGTAACAATTAAGAAAATTTAATTACAAAATACAACTGCATCAAATTTGATAAGATTATTTATTCTAAATATCTTATCCCATAGGATCTTATATATATATATAAGATAATAGACTTAAATATACTGCTTCTGATTTGGACGATGTAAACAATATAAAAATCATTTATAGTTTATATTTATTCTTTACAAAATTAGATCTATAAAAAGATCGAACTAGAATGAATTTGATAACTAGTACACATAAAACAGTCAATGAAGAAAGAAGTCATAAATAGAGAAAACGCGAGAAAGAGAAAGAGAGAGAGAGAGAGAGAGAGAGAGAGAAGGAAAAAAAATAAATAAAAAAAAGAATGAATATGAAATTGCCTTTGCATCAAATTTGATAATAATTATTCCAAAATAGTTATCTTAAAATGAACCTCAATAAAAAGTGTTTATGACTTGAAGGATGTAAGCAAAGTAAAAATATATGATAGTTTAGTTATTCTTTAAAAAATTCGATTTATAAAATAGTCTGAATTGGAATGAATTTGATAACTGGTACACGTTTAACAGTCGATAAAGAAATAAGTTCAAATAGAATAAAAGAAGGAGGCAGAGGGAGAAGAAAAAGAAAGAAATAAAAAAAAAGGTTAAAAAGAATGGATTCGAATTTGCGTTTGCGCCTCGTCGTCGTTGCGGTGGCGGCGAAGTAACAGCTGTTTCGCTATAGTAGTAGGAGGTGGAGAAAAAAGGAAGAAGTAGGCGAAGTGGGGTGAGTGTGACGCGTAGGAAGGTGGGGAGATGAGGAGAAAGGAATGGAAAGCAACAACACAACAATCGAAAGCGTGTCGGGCAACGGCCGTGGCCTGGCCGTCGCGACACGTCGTATTCCGTAGCGGTGCGATCATATGAAACACACGTTGTTTCAATGTCGCCGGCTCTCACTTGACTTTTTTGTAAGCAAATCGGACCGTAGATACCGAATCGAATGTGTCGATAACAGAGCTGAAAGGAAAACAACCTCTACCTACATGTATCTCTATATACGTCTGATACAATCTACGTTCTGTTTGCCATCTACCTCAGATACTGTATCTCACTCCATGTACTTGATTTCCAATCGATTTATTAGAAACTAGATGCTCATTCGATTACTTAAACGTGATATATTTTCAAAGACACTCATTGCGTTTTTACTTATTTGATAACGCTAGTTTATCGGAAGTTAAACTTACGTAATGCTAATATGTATTTCTTTTCCAAAAGAATAACATAATATTTTATATTTAGATATATTTTGTAATCGATTAAATAGCTTTCATCATACAATTTATATTTGCATATTGAATTAAATATAATTACTTAAGAATTCTCTTTAAAAAAGTTTCATCAAGGTGCGCCCAAATAAACTTTTCTTTATCGCGAGCATTTGATCTCATATAAATTTATAGTAACTGTCAATGGATAATTAATAACTTCTCTTTCCCAAACGATGTTATTGTTCTTAAATAATAATAAATGTTGTGCAAGTTTCAATCAAAATAATATTACTTTATCCGATAAGTGATTAAAGTGGTTTGTTTTGAATTATTTAAACGGAGATGTTTATGTTTCATCAGAAAAGTGTAATCAAACACTTTTTTCTACAAAACAATGAAATATCATATTGAATTTAATTGAAATAAATATATGATTGGATAGTAACAGTTAGATAGTAAGATCTAAGAAAACTTGTGCTCCAATTATTATTTTATGAGTAGTATCAAAGTTCTTCTTTATTATAACTGTAATCATTTTCGATGCAGTATCAAAGATCGTGTTATTAGAATTACGAAGAATCGTGGAATAAATGAATTTAGATTATTCGCAAATGAAAAAAATTGCTTATATATGTTATTAATTAAGTGTAAGATATATTTTTCCGATATCACCATTATGAAATAAACTACAATTTTTCGTATATATCTCGACACGATTATTTTATAGAATTCTATTGAAGGATTGTTTATTAACTGTTTACAAAGTAAACTATTCTTATTATATATCGTATTATTTTGTGGAAAAAAGGTATTAACGGATTTGTTAAAACCACATTTTATTACAGCTCGTTCAATAATTGACGAGGATGGGAATATCACGTTAATCTATTTCCAATCGAATTAAAAAGAATACGGTAGATGTAATATTGAATGTGTACGTAATTGTTTACTGATCAACATTGAATTGTTTCGTTATGGAAAATATAAAAATTTCTTTGGGCTTATAAAAAACTGTCATTTGAAAGATCGATATCACAGATAAGACTCAAATTGAAAATAAAATTTTAATTAACAAAGTCTGTTTGATTTTTTGGAAAAATTAATCATTTGTATCCACAAAAGGAAATAAAACGATGAGTATTTAATTATTTGGAAGATCGAATCAAGTAAGACGAAAGTTTCACCGAAAACGAACTTCGTGTCCGAAAATTAAGAGAATCAAACGAGCGTGAAATAAGCAAACTTTTGGAAAACACGTGATTAAATTCGAATGGTTTTATTATACATCGTCAATTTTCGTAATATTATATCTCCATAATAACGTGCTCGTAGCTCGAGTTCGGCCGGGGATCTCAGTCCCAGCCGAGAGAGTAGCTCGAAGCACGATCAAAGCAGTCTTGAAGGATATACCGATAGTGGCTAGGAGGATATTTAGATTAATCTCAACATTTCGAGCGCATTTTCAGGAGGTAAGCTTCCCGGTGATCACGTAGACACGATCGAGCAACGTTAGTTTCGTACTCATACTCGTCCTCGGGTTATACAAGGCTGTTGGTGAGAAGGTCTAGTGGTGGGGTACTAGAAGGGGGTAGTTTAGGAAGAGGAGAAAATAGATAAGGGGTTAGAAGGGGGTAAGAGTAAAACGCGCAGTGCGAGTGAAAAGGAGAGATCGACGTGGAGTAAGCGAATCAGAAAGAGAGAGAGAGAGAGAGAGAAAGAGAGGAAGAGAAAGAGAAAGAGAAAGAGGGAGAGATGGAGAGAGAATGAGAGTGAGAAGGGTTGGTAGTTCCTGGGGCAAGGAAGCGAGGGTCAGTGGGGCGACAGGGGGTGCGTTAAGCCACACCCGCAAAAACAGCCCCCTGCAGCTCCAGCAGCGACCGAGCGCATCGACCGACCAGTTTCCCCACCATCACCACCGCGCACAACGCAAGCGACAAGTTCGACTCGGTTTGCAAAAGCTTCTCGAGGATACTAGCTAGCCCATCTCGTGCTCCTCCTCTTGTCGATCCTCTTTTACGACGCCATATACGAGTATAGTTAGGTAGTTTCTCTATGCTTTTCCATCCTCCACTTCCACTCCCGCCTCCATCACCGCTTCCTACTCCTCTTCGAAGCTTCTCGTTCTTCTTCTCATCTCTACATTCCATCCTATACTCACCTTACCCTCGAAAAAGCCCACCTTTTGCCTTTAAAGCTCCATTTGCACTTGCATGTTTACCTACGATGTCTCGATTACGAAAAGACGATGATCAGGCCAAAATAAGGAAAAAGAATTCAACAAAGCGCGATAAGGTCTCATTTAAAGATCCAAAGGAAAATTTTCGATTTCACATATATACGTAGTTCCTAGCGGCTCGTCATCATCTAGCAGGGAAATTAGACGAGACGAGCTGGCTGCTGATGTATCCTTTGATGTAAACTACTAGTCATCCACCTCATTTCATCCACCCGGACGCACTACAATGGCTATGCGAGTTTTAGTTTGCGATAATATAGAGGTTATAGGTGCATGCTATACAAAGGTACTGTACATTACGTGAATTACGTATTAAATATCTAAACGAAGAAATGAATTCTATAATACTTTTAATCACATATATGTACCTTTTTTCTTTGTCTTGTTTTTTATTTATTTATTTTTTTCTCAATCTAACGAACGACTTAAAAAAGTGTCGTCCGTGAATATTGCTCGTTATTTTTATTCAATTAATGAGATTGTACCACAAGACATCATGGTTAAACATTTATGCAAACGATTTAATTATTAATAATAACTCTTTGTAAAATAGAAAAATAATCTATCGGTCTAAATAAATAAGATTCTTCTAACTTTGAATACTTTTCGAATAACACGAAATTTTATGTGTCTTTCTAGGAAATAATTTCGTTCACAATCGTATTATCTCAACCGTCTTCCTTTATTTCCTAGACGAGGGTAAATTTATATGGCATCCTTCAAAGTGATTACTATGCCGCCGCCAGCAAGGAAGCTACTAATGAATGAATAATTTGTACGCTTGCGAAATAATCATGACGGTCCATCTTGCCTTTCAAATCGCAATAATGTATCTTTGCTGGACGAGAAAACGCGTACCGAATCCCAAAAGGATTTCAATATTCCAGTAGAGCGATCTAGGATACCGAGAAAGGCCCCTATTTGTCGTTTTTCCCTTCTCTCTCTTTCTCTTTCCCTTGCCCACCCCCTTCATTCTTGCTTATCTCTCTCTCTCTCTTATTCTCTTTCTTACTCATTTTCTCTTATCTGTGTATCCCAATCTCTTCTACTCTCGAAGTATCCTTTACCGAGCCACCCTTGGATACCACCCTCCGAGCGTCGGCATCACTACTACTTCAAACATACCAACTCACCACCACTAACAAAACCATCCACACGACGACTTTACCCTTCTATGAACGACGCAATGCGCACTCTTACGCGCACCCTTCCGCGCAGGCGACGAAGAAAAGTGCGAAAAGCTCGGCTTTTTGCGCGCGGAAACTTTTCAAACTATCTCAACCGTCCCTCACCGCCCCTGTCAGATTCTCACCGACCAACCCCCTTCTCCTCGTCACGTCAGCGCATTCACGAAAAGAGGAAGAGAAAGAGAGAGCGTTGGAAAGTTTTACGGTGGATTTAAAGTGGGATGACGTCGATCCGCATACTAAGCCACGACTGAGAAAAAATCCTTCCTGTTGTATTTGATCGCTTTTATTCAAACGTTTGCTTTTTTTCTTTTTTCTTTTTTTTTTTTATTAAAGTTCAGTTCAACTCGTGCGTTATCGAACAATTTTATTAACAGATTCGTTTTATCATCAATATCTATATTTCCGTTTTTTATCAAATCTTCATCATCTCTTTTATAAATTATTTAACAATTTAATCTAATCTTGTTTTGTTCGAGTACTTTCCGAAGAAAAATGAAAGATAACAATTACGAAAACAAAACGATCAAATTATGCATGGAGATTTGGAAGGTTTAAAAAGACCCTTATATTGACTAGTTTCGTTTGACATTTAGTCAAAATCGCGTACCTGTCGGAGATGAAGACGTCGCATGGTTAGGATAAATGTGAGAGTAAGGCTGGATCCATAGACGTAGTCATAAGGGTAGTAAGGGAGAAGGACTTTAATTAAGGCAAGTGGAGGAAAGAAAAATCCTGAGGGAATTTATAGAGGTCGGCAGCCGTGTTGGGGGTTAAGGAACCGAGGGGAATGGAGAACAGTCCTTCGGACGGGGGTAGCTTCTAAACTCGAAGGACTGGACCCGTAGTAATTTAGACCTTCGCAACGACTCTTTAGCCCATGAAGGCCTAAATGCAAAGTGAACTATGCTACGTTAATTTCCCTTAGCGATTAAACAATGAATTGTTTTTACGACATTTCGTTTATTCCTCAATAAAAAGTGACGGAAAGAGAAAATGTTGGAAGTTGTTCTTTTGTCAACAATATTGATGCTTTATCTATCTTATTTTACTTACATATGTAAATTACAAAAAATTATATTGATAATAGGATACTTATTATCAATAAAATTTTGTTCAAATAATTTTATGTATGCTTTAAAATATTACCCCTAATGTAATACATAAGAAAATATATTATAAAAAAAGAAAATTATATTTTTATAATCAAACACAAAGAATTTTATATGGAGCACGAAATATTATTTTAATATTATGTTTCGTGAACGTTATTTTTCTTCGTATCTCCATTAGCGTACCTAGTAACCATGAGTTAAATATGGCGTTGTTCTGCAAGATTTTCATAACTGCCTATCCATGCTTCCAAGGTACCCTGTTTGGATTAACTCAGCCCGTAGATGAGGTGATTAAACGTTGATTAAACGTAGACTGAATTACAGTTCAAAAATATCGATTTACCACCTTATTACTCCTAGCGAAACTTAGTCTATGGTTTGCTCACTCCTTTCCTTTCTTCCTTTAATCCTTGTTTTTTATCGGCTTTTTCCCTCCATTTTCTATTTTATTTTATTTTATTACGCAATATTAGAATATTATTTCGTTTTCAACTTAATATTTAATGATTTTTTATAAACTAGTGAATAATCATGCTTTGGAAAAATATAATAATTATAATTATTACTTATCGAAGAATGTTTTCATAAGCACGATGATTTTCATTAAACTACGATAAAATTATTACGTAACACAACGAAAGAATTTAAAGAAGTATAATTATTATTAACGGTTAATTAAGGTTGAAAACGCAATTGAGCGGGGTAGCTTACGCGAATATTATTTACAATGGTAGTTTTAAATAATAATATCCAAACTTCCCATACGATCTGGGGCTGAAATACGTTATACTAAAAATTATGAGAATTATCGGTGTTCGTAAAGTTCATTTTGTTTAAAATAGCACGAGGAGCTTTTGGAACAGCAATGCATCCTGATACCTACAAAGAGCTTTCTAATTTAAGTTTAATTCACTCGAAAATGGAACAAAAAGATATTACCGATCTAAAGGACCACGTTGAAAATTTGACCGTGCAAAGTTACAGTCGATTATAACATACACACGAATATGCACGATACATTTTGGAACTTTTCGACAGAGTACATGAAATATTCTTGAGATTAAATCTTCTGAAATTTACAAGTAGTATATTATTATTTTGTTACTATGTTATTAGTCAAATATTCGAACTAAATTCTCGAATGGAATAAAACTTTTGATTGTTATCAAAAATTGAAGGAAATATGAGCAATATATTAATGATGAATAACTTTTCTATTTGTTATACCTACGACTCCTACAATCTACCTTTACCAACAACGAAACATTGTAGTAGTAATAATACAGTTCCGTAATAAAAGATACAGAAAAAACGAACAAACGAAACGAATCTCTCCGCTAACCATCATAGAAATACTATCAAGTCTAGTTATGCATTTCATTCTACTATTTATATTGAAAATCTGTCAGTAAGGAAAAGCCATTTTGATTTTTGTAATATATCGTGAAAAACGTGATTAAAACTACAATACTGAGAGACTTGTATTGACTAGCCAAATAATTAGCTGCTTATTAGCGTCGAACACATTGATTTTGAACGAATTATTTTCGTTTCTAACTATTTCTCTCTTAAAATCATTCTCATCCATACAAAATAGTAAGTATTTATTTATCATCGAATAGTATATAGAATATTACACAAATGGAGGCACGCGTCAGCCTACCAATATCTGAGTAGTAGAGGAGAACAGTTATAGAGTATAGGATATAGAATGAAAAGGGGCTGGTGGGGGAGTGGGAGGGGGAGGGGGTAGCAATGGAGTCGCTGCCGGTGGACGGCGACTTTTAATCAATCCGATTATTGTCAGGAGGATTGGACTTGGCACCGTTCCTTCACTCGGAGCTCGTGTATGCCTATTAACGTTTTACCACCATTGACCCTTGGTATCCACAATGCACTATCCCTCCTCCCCCTCTCCGCCATCTCCATCGCTCTTCTCGACCTCTCTATCTGTCTCTGTCTCTCTCTCTCTCTCTCCCTCTCTCTCTTTCGCTCTCTCGTATTTCTGTACTCTCGTACACGCGATATCTCTCTTGTCTCTCTTTCAATAGATCCGATATGTACGTGCGTGTATATACGTCTGTATGCTCGTACGTTTGACTACGTACGCGTGTGTAGACGTTTCCGCGCGTCGTGCATACGTGGAAAAGAGGATGCTTCCTCGATCGACCTTAATTGACTCGTTCGACCGACTGCTATCCTTTTTTTTTCTCCCCTCTCGACGTCTTCTTCTTTTTTTCCGGCGCCTCTTTCTCTTTTCAATATCGCCGATAAAAGCAAAGACCTTGCGGTACTTAACGAGGTAATTCCGTAGTGAGTACGCGAGATAGGGAAAGGGGAGAATGCGGATGAGAATATTTGTGCTAACTTTTGATAAGGGAAAATAAGAGAATTGAAAAAAAGAAGTATCGAACTAAAATAAAAATCGTCGATTAAGTTCCTACATTCGATTAAACGTATTTTATCTCCTATCTGATAAAAAAAGATTATTTCTCAATGATTATAAATGTAGTATTGATGGTTAAGGTTGAGTGAAAAAATTTTAATTAATAAGATAAATAGAATACAAAAAAAAAAAGGCGAACAAGATTATCAAGATTTTATCATAGTTATTCTTTTTAATCGTATTTTTTGTAAGAAAATCATATCGGAGAAAAATCTTTCGTCGATCGTTTAAAAAAAGAAAATCTTCGATCGTACGATCAACGATGAAGCTTACGTCGAGAGATAACGTGCGCGCTGGCAAGCATGAACGCGAACACACACGTTTGCAAAGAAGTGGACAGCCTGGCCCTGACACTCAGAAGCACCATCAGTTATACAGAAGCCGCCAACCGAACCAACAGCAGCGGCACCGACAATCCACCCTCTCTCTCACCCCCGTTCTCACCCTTCGTTTTCACCCCCATCCCCGTAACACATGGCGGTGGAAACCGAAGAGAGGAAAGTGGGGAGAGGGAAAGAGGGAGAGAGGGAGGAAGGTAGGGTGTCGTGGAGGGACAGTTTTTTAAATCTAGTCATCAAGGATCCATCCTGCCCTGGCTGAATGCCCGCACGCCACACATCGAAAGCGATCTAACGCGGCCGTTCTCTAGCTGTATTTGTCGCTCGGCCATTATCGTCCTCGAAATTCAATTACCACATCCGCTCGGTAATACTATTTTTGCGACGATCCGTACACACCCGGTCGGCTTCTTGCACACGTCGGATGCTCGATCTTAGCAAGCTTTCTCCCCTCCTCCACACTCATTTTCTCCTTTCCCCTCTTCTTCCACGAATTTCGCACACAAAGCCTGTACCATCTCGTTTCCAACCCTTCTTATTTTGGTCTTCTGGTACGACTATTTTCCTTACCGGTCGAACAAGAGACTAGGTCGCGACGTATTCTTGCTAATCTCGCTTAATCCTATTAATTCGTATATTATCCTCTTTTATTTTTATTTTTTCCCGTATTCATCTTCTTTTTTTTTATCTTTGTATGGTTATTTATGTTATATTTATTTTCATACATAGATTGAAATATTTAAATGAAATAATATTAAATTATTCGTATATTTTTTTCTCAGTTTGATGATCGTCTTTATATTTACAGTGAAAGTTATCGGTAAAAGGAAATCAATGATGATCTTCATCTCTATATCTTTCTTTCTTTCTTTCGATAATTATCCGCGTAATTTGGCGATATTGAATATAAAACATCGGAGATTAAAATCTCTATGAATACCATTTGCTTTTTTAGCGTAATCGCATGTTCCCTTTCAATCGACTACTGGTTTTCGTATTCCATCGCAAAGAATATAGCGACGGCACGTATCGCAATTCAGAATCCCGTTGCTTTTAGCTGTGGCCTTTTTACGAGCAGAGATATTTTTTAGGTTAATCGAGAGCCAATCAACTGCACGACGAAGTCCAAGCGGGTAGGTTTTGTTCGTCCCTCGATTGGTATAACGTCGATTGAAATCATTCTACCGCGTACTTTCATTCCTTCCATTTTTCTTCCGTGCTGTTTATTTTCCGTAGTTATTGGCATTACGAGTATTAAACTAACCTCCCATCTTTCACGTGAAATAAGATTTAATCAACGAGTACAGAAAATATTTATAATCTTCGTTCTGTATAGAAATACGGTTTTTAAGAATGCGCGGTTCGATGATTTGGAAAATGAAAAAGAAAAAAGAATACTGAAACAGAAATACATAGAGGAAAGATATAATATAAATTGACGTATACTAATTTTGTAGTTTGTTGTATTTATTAGTAATAATTAAAAACGATCGAGATATTCATCCGTTCTGTAACTTTCACGATTACGCAACGTAAATTCAGTACGTGGAAAAATCGGCGTAAGGCCACCCCCTGAAGCGGAACGTTTATCGCACGTCGAAAGATAAGTGTAATATCGCATGGACGGATCGTCGAGTCAGGTGTATCGTAGTTACTATAAATCCTCCTGCTAACGACGATTTCATTCGGAATAAATTAAAGTGAAATGAGGTAACGAGCGTCGCTTCCGTCGATATTCTATCCGAGAATAGTAATAACGAACCGAGAAAACGAAACAGCCCCTGCGACAAATGTTTAAATCGATTAAATTTCATTTGACTTATCCGTTAATAAAATCAATTGTACGCAAGACATGATCGACGACAAAATCAATTTTGAGAGCGCATTAAAAGTATCTAATAGCCTATTACAAATAACAAATGTTCTAGGTATGTGCATTACGATCAGTATGATTATACGTAAGACAGTTGTTTACAAAAAAAAGAATAAATATTTCTTTAAACGTAAGAAAATCAATCTTCGATTGTAATGTAATTGCTTAAATTAATTGAGAAAAATATATCGAAAAAATGGTCAACTATTAATATACTGTGATAGACCGATCGTTTAGCACGGCTCATTGTTTCCTTTTCTCCGACTAAGTATTCATTTTTCGCAGTAATCTTTTTTTTCCTTTATTTGATACGCTAACGTATCTAAAGGGAGGAAGGGTCCCAAAGAGGAAAAAAAAGAAACGAGAGGGTGAGTTTGCTAAAGCGTAGCGACCCACCATTGGACAAAAACAAGAGAGGATACGTTGATGACTTTCGGAATCATTTTTCAAAATGTCTGCCTCTACCGTTGCCTCGAGGGGGGTAACTCGATGGTGAGGCGGAACGGTGAGAGGGGGAGGTGGTTGTGTGGAGGAAAAGGGGTGGTCAACCCCTATGGCGTAGGGTGGCAAGATGGCGGCGCACGGTAAATCGATGGAGGCTAGTCACTGCAGGCGCCCTCGCTTTCACAACCCCCAAACGCACCCCCCTTCCCACCGACGTCCAACGCGCGAGCCTCATTTTCGAGCTTCACGCAAGCGCCCGCACCCTGTTCGCTTCTGTAGATTCTTCGCTTCGGTCATCTAAGCATGATTTTGGCATCGCCCGGAACGATGACCTGCGCCGTCGCAAAAAAAACTATCGACTTTTTGTTCTTTCTCTCTTCTTTTTTTTTCCCTTTTTTTTTCTTTCTTTTCTTTCTTTTCTTTTATTTTCTTTTCTTTTTTTTTTTTTTTTAGTAAACAGAATAAACATCGGGTTGTTTCTTTTTTTTTATTTTCTATTTGAGTTCATTTAACGTTTCTTTTTTCTTTTTTATCAGCGATCTTAAGAATGCACTCAACGTTAAAGGGTTAGTAAGTCTTTGATACTCCCGAAAACAACTTTCTGACCCTTGACATTACAGAATAACCTGTTTGATTTTGTTTGGAATTTTAGCTCGGAACAAGTTTTTACGGAAAAGGCTATGAACAGTACTAACGTGTTTTTTTTTGTTATACGTTTATAATTTAAATATTGCAACTGAATTTAAGATTAAATCAATGAATAATTTTAGTTTCATTTTTTCATTACTAGGTTGTTGTGACATTTGGAATTATTGATAATATTATCTATTTTATTGAGTTGATTTCTTGAAAAATATTTCTTAAAATAAAGAGAAGATCAATCCGATGACGAAGATTTAGAGTTTATTTTGATAGTTGTGTGTTGTGTAACTCTCGATTATTTCGGTAACGTTGCTTTCAAAACAAAAAGCAGTCTAATCAATCAAATAGCCAATCATTGATTTTGGGAAAACAAAATTTGTCTATTATCGTATGTCGTTTAATATTATTTCAAAGAAAAACAACAGATATGATTTACAAAATTGTTCAACTTGAATCTTAATTAAAAATTTCAACGTAATATTTGTTCCCTGAGTTTAGTTAAGATCTTTCCATTTATTAGAATTTTTCGAATCGTAATATTTCTTTAAATTAAATAGTTTACTAGTGTAAAAGATTAGCACGCAGAGATAAAGTTCTATAAAAATTCTATAAGCTAATGATCACATGACAGTACTTAATATCAATCTCGACATTAATTAATTGTTCATCGACTGTTTCATTTTTATCTCTTTCCTTTTTTTCATTCTTCTTACTTCTTCATGGCGTGTGTTATTTTATCATTTATATCTTGTTAATGTATATCTGATACAAGATCAGCGATATTATCAGAGCTAAATACAGGCATATTATAAGGCCTGTTGTCCAGATATTAATTACAAATACATACCTTCTAGAACGTTATCAAGTATAGAATGTAAGATTGCAAGCTGTAAAAAGTCGATTGATGTTTTATAGTAATTTCTTATAACAATTAATATTGACAATAAAAACAACTAGCGTTGGAGTCATAATAAATACTTTAAAAATACCATCAATTGTTGCGAGGCATGATGAACTTAATATGTTAATTAGATAAATTATTGAATTATGATTAAAATGCATACACACGTATTTTTAAAAAGAGTCGTATCATTATAAGAATATTTCTAACATTTGTTAGGTTCACTAATGATCTACATTTTTAACACCATCTTAGCAATTTCAAGGTCAATAAAAACGAAAAAGAGTATTCTTTGTATAAAGTAAATAATGATTCCTATCTTCAAATTATTGATTCTTAATAAATAATTTATTTGTTGATATCCTAGTGATAAGAACTATTGTGCTAATCGAAGATCTCATCACTGATATGTATGAATGCGAATACTTTATCTAATCAATACGAGCGATGTATTATGGCTTAGATCATCAATTTCTTTATAAATAAGGAATAGCAGGGAATTACAATCAAAACACGGCAAACATGCAATCGTACATCCTGATTGGTTTTGCGTTCTTTTGCGTCGTTACTGGTAAATAATTCATTTTATAATTACATGTTACCACACAAGAGACGATACTTTCGTAAGAAAATTATTGCAATTGTCTTAGATTTTTTCGAATTTTCGTAAATAAAAAAACATGTAGCGTGTATATTATATTCAATATTATTATATTGATACATCTATATACAGGTGTACCAATTAAGTCGATATTTTTTTTAATTAATTTAGTATCTATTAATAAATTAATCATACATCTATTAGTTTTCGTAATAGATTTTATTATATTTGATAATTTTAGTCATCGAAATGACGGTCATAAAATAGCAGACGATTATTTACATTCAAACTATAGTAATAAATAATTTAATATGAAGACATCAAATTAATTGCTACACTTAATATAAATGTTTAATATCAATATAAATTATTTGTTTATATTGTAATAAAATATAAACTTGAAATTTGATTGCGTAGGTCTTTCTGTACCAGAGAATACTGGAAATGAAGTTCAATTTAGACCGGAAGATATACAACTTTTGAGCGAATTACATGTTTTCGATGATGATCTTAATTTAGTGTCCCTTGCAACGAAAATGCCTTTCGAGGACGAAGACGAAGAAGAATCGGAAGAAGAAACTTTAAAGGATTTGCATAATCGCGTTTTTTTCTATCTTTACACAAGGAATAATTATAAACATCCTGATGGAATTTCCATTAACAATCAGGAATTACTGAAGAAAAGTGACATCAATTTTAATAGACCAACTCGTATAATTACTCATGGATGGATAAATTCTCGTAATAGCAGGGCATGCACATTAGTTCGAGATGGTGAGTCATCTAAATTCACGAAATATTAAAATGTAATTCTTTTTCTGACCAAAATGGTGCTGATCCTATTAGGATAATTTTCATTATTATTTAATATTGATTTTATTTTTCATTTGTATATAACATTATTCGTTTATATTGGCAGCATATTTAAATCATGACGATTACAACATTATTGTAATCGATTGGAGCAAGATCTCTGCTAGGGGATATATTTGGGCTAGTAGCCGTGTGAAGATGGTTGGTCAATATGTCGCCGCTATGTTGGACTTTCTTGAAAAGGAAGGTTTGAATTTGTCAACGACTACGCTTATCGGCCACTCTCTTGGAGCTCACGTAGTTGGCTTGGCTGCTTATAATGCAAAGAACACTGTTAATAGTGTCATTGGTAAATCAGAGAGATTTCATTTATTTGCATAATTTATACAATTACTGATACTAAAGTCGAACATCAATCGAATTTTTATTAAATATGTTATAATTTATTTATTATATTTTATAAATTTCTATTTATAGGTTTGGACCCGGCACTACCAGGATTCACTTCAGCTAATCCAGGCTCTCGTATCTCACAAAGTGACGCTGATTATGTCGAGATTATTCACACAAATGGAGGTTTACTCGGCTATTTGAAGCCCATTGGAGATGCTGATTTCTTTCCAAACGGGGGTATGAGACAAGCAGGTTGCGTAATTGACATAACTGGCGCATGTTCTCATTCACGTGCTTTTGAATTTTTTGCCGAATCAATCAACAGCAAAGTAGGATTTCATGCGAAAGAATGCGATTCCTACTTACAATACAAACTTGGAATATGCAACACAAGACTATCGACGATCATGGGAGAACATAAGAAATTTTTGAAAACAAGAGGAAAGTTTTTCCTTGATACTCGTTCGTCTCCACCATACGCTAAAGGTGAAATATTCGAACCGTAAAATTATCATCTTATTACGCGATTGAAATTTTTTATCGACTCTTATATAATAAAAACATTTCATTTATTAAGAAAAAGTAGAAAAAATGGCCCGAGGTTTGTTTAAAAAAAATTCATTATTCTAGTTGGCAGAATATCTAATTCGAAATTAAAAGTAATTAGGATAGATCGAAAATAAGGAAATAAAATTTACCAAAGTAAAAGAATAATCTAAAAAAAGATTTATCGAAATATTTTATAATTTTTTGTTAAGAAAAAATCGTATATGCTTAGGTCAAATTGTTTTTCAGTGATTAGTGCATATTTTTGCTTATTGTCGATAATTATAATCCGTATGGTGTTATCGTATTATCACGTTATCGTATTGTCGTGTCATCTTGTTTATATGATTTATTTGCATTATTATCTTATCTCTGATATATCGGAGGATATATCAAACAAATGAGAGATTTATAACGTAACGTGAGGCTAGCGATTGAAAAAATGCATCTTCGATAAGAATTTTTCAATTTAATAGGTGTATTCCTTATGTGATACTATAAAAATCTCTGTTTCTTATTAATTTATATAATAGAATACATCGATTAATATCAGTGAAAATTTGATACGAATATCGCACTGATATTCGTTTATTTTATGTTTCTTAAATTTGTGATAAATCAATGATAACGGAAAATTCTTTGTTTCACGTTACGATTTAAAGTGATACTAGCTAATAAGATTCATATTTTGTATATATAGGAGCATCGTTGTACAAATAAAATTTATATTCTTTTTCAAAGAAATGTCACTTTCATTTGCTCTTTACCCTTATTTCATTTTATATATTAATTAATACTCTAATTAATTTGACAACATTTTACATTCGCAGTTGCACATATATTAACAATCATATGATTTTCAAAATTGGAAAAATTCTGTTTTTCTAATATCTTATTATTTCTCTCACAGCCAAAAAGTGGTGGAGAGGGGTGTGAGTGAAAGGATGGATACGGTTAAATATACACGTAAAATCGTGGCTCTCATCGGCATGACAAATATTTGGCGTTAATTGTGATTAACCTCTACTGCGGGAATAAATATTACGCCGGCCGGCATGGCTTCGGATTTATTCAATTGTTGCCACACCGTCATACTTTATCGTTTCAATGTAAATGCTGAGGATATTACCTACCGGCTCGCTATTACGTTTTTCATCGTGGTAAAGTAGTCACCCGCATATTAGATTAGTCGTGTAATCGCATTGATATTAAATTCAAAGATGGTACCGTATTGGCACGATGTTTTTCTTGAGATTGAGAATATCTAATATAAAATGAAACAAATGAGAGAGGTTTTAGGTCATTTTTAAGATGGAATATACGGACCTATTGATTTTATCCGAATTTCAAAAATATATTTCCCGTTATGACGACCGATTTGAGCGTTTCGCACGAAACAATTAATGTTGCTTCAGGATTGGAAGCTGCCAATCACCAACAGCTGGTTTTTCAATTGATCGACTCGGAGATAATTGACGTCCCGATATCTCGACCATCGTGGAGGCTACCAACGCGATTATACTTCTCGATGAGTCGCTTTCATCTCGCACAGACTCATCTAACGAATAATCGGTACTAATTTTCTTCGATTGCAATGAAAAATCATCATAATGAGCGGAGCGATCCACTATGGACGTGTTATTCATTAGGCACCAGAGTATTTCGAAAATGACCTTTTCAGCCACATTTCGACGAGCTTTGTCCACTTGGACGGGCGAGAGTGGGTCGCTGGTCAAAATTAAAGGTCGACATTGACGCGCAGGGGAAAAAAGTTCTGCCTGTAAAGTTTCTGTTATCTATCAACGAGAGACGGCTCCATACATCAGCAAATACAGCCTCCGTTTCCTACGTATTCAAAGGAAAAACTATTGTCCGCGGGGAGATCTTCGTTTATACGTTGAAAAAATAGAATAAACTTTTTCCGTCCAACGGCCGACTCACGCGCCATTTATTTTTCTGAGAGAATCGATGCCCGAACGAGATCGCTCTTCTATTCTCTCTTTCTCTTTCTCTTTCTCTCTCGCTTCCTACCTCTATTTTCTCTTTCTCCCTTTCGCGTGTGTTGCATCGGCCTTCTCGTTTCGTGCACGTTTAACCGTGACCAGTAGTACGGTATTGTTCGTAAATTAAAATTCCTCGTTGGGAGCTATTCAGATGTTTTTCGTTCGGCACCCTTCACGTGCGATCGCCTATTACTCTTGGAAATCGGTTACGATTGAGATTAGATCGGATTTTCGAGACAGAAGTATTCGCGAAATTATTTCTTATTGCATTTCCTTACTTTTTCAACTAATTAATATAACAAGTAAATTAAGGAACGCAATAAACTTTTTGTAACATCGTTTAATTTAATAATTATTCATAAGAAATATTAGACGAGAAAATTGTTTATGTGCTTCGTATTATGTATCAAATTTGAAGAAAACTTGACTCAAAAAAAAAATATCCACGAGTCTACTTTACTCGTAGATAGAAAAGTACTTAAAAACGTAATTAAACGACCGACGTTGAATATCTTTAGAAAGCGTGACTTTCTTTAAATAGGACACACGGTGTCTAGAGAAGCGAGAGATGAGAAACATGACGACGTAACTTACACGTTCGTTCTTGTCACTTTTCGTGGTAGGTATATTTAATAACCACTTCTTGTTTTCTTTTCTCGGTCTTCTTTTTATTTTTATATGACTTCGCGGAAACTCGTTTGCCGGCTATTCGTGGTCGTGGGAAAACCGCAGGAAAAAGGGTCGAAAGAATATACGTCTCGGAAGACATGGCTTGAGCATGACTAAACAGAAACGGTTAGTTATGTGTACGAATTCACAGCACACATACGTATATATATAAGTACGTCTAATAGGAGATAGTAGACTTCCATTCATTCATCTAATCCGACAGAATCGAAATTCGCGCTTTTCTCGTGAAAAGCAAAAGTGTATCGTTGACCGTGGCTATTATCCCTCGCCACCCCGCGAGCAATTGTTCGTGAAATGCCGAAAATCGAATATAAATCGGTCATTATCTACGGTCACCGTTCATTTTCAGAATTTTCCGCATTATCGTGTCGGCATAGTAAGTATGCCTGTGTGGGTTTGCGTTGAAGGGCTAGAGTACACGATACTGGCCGTACGCACACAAAATAAAATGATTGCTAAATGAATCGCGCATCGTTGTTCTCGGTGTAATTATTAAGCGAACGTTTCAATTAACACGACAATTAATCACCAAGGTCACGCGCAGGAAAACGATGAGCTCGATTTTCCCGTACGCTCGAGTTAACCATTCGAGAGTTATTGTCCACCGTCTATGCTCTTGCGAATTCTTTAATGTTTCTTAAAAGAACGACTATGTATACATTAACAATCAAATATTATTTCGTACAAATTAAATTTTATGTGGAGTTGTGAAATCATAAGACTCATAATGGATGCGAGAACGTGCTTCGAGAAGGCATAATTTTAGATCGTAAATACGTAACTTGAACCAGGACGGTCAGGCACTTAGGTTTAATTGGTCCTTACCGGCGGTCATCTTAATTGACCGTACTGACTATTATCGGATTCGGTTACCGTCTATTTATACGGTACCTTATGGCGTGTCGTCATGGCCGACTTCAAACGAAAGAAGTCACGTTCCTGTCTGCTCATCATCCTAACCTATTTATTAATTCTTACTATTATTATATCGACTCGTTCTACATTTTCTTGGAAGGGAAGATCAATCTAATTTTCTCTTTCTCAATAAATTCTCTGTCATTGCGTTTATTTATGTTTCCTCTTCATTTTTTCTCTTTACATTGGTCATTTAATTACATTACGATCATTGGTAATTATGTCAAATAAAATGAAATTCAAAAAGGAAAACAAAGTGAAAATAAATAGTAAACTGGTGGCCGTGTGACCCTGATAAATACATCCGTAGTTTCACGATCGACGGATAATTTCAAGGGTGTGCGATTTCAATCGTACCGATTACCAGCGCTTAATTTTATAAATGATACATAATAAACACGGGTAACGACCGCGGCGATATTGGTAGAGCAATAAAAATACTTAATTGAATGATTATTTTCAGGCGAGATACGATATCCGTGTTAGAATTGTTACGCAACAGGTAAAATTAATATTCCATTTATATTAATTTCTCTCGCATATTGAAAGAGAGAAAGAGGAAGAGAGAGAGCGAGAGAGAGAGAGAGAGAGAGAGAAAGCACAGTTGTCGAACGTGCGTAAAGTAATTAAATATTTATATTTATTTTTCCACGAGATAAAATAAAAGAGAAAAGATGATGATTTGAGGTTTCCTTCTAGCTATATTTAGTTGAGAGAAACTCGAAAAGGACATTAACGCGTATCCCGTGCTTCTACTAACCGTCAGATTTTCGAAAAAGCGTTCAAGGTAGCTGTTCAATACGAGAGAACGTGTGGTCTAAGGGGTAGACGGCTCGTTAATAAACCTTGAAGAAGGAACATTAATCATCAGCTATCTCGGAGTCCTGCTGCTCTCTGCACACAGTAAATAGCACACACAGGCAAAATATTTCGTGGACTATCGTGGACGTTCTCGTATAGCTAGTGGTAAATAGTAAAATGATTCATCCTCTTATGCGAGCGAAGAAAGGATTTAAAGAAGTCGAAGATAGATAGGAGAAGGAGAAGACTGATAACGAACGAACGGAGGATGAAAGAGGGCAAATTGAAGGAACAGTGGGGGAAAGGGAACGTCCCCGATTCAAATATTGACCGTTCATTTATTACGCCTGGGAAACTTTGATCGACGCTAATTAGCTTTCCTCCACATTCTTTCTCGAATTCCGTTTCCGTATCGTAAATACGTAGCGACTCGGACTCGTCGTGCCTCTTCATCGTTTATTTGATCTCTCGCGTTTTGCATCTGCGAATTTGAAAGAGAAAGAGAGAGAGAGAGAGAGAGAGAGAGAAAAAGTTGATAGAAACACGAAATGAACGAGTATTCCGAACTAATCTTTACTCTTGCTGAAATATTAGTAATATTGTCGAATGTGATTTAGCGATAAATTAATATCATTTAAAATAAAAGATTATAAACTAGAATAGAACGAAACCAATATGGCTGACTACGAACCTGTAATCGCAGGAGCTTTTACACGAAGAGCTTGATGTGTGTGCGTGGTATCTGTTACGAACAAAAAAGATAGAGCGAAGGAGAGGGGAGGTGAAAGAAGAAAGACACACGTATAAACGTACTACACATAGAAACGTCACGAGTGAAAGCACGCAAAGTTAGATGAATACCAACACGCCAAATTGAAGAGTTTACACGATTGGAGTATCACCTCGAAGGAAGGTGGAAGGAAAGTTAAAATGTCAAGGATAAGAAGAGAAAAACGAGCCGTGAACGGCCGTAGGAGTTTGATACACGTCCGACTGGCTGGTGATGCAACATAAATTAAACTGCATAGCTCGTCTGCACACCCCAATCAGTCCCGTGTCCCATGGTCATGGTGCTGTGGTATCATCGGACGTATGTATCCGGCTGGTGCGTGTGTGTGGGTGGGAAAGAGCGGCAGGGCGCCGGCACGCGGCTCGTGTTTCCTGCCTCTGCAAAAATTGGCATTGCGCGAGGGCTAACTCTGTACACAGAGTGAGACCGAGAGAGATAGATTGTATCATGTGCCGATAGCAACCAGGGAGGACGGACCTGCCTCGCCAAAAATACCACCCCTTCTCTGCGATTATCTCCACCCTCTCCCTCTCCTCTTCTCTCCTCTCCTCTCTACTCGCTACATGCCTATGTTACGGTATGAGACTAGCCACGTGAGAGAAAGTGTTCGTACCTATCCTTCTCATTAAAATAATACGACGCTCTACATTCTTATTAATAAATTCTTATATATTATATTTTCATTGTCATCAATATCAAATCAAATTTGTTAGTACCTACAAAAGAAATACAGATTTAAATCCAATATCAATATCGTATTGAAGAGTAGAAAATAAATAGGATAAAGAGTGTATCGAAATTTTTTAATTCTTATTGCGGATAGAATATTAGTAAAGCGTTGGAACGGTGTAACGAAGCAACAAACAATTTCTCGAATATTGTTCGACAAAGGATCCTCGTATACGCGTGAGTTAGTACACAGGATGTCGCGTGTATTTCAAACACGCGGTCGAAGAGTGACGGAAGGATGGATAAAGCAAATCGTATAGAACCGATGAGTGGAAGAGGAGCACTCTTCTAGGATCTATCGTACGAAATTGCATTTAATGTTACGATTCGATCAGTAGGACGAAATAAAACAAGGGAAAGAGACTCTGTGAAGGAGCGAAAGACGACGCTATGAATGAATGCGAGTGAGAAGAATATATTGTACGGACAAACTGAGAAAGATAGAAATAGAGATAAAGTCAGATGGAAAGAGAGAGAAAGAGATACGCGAAGAAAAGAAAAAAAAGAATCGAAGGGAAACAGAGAGCGATAGAGAAGCATCGGTTCCCTTTTAATTGAAAACTCAAGTGCTCTCGCTATCTTAATTAAGGGTCGGAAATTTTCAGCTCGATCGATTGGCCAAACGAGAAAGACTGGACCCTATCGGTTGCTCGCTATCACTTCCACCCCCACTAACTCCCTGTCGTTCAAGCAACCTTTGACCAATAGTCATGCGAATCTTCTGCATACTTTACACCGATATTTTTCTACCTTCGTAATTATATTATATTCTTCATCTTTTTAATAGTTTTTCTTTCTTTACCTGATTATGATTTTTCACGAAACAGTCTTGAAAAGTACGATATCGAATAGGTACAGAATACGAACCGAGCTTGATCTATGAAATAGAACGGTAAAAACGTGTGCGCTTGTCAGGAATGTTGTTTTTCCCACAGGCTATAAGCCTTTCCCGTTGCTTCTCTTTATTGCTCTTTCCCTCTCCCTCCCTCTCTGTTTCTCTTTTTCTCTTTTTTTTATTCTCTTTTTCCGTGCGTGGGTGATTTTCCTGATCGATACCCGATATCCAGTGCGAGCTGGTCCTATGGCCGTACATCATTTTGCCGACAGTTGTACGAATTCTGCAACCCAGGCGATGTTAAAATTTGAATGTAAAGCGAGACGGACTAACGGAATATCAATAACATTAACGGTAAAATTTCAATTTGAATCCGTGGTCGCATTGGAGAATCGGTGGGTAGGAGTGGAAAAGGGTGAACGCTCATGGTTAGATCGTTATACCAACAGATCTTTGTTTCGCACCTACTTGCAGTATAATTTTAATTAATGTACACGAGGCAACGCAAGCAACACTCAATATGTTTGGTTTCATGTTGGTAGAAGAAGGAGAGAGAAATGTTACGAATTCACATAAATTAGTTGACACAAAATGCTAGCTCGATAGTTGTATAATTGATCTGAAGCTTTTACGTATAAGTTCAATAGTAAAAATTCTTACTTTAATTCCATAATCAGGAAACACCCCTGCAAAACGCAACCCTGCAAACAAACAAGCACCGAGGGAAGATCATGCTGATGCACTAGTTTTTTTTTTTACGATCGAAACTCACTTTTTATCGACAATTTTTTTTTTTTTTTTTTTTTACGATCTTTTGAATTTTTCTCATTTTTCCATAGTTTTTATATTTTTTTCTTATTTTTTTATTTTTTACATTTTTTTTTATACTCAAGGTCATAAAATTTAATAAAGTTTTACTGCATTTCTATCATTTTACGGATTCTCTTAGGAATCCTCTTTACCGACTAGTATACTTTGTATTTTACGGAAGATTGCGCATGCGCTCTCAAATAGTGGTTCGTATACTTAACGACAGGTGGCACCAGCGATCTGCTTAATGCACAGTTAAAGTTTTGTCCACCGATTTCCCGCGAGTCTAAGCTCACGGCAAATATTCTGTCTATTTTAAGATCCTTACACAGCATCCCCAAAAAATAAATATTTTGGAATAACAAAAAATTATCAAAAATTGATGTTTTTTAATCATTACCGCACTAATGGTAATCCAAAAATTAATTTATCGATTAGCTTTTGACAATGCTCTTAACATAAATCTTTTCACATTCGAGGATACATAATTTATTATTAGAATAAGACATTTTTTATTTTTCTTAATACGCTATAAAACGATAGCGCGAAAGAAAAAATTGCTTTAAAACAAAAATGTGTGTTCAATATATGCGTGCATTTCTTCAAGTGTGTAAGAAATCTCTTCTTTCTATGATACAATGAATAACGAGTAAGTATCGTGTAGTTAGAATCAGATCATCGAATGATTCGAAACATCTTCTCTGATAGCCCTAAACGAGTAGATACTGCAAGGGCAAGACCTGGCAGCAACCCTTCAATGAGGGTGCATTGATCTGAAAAGTGCTACCCTCCGACCTTCAAGGGCCAATGAATTCCGCGTACCAATGGTCACGTGTGCCTATGTACATGCATTATACTACACGAACACTTTTACACGTATGCACATGAATAAGGTTGACCACCCTCCTTGACTTAGCAGCGTGGATCGATTTTTAGTCTTTCAAAAACGGCGAAAGCGTCGTTTACCTATTACAAGTAATGAAGACTAATTCACTTTTCGTCAATAACTTTTGTATGTAGAAATAAGAAACGGAAGAATTAATGGCTTTAAATTAGAGATAAATGCAATATTCTATATTTAAAAATGTTTGCATGTTTATAGTTTAATTGTCATTAATTAAAAATCGTCAACTATGTAATAATATATGAATAATTAAACAAACGTAAAAATCTGTAATAAGTGACGCGATAAATAAACGTTGGGAAAACTCACGCAATTATTTCAATCAATGATCGGTTATTTGTCAGGTGCGAATATCAAGTGTAAACAAATATAAAAGCGATATACACGAAATGTTATATAGCCAATCTTGTAAAGACTAAAGAGAGGAGTCAATAAAGGGAGAAGAGTACGAACCAATCCTGATTACAAATGTGCGCGTCACATTAGCGTATGTCGACTACGGAAATAATTAATTTACATTATTTGTTATTTATTTATTAGCCGCAGAGGTAACGGCCCGTAATCATTATTTCTATTTGTTGCAATTAATTTATATATTTTATAATTAAAAAAGTTATTAATTAGTTTTCAACTCTGTGTAAACAAAGCAATCTTTAATTACCGGTACGATGTTTTATTAAAATTACTAAAACGTAATCACGAAAAAGAAGTACATTTTATGTTGCTACGTATAAAACTTTGTTGTTTGCTGTTATATCGATTAGAAATTTTAACATAAGTGTTTATAACACGAATATCAAACGTTCCACTATCTTTCATATCTATCAAAGGCTTGTTTCGAACTATACTTTACAAATAATACAATGTATGAAAAAAAAAGAAATATTTGAAAACATAATTATAAATATTCTGTTCGAGCTTTTTTTCTTTTAAAATAAAGCACTCAATGAAATATAAAATATTTAAAGAAATTTCGCGCGACGTTACAAATATGATCAAAATCTATGACAACTATATTCCGTCATTAATTAATTCTTCATCCATACTTCTTCATTAGAACGTGAGTTCGTTAATAATTAGCCATGGGATAGGATAAAGGGAGAAAAAGTATAATTAATAATCGATATATTTAACATCGGTGTTCATAAATGGCAAAGCTTTCGTAGTTCATTGCGGTAAATAATCGGAGATATTACATCGTAAAATTAGAAAATAGTGATAATTTATGAAACACGACTGCGTGTAACTTCGTGATCGAAGTTATAGTTCCTATTTCGTATGAAAATAAATATATACGTATAATGTACCGATAAATTTACGAAAAATATTCTACGTAATATGCATTTGCAACCATTTAAATAACTGTGTACAGAATCCTTTAACACTCTTATATGCATATACCTTATATATATATACATATCTATCTACATATGTTATATAATTTTTGTTTCCGACTGAAAGATCGTTTATCTTAAAAGCTGACATTCTCGCGTGAACGTCGAGGAACGTTCAAGAGAGGCATTAAGGATACCAGCCACATCTGTGCAATCCGCAAAAGCCGACTATATTTTCGTATGGCCATTTATAACTGACCAGTTTCACTAGCCATGACTACTTAGTGGATATTTTATAGTGGAAAAGTGGTTGGTAGGCTGGACACAAGGAATGGTCATAGAGAAGTAGGAGGAAGGGATGATAGCGAGGAGAGGAGGTGAGGACGAGTTCAAAAGTTCACATGAAAAACAGCGTCAGGAAATTGCTAGGAAATGGCTGGGAACGAATGGTCACCCTTTCGACGCTCCTCATTCCATTTCTCGTCCTTATAATAATCTAAATAGCTCGAAGAGAATCCTTTAAAAGAGCTGAGTCGGTTGTTAGATTTAAAAAATGTCGACGGCTACTCACCAACGCAAGCTTGATGTCGGGGCAGGAAATTAAGACCACTCCCTTTCTCGCCCACGTCGTACTACGAATTTATTTTCTTCTAATCGTTCCTTCTTATCCGTTCGTTCATGTTTATATATGTACATATGCATATATTTACGTTGGTGTAAATTTCTTAACTTTCCCCCAAAATTACAACTTTAGCGTTAAATCGCTCTGTTTACTTTAGAACGTACCTATGAGAAATCTTTTTTTTTCCTTCTTGTATTTCTTCTCTTTGTTTAACAAACTTTTTATACTTGCTTTCTTTTATATTTTTTTCCTTTGATAAAATAAATGCATAAAAGAATTATTCTTGCAAATATTAGTGTAATTTAAGAAATTCGAAGCTAATCTGATTTATCTTGATATTTTGCAGACTTTAACTATAGTATGTAAGATGAGAGGAAGCAATCGAATTGACTATTTTAATTCTTAGCAGACTTTGCAATTCGGAAAATCGAAAGGTTCCCTAAAGTACGACTTTTTTCTCTTATGTTTATGCATGGAAACCAGGGGTTGTAAGATTTACGTAAGACGGTTAAGTTAAAATTACAGTAGGAAGTATATAACCAAGCTTCAATTGTTGTTTGCTATAATGAAAAAATAGTCAAATAATATCCATGACAAAGTTTTGGATTTATCGATTTCGGCCAATATACAACCGGTTATTATATGAATTAATAAAAAGTCAAAGTCACAGTACTTACAAAAATAAAATATTAGCTCCAACAAAAAGTAAGAAAAAAAAATTTAATTAATGCATTGTAATAATTAATAGCCTCAACAGTTGATTGTATAACATTTGCACATTCACCTTGTTCGTACTTCTGAATAGTTGAACTTTAAATTCTCTCCACGTCGAAGTCTTTCCTCTTGTCGACGTCAGCACGCTCATCCCTCTGTCTTATTTCCTTGTGCGAGGAAAAAGACACGAGATTGCCAAGGGAGATCAATTTACAGTAAAAAATAAAAAGAAAAATAGAGTAAGAGGGTGAAATAGAAAGAGAAAAAGAAAGAGAGAGAGAGAGAGAAAGAAAGAAAGAAAAAAAAGAAGAAGGCCTGTAAAAGCGAGGACCAACACCGCAGCTGTGAAACAACTCAAACGTATAAAGAAACGACAGTGGATATAACGCGAAAACGCGTTTTCTGGCGGAAATAATGTGAGTAAAGCGAAACTTTATCCTTCCTTGTGCTCGCTTCTCTTTCCTCTTACTGTCCCTTTTCTCACTTTCTCTCTTACTCTTTCTCTTTCTGTCCCTCATCCAATCTCCCCTAGCACGATTTTCCTTCTTTTGCTTACTACAACCGAGGTAGTCTTTTGCCTCTCGTCGTTTCCTTTTTTCTTAATAACCCACGTTACGCTGTTCTCCTAGGAGAGAAAGAGATAGAAAGAAAAAGTCATACGTAGAACATACCAACGTTGCAATAAGAAACAAAATATTCCACTCTACCTGAACTTTTACTACTGAAAACGATCTTACACATAATCGTACAACTTTCATATATCCAATATTACAGTATCCGATATAAGAGCATGTTTTATTATTTTTTACTTACTACTAATAAATTTATCTTTTTTATCACATTAAAATGTACAAATTGATCCTTCTTCTTCTTCTTTTTCTTTCATAATTTTTCCGATACAAGTTGAAATTCACTAACAATAATGACACTTCTTTAATACTTACAATTAGTCTATTTCGAAACTTTATAGAATTCATAAGATTATATCGGTCGTTTATTATTCGTTTGGTCAATCAAGTTACATAATCCCGTAATTGGCAAGCGATATCCTAAAACAGTGTCTAGTCAGTGGTCCACGATAGTTTCAGCTAGTTCGTTGTAGCGAAGACGCTCGAGCCACTTTCTGCTAGTGGAAATGGTGGTCTACGAAAGCGTAGTTTCCACTAGCAGTTGCTTCTAGGTTGCCAGTCTCTCATTCTCTCTCTATTTCTCATACGCATACACGTACACCTATATACATACATGTTTCTCTCTCTCTCTCACTCTAGTCGTGTTCAGAATGGTCAGCTGGACCCTCGTACACGTAAATCACGATGCTGCCACAGATCCAATTATCAAATTGTCCGGCACTTCAGCCTAGTCAAGAGAACCATCGAGATGGCGTAAAACGACTGAGGAAAAGGGAGGAAAGGAATAGAGAGAGTTGAAGGAGATGGGACGATGTGCTTCGAAGAAGAACGTACGTTGCCTGCTGCCGTTGAGGTGGTAAGTCCAAGTACCACAGAAGCACTAACTAAAGGAGCAATAGATCCTGCGAGGCAAAACCACGAAAGACAGGACAACGTTAGCGGCTAAGATTTATCACTTAAGCGACTACGTCTGAGGGGAACGATATCCCTAAGGACGAACTGTCTCTCTCTCTCTCTCTCCTTTTTCCCCTTGTTCTTTAACTCACTCTGGGTGTGATATATACGTCCATGTAAGAGAATTCTGATTTTCTCTTTAGATAATCCAATCAATCGATAAAGTCATTCTAGAAACTTCTCCTTGATAAATATCAAGATATAAGCAGTGTTACGATTAAATCTATAATATTTGTTTACCTTCAAAGAATGATCTATTTTGCGAAATAATATCAAGTCTTTTCCAAATATGATTAAATTCATTGTTACTGAATAGAAATATTGTGTTTCACTAATCGAGAACTAAGCAATACTAGCCTTAATTTGAAGAATTTTCATTCCGATAAAACAACGAACACGCGCATGCAGACGTATATACAATTAATAGGGAACATTAATTTCTTAGCATACGATAAGCCATGAATGGTAAACCTCGTGACGATGATTGTCGACAAAGCATATTTCTTCTCCCCTAAAAGGCGTTTATGCTAATGTTATTATACGTAACACGTAATAGTTTCTTACGGTTAACGGAAAGGAACTGTTAGCTAGGAAATGTAAAGCGGAAGTGCGTGCTGAAGGAACCCCGTGTTACGGCTAAGGATATACGTATAAATACTTCTAGCACGCGATCCTGATTCAAATGTTACCTTTAGACACATACTTGAATTTCATTTAATACTTATTATACGTGATCAAGGTCAGTTTTCTATTTCCAACCGTGAAATAGTTTAATTTTTAAAATAAAGAAACATGTGTATATTTACAATAGATTCAACTGAAGAAATAAATTTCTTATGACAGCGATTACATAACGCAACTCGTGTTTACGAATGAAGCATTTACTAAAGCGTATAAACAGGCAGTGAAAGATGTTTCTTTTATCTATTCCTCGAAAGCGACCCTGAAATACGTTATGATTCAAATGAAATGTTATGAAAGAATTAACGACTTGTTAAATTTATATACAATACGTACATACATAATAATTCTTTGCATTGTTCGCGATAATCTTCAATTATTCTCATTAATTATATATTTTTGATATTTCTATATAATTAACTACCTGTCAACATGGGTATGTTTTGTCACCAACATATACACATGGATGGATTCTTAAACAAAATACAATAATTATATAATATTAAATACATACATACCTGTAAGTATGCCACATTTAAAATAATGGTCAGCATTATTATAAATAAAAGAAAATAATAAGTATTTTCTTCAAGATGAAGTATATTTTCAGTAATGTTAAATTATTAATAATATGTATATCAAAGAAATTTCCGATGATGCAAAGCGAGTCTGGTATTTCCACTTCTTATCTTATTTAGAATAAAAAAATTTTTTTTTAACGATAGGTCATAGAAAATGTCGCATTCTCGGTAAACTTATCTTCTCGGATAAAGATTAGGGTAAAATGTAATTGTATGGTTGTTCTAAGGAAACGAACAGAGAAGATAATGAAATGATTCGATTTCTCGAGGAAAGATCGAAAACAAGTTAACGAAAAAAGATAAATTCTCAACCGCGGTCGATGGTTTCATCGGACGACCGAAAATATCCGAACGAGGAGGTTTCTCTCTCGGGCAACGACAATTGAGTCAATTTAGAGAGCGGTTTTGATAGGTCGCCTGACATGAGAGCGCGTTACACGGCAGGTGTTCTGAAATATTACGCCCGCGTGCTACGCCAATTATCCTTGACGTTCCACCCGAAAGACGTAATGGACGATTACCACCAACACCAAATCGCGAAGTTTTTTTATTTTTTCCTATTTTAAATAAAGTTCTGGAAAAACAATGCAAAGACCATAGCCGATGTATTTTCTATTCCAGGAATGTGAATTTCTTTAGTCACGTCAGACGACTTAAGATAATCTACAATTAATAAAACTACATACACATATAGACATCACATACATTCACTATATTTATGTTATAGTATTATCTAGTTACAAGACCGAAACGGTTTTTCAAATATGTAATAAAGAGTTACAATAATACTAATTTACTTACGGATCTTTCTTTTACTAAATTAGACAAGATGATGATCGCTCGGTGTTTGATCTGATACTGGTACTTTACCGTATTTGGCGATACTTATCAATAAACAGACGGGGCGACCCTAATGTTTAGAACGACGTACACAAACAAAATATACTTATATCATATTTTACGATCTTTGAGTGTATTAAATTTATATGTATTTCGGGTCTTCCCCGATAATAAAAAGTTAAACATATACTTATTAAGAATACAAAAAATACCCTGGCAGGTTTCTTAAAATAATTTGGTTGTTATGATTATTCGTATTTGTGTCTATATCAGTTTCATAAAATCGCATTTTGCGGGTAATATATATATATATCGGAGTAGGTGTTGAAACTGAACATAAGTTTACAAAACAAAACGATAGAAGCAGTAAGTATTTCTGAAACAGTTTCTTATTTTTGTATTCTAAATTTATTCATATTTATTCATATAATATACATATATTATTATATATGTATTGAAAATCACTTTTCTTAATAAAATTAAATTTTATTCTAATATTGATCGTATAATTTGATGTAGAATCCTATCAAGATGTCAAAGATCACCATTCTCTTATTCGTTGTCGCATTAACATTATGCATCGCAGTTCAATTTATCTCGGCTGCACCAACCTTGCAAGAGAATGAAGAAGGACAATTGGCTGGATGTGGTCATCAGGCTGCTCCGGTAATTATTTTCATTAATAATTTCATTACTAATGTACATTTTGAACGTTTTTTATCATGATAGAAAATCTGTATTCCATTCATCACTCTTCGCGGTCAATTTATTTTAAAATCGAACACAAGAGAGATCGTGCCGTTTTTTTTTTTAATTCGTAAATATTTGAACAAACTCGTATTTATTCAATTACACTTTATTTCCTCGATCGAGTCACCGCTGTTTACGAGGTAAACGTTGGAACAAATAGAAAGTAATGAATATGTTCACTAAAATCAGTAAAGCTACAAATAACGATAAGAAAATTCGTCTAAAATTATTGTTATTTTGAATGTTATAGTGTAACAAGAATTCAGACTGCTGCTTCTACTTGAAGTGTGACAAATACGCAAAATTGTGCTACCCTTAAAATGGACAAATCGAAATAAATGTACTTGGTATATAGATTAACCTAATACGATTACTAACACATTATTAATATCGTTTTATAGATTTATTTAAGTTTATAGATGCTACATTTATTATTATAAGAATGTAAAATAAAGCTATACATTTAAAATTAATTACGAGCTTGTTTCATTTAATCTTATAATTATTTTCACTTTTTAAAAATTAATTATTTCGTGATATTTATATATCATTATGCTAATACAGTGTATAGAAACTATACTTTTGGTTCCGTCTGCTAATATTAATTACAAGCTAGCTTCATTTAACTTTAAAATTATTTGGATCTTTTTATTTTTTTAATATTTATTTCTCGATATTAATATAATATATAAAATTATACGCTTTCGATTCTGCTTGTTTAAACCTCGACGGAAGAATTTTAACAAAGCTGAACAAATTAGGAATAATAATATTAAATCACAATGAAAAGATTTTTAAAATGATGATTGGCTCATCTAAGTAGGTCAATATCCCATTTACCAATGTACGAGTCACGATTACAATCTTATCTCATACGATATGTTTGTCGATGATATCGATTCAATACTTGTAATTGTGCTTTCTATTTTTTCATCAAAATACGTTAGCATTATAAACGTCGGAATTAGGTCTAATATACGATTTGTTAATATTTTCAATTTAGATAAAAGTTTAAAAAAACAATAAAATACACGATGAAAGAGCCACAAAATGAAAATTATCCCATTAACACAATGAAATGAATTTAAGAGACTTTTACTATATTATCCCTATTTATCTGATCGACGATGTATAATTCTGACTATTACGACGTAAATGAAAATAAATAGCACAAATATCATTAAACACGTTTAAATAATCAATCGGAATATCTGTGTTTCATGTAATCCGACAATCGCAAGAGTCACATTTAAATCAATGCAATAATATTTACTTGGTATATGTGTATGCATTCGATAGAATAAATTTTCATTTAAATGTATAAATTAGAACATCATCATACTAATCATTTATACGTATCATTAAATATAATTAATGACGTTTTAAATATGTAATACTTATATCGATCAACAATGAGATATACAATTATTATATATTGATATTAAAATGTATTATTGTAGAATACTTCAGCGAATGTATGAACAACGTAAAAAAATTATTATTATTCTTCAATCCAAAATAATATTGCTTCACGATACGAGGAACGCAATCTCAATAATACCATTTATGATTCTACATTACCTATTTATTTTTCGTTCGCACAATATGTGAAAATATTTTCGATTCCATGCTATCATCGAGTAAAGTAAATGAACAGATACTCTATACGCCCAAGATCTTATCTAATCAAAAAATATAAATAAGATTAAATTATTCTCTTTTTTCTTTTATTAGAATTACTTATTCGAAAAATATATATATAATTATAATAACCTATATATATCACACACACATTAATTACATCGAAATTACTCAAAATATGGAGTAAATAATGTTCGTTCGAGTTAATGTTAATACAAAGCAAGTTTATTATTCCATTTAACTGATAATAAATTAGATATGAATCGTACAAGATATCGTCTATTTACTTCGCAATTACGTTTATTTTAATTTTTGAATATATGTACATATATGTGCACAGCTGGGAAAATTCGCTGATCAATAATCTCTTTGGATATTTTATTATTTTCTTTTTTTTGTTTGAATACATATATTCACATAACATACTATATATATCAAATAATGTCCACTAACCAACTGAAATATTTGCATATCCTATAAAAAAAAATAGAAGTAATCTTTGGAAATAACGTCATCATTCTTTATTTAATAATCAGATCATCGACGAACAAACATCGCACAAATCTTATCAAATTATCAAGATGAATGGAATTTCAAGATTAGTCTTGTTATTCTGCGAGTGAAACGCAACAGGGGGTACTTTACGTGAAAAAATGAGCGCTCTGTTTATACAGCTTTATATAATATGTTGATACTACATGTGTACGATATTTTACGATCGATGAACCTTGATATGGACGATAATGCTGTAAAAATAAGATTTTTTTCTTTTCTATTAAAGATTTCCAGGTAATGCCGTGTGTCACTGAATAAAAAATATTTTATCTTATTATTAAATTGTTTACATGAACACACTTTCCTATAAATATGCCATTCTACCGCTAAATGAAATCAGAAATCTTTTGACATACTTCCAAGTAAAATCTTAAAGGTAAGATAAAGTATAGCATCTATTATTGCACATTACTTATACTAATTATTTATCTAATGTAAGACAATTCAAATTTTTTGATCATTTTTCTTTAAGTTTCTTTTTTTTTTAATTTTTTTACAGAAAATCGTCTAAAAAATAAAATGGCTAAGCTTTTATTGTTTCTTGTCCTCACTCTTTTGGCGTTTACTTATGTGATGGCTTGTTCTCCACCAGGTATGCCTGTAAGTATCTTTTTATTGATGAAATGAAATTGTAATAATAAATTATATATTAAAGAGAAAGGAACGTAAATTGATCAGTTAACAAAATTGTAAAATGTTCTATAATATGCGACTGTTATATAACCACCACTGATTTCAGCTGTTTTATTAATAAGCTTTTCGTTTCACTTTTTACAGTGTACCGATAGTAGTCAATGCTGTGCCCCATACGTATGCAACCCTTGGGCTAATCGTTGCACAAAAGGTGGAAGCTGGCAACCACCAGGCGCTAGCACTGATGGCAGCGAATGATTAAGATGAGCTATCTGACATATTTACATTATTTCGTAGGCCTACGATCAAATGTACACTTTTTCCTAATTCATCATATATGATGATTTCTGTAACTTGACTTATTGTTTGCTTCAAAAATACATATGCATCATTAAAATTAACTTTCTTTTGTTCTATTCTTTTAATCAACCTATTCACATCGTACACTTCGTCGATAATCCAACATAAAATATTTATTTCTTTAGATAAATCCGAGGTTTCCGATTAACATGTCCGATAGATTTTAAGAACAAGTATTGTCTTTGCTTTAAATACAAATGTTATTATCATCGTATGAATGTTTCTATTTTTTTCATTTTTCGTTTTACCGATAACTATGCTTAATAGAAATGTTATTAATATGTAACATATAAATGTTCTTCGTCTCACTCAAACAAAATGATAAGAAATACGGTTTTTTTGAAAACTTATTTTCTACAATGGTAACAGTTCACTTGATATGTTTAGCGCGTGTTTATTACCCTAAGATCTACATAAGAAACCAGTAATTAACAAAGTTAGTAGACAACAATTGTTATTATCACATGGTTCTATTTATCAATTTACATTTGTTTATGATATATATGTAATTATGTCTAGATTTATAAAAATAAGTGACAGTTTTTCAACAGAAAAATGCATTTGCACAAGTGGTTCCACTTCGTGTTCGTTTTATCAATTTACACCGAGAAATCGTATAAATATTAGATACCGTTACACGGAAGTTAGTAGGTCATCACATTCTTAAGCAACATCAGTAAGTAACTGGTGCTTTAGGAAGCAGGTTAGCTTGCCATGTTATTCTTACATTTAACACGAGAAGTATATTAACAATTTATTTTTTCCAACATCAGATTTTATTTTGAAGTTTTGAACAAAAATTGTGTTATTTCCAACACGCGTGTGTATATGTTTCAAATTGTTAAAACTTTACAATTCGAATTTTAAATTTTTATAGGAGTTTGTGGAATCCAAAAAATCTTAATCGCCATGCAGAAATTCGTCTTTCTTGCTTTCCTCGCGGTTATTGCAATTGTTCTTGCAGCACCTAAGCCTGAAGAACAAACTGCTACCTGCAGCCCGTGGCTTGGACTCGTAAGTTTGCTATAATAATTAAGTTTTAATTGTGATATTTGTGCATTACGATCTTTGTTAAAAAATAAAATAAGTATTGTTTTAAAACAAAAAGTACCGAGAGAAATTTAATTTCTCGAACGGTGCATTAAACAGCATTTTTTGTCTTCAGTGTCATACTTCTTCAGACTGCTGCCGTAACCTTATATGTCTGGGTTACGCAGCTAAGTGCATTCCAAAACAAGGAATTTCTGGGCCAGATAACAGACCTATTGGTCCACCACCATACCCACCAGCACAATAAAATGTTGTCGTTCAATAATAAAACCATGTTTTATTTTCTAATTTTCTACAAACCAAATGTATCATTATGATTCGTTCATATCTAAAATATCTATTAATTATCAAGTGTAGTCGTATTACATTATGAAAAACTTGAAAATAAAAAAGTTTTAATGAGAAGGAAGTTTCTATTTATTAGAGTTTTTTTTTTTAAAATCGCAATGTGTTTAAACAAAAGAAATAATACTCGTTAAATATATGGTTACAAATTATAAAATATCTAAAATATTGTGCGAATTTATATTTAATTTTCTTTAAATATGTAAATACCCAAATATATACCCGAATTTTCCATCGATATTTAGAATATTACTCCTATCAGATCTTTCAGGTATATTTTTATATGACAAAAAACTAGCCACTTAATTATATATAACCGTTAAGCCTTGAAACATAAACGCTACTCATCATAGCAACACAATAACAATACGATATAGTGTAATACATGTGTGTGGTGATAAATAAAAAAGATAGTGTTATTTCTTTCTCTGTCTCTCTTTCTCTCTCTTTTCTCCGATTATCGTCACGAAATAAAAGAGCAATAACAGTGTGTGACTCGATTTCTTCCTTTGTTATTTCCTGTCAAGCGAATTAAAGAACAAGAGGGCTTTGTGGAGAGATCAATGGAATGTACGAAGCGTGCAATATGCACTCGATAGAATATCGGTGCAAAAGGCAAAAGGCACTTGCCTGTTTCATACCGTACCGTTGCAGAAAGTGAAGATTTACAGTCGATATAAAAATCTCGAGGAAAAATACAATTTTCATCCAAGTACGATGATCTATAGCGATCGACAGATAACGGTCTACAACCTAATCGTTCTTTTCTAATTTCATTATACGAAAAAAACTGTACATTATTATATGTAGAATAACAAACTAATGAAAACGACAACGTGAAAATTGTTCCTATAATATGTATTACAAGAATCGTTCGAAAATTTTATAAATGAACGATAAAAGAAAAAAGATAATATAGTTGATTTGAAATTGAAATGACGCAAGAGTACAAACTCGCTTATAAGTGACTCACATATGTATATATATTTCAAGGAAGCCGTTAAAAATTCGTAAAGTCGCCGTTTCTCCTACTTCTACTGTGTATGTATATACATATACTTCATATATAGTATGAGCAGAACGAACGAAGGAACGTAGTCGAGGTCGAACTCTCGAGAAGACATCTCTGTGATAGAATCAGTGCGTAGTTTACATTTTATTTATAGAAGACATAAGCCCTATGTAAGTATCAAGTTAAAGAAATTAAACTGCTCATTAATTTCGCGTATTGAAATGAGTTACGATATTTACATCAATTGTTTCGTTAAATAGAAGTGAAGATTTTTATTAAAAGCAAATCTTTCGCGTCATATTATATTTTGTTGAAAGAATCGAGATGCCGTAGTGACATACTTTCTCTTTACATACTCGCACGTATACATATTCGAACAATCGCCTTTGCTTATTCCAATAGCTACGTAACGAGGAATAAACGTTTTAAAGTGGATTAAATGCTATACACGGTCGACCGTGAGTATATAGTCTTTAGTCGCTGGATCCTTTATTCAAGAACGAATCAGCCCGACCGGTAATGATTCCTTTACTTACACACTTTTATATTCGTTAATATGGATCTTATGTATTTTCCTTTTATATGGAAGTGTATGTATACGAGCGTACGCCTGATTGTTCGGTGTTTTCAATGAATATTTCTTTTGATCTTTGAACCTTGAATAAAATTCCTTGTAAAAAAGATTAATGTCATAAGTACCTAAATAATATTGCGACTATTTCATTAGCGAAATAAATAACATTGCATAATAATAATCATAAAAAAGTGAATTTTCAGATATTAATTACTTTTTATAATATTTACGGATGCCGATATTTTTGTTACAGAATTCCGAGGAAACAGCGAAGATGTCGAAGTTCATCCTCTTGGTTTTTGTAACTCTTCTTGCCAGCACACTTATCGTAGCTGCTCCCGATAAATCAGTCTGCGGTCGACACGGTGACCCCGTCAGTAGACATTTACATACTGCTTGTTTTCTTGCTATGTGATCGTTTCTCGTGATATCTCTCCTTCTCTTTAGTCTTATGATGCTTTCTCGTTTCTCTTTCAAATCATAAATTTTATATTTATTTATCAATATTTCTTTCATTGAATGCCCTTGAATTTGTATTTCTATGTTTATATAAAGAGAAACGTTTCAACTGAAATAACATATAATTAATTATTAATTGAAATAGATTGTTCCTTTGTTGATCATTTTACTCGTATTATCGACATTTTACTGTATATACATACGTACTATGTACTCAAAGCCAAGTCACGAATTAGAAATTCTAATCGTGAGAACTAACCACATTGCTATGTTTTAATAAGGTTTAGACTTTTGTATTTCATGATAATCGTATATTGTCCTTTTGTCATGTAAATGTTCGTTGAATTATTTTATCGCTACGAATGAAATTCGATTCTGTTATTATACGTTTATTGTGCAAAAAGACGATAAGAAAAACATTTAATTCCTTCTTTTTGGTAAATGATAATAAAAAGAAATTTTTTAATTATGAAACGAGAGCAGAATATAAATTTTATTGAAATGAATAACTGTTTTAATTATATAGTATATATATCATTAGATGTTGAAGATCACAAGTAAGAAAGTAATATATTTTAAATGACCCTGATTCTTTTTACATAATTTAGTAATAATTATAATTGTTTAAATTAATATTTCATTGTTTTCAGTGCGTAGTTGATCGTGAGTGCTGCCAAAACATGAGGTGCCATGGATATGCGCATAGATGTCAAGTTATTATCACCTCCGAAGAACTAATGGCGCAGAGAGAAAAGATTTTGGGGAAAAAAGGAAAATCTTATTAATCAGCTTTTTATCTCCTTCTGATCGCTCAATGAAGACGGTCAAAAAGAAAAATAACTTTTTTTTTATATATTTACATAGATAAAGACAATTACTGAAACAATATTAAGTTACAGCACATAATTAAAATGTAAAATTAAATTATTTTTGGCAATAATAAAATGGAAATAACTATAGGAATGTATAAACTGAAAAATAAATATTTTTGATAGTACGTATTTGAAAGATCTGTACATTAAAATAATTGGTTAACAAGTATTGATACTTCAATGGAAAATTGTATGAAAAGACAATCGAAAAATGATTGACATGAGCCATATTGACCTAAATTTTTGTACGAAAAGATAAATACGTACTCGTGTATTTCCTCGCAAGAAGTTGGAAATGAAGCAAGAAAAAAGGGAAAAAGAGAAAAGAAACATGCAAAAAAAAGGAAAAAAAAGAAAGAAAAAGAGTAGGAAGCAGACAGATTTATCGCTAGAAAAAATTCGCCGGATTTTCTCGAATCACGTAACTCTTCCCAGCGTTTCTCGTCATTCGCCCTAACTATAGTTATGCTACGGTGAGCATTCAAATCCGCTATCTCCTATCTCGGTTTACCGTACGCTCGTTAAAAGGCGTACCTTCGTCCGATAAAAAGACTTAGGTGTGCTATATAGCGAGCCGCCACACGGACTAAAAATCCCAATGAGCTCGACATGTTGCCTACGTGCGAAAGACAGGTAGACAGTCGATGTGTGAGTGTGTGTGTGTGTGTGTATGCGTGTTTATATGTATGAGAAAGAGAAGGAGAAAGAGAGAGAAAGAGAGTCGCTTTAATTGCATCGACTTATCTCTTGATAAGCTCAACGTAGAACCTTGCCATATGGTAGATTCGAAATCATTGCTTTCGTTGACGATTTCCTTCATCTACAACTATCTATGCTTATATATTTACTATACATATATGTATGTATACTATATGTGATATATATCTCTGAATCTAAATACAACGAAAACACAATGTATGTTAACGACAACAAGATTGCCACGACGTACTACTGGTTTTCGTTTCAAGATCGTGAAAAGAAGATTCGAATTTAACGAAACACGTCGATCAAATATATTCTATTTCTTTATTATATCATTTTTCTTTTGTTTAAATATAATTTATCACATATGTGTTAGATTTTTTCACGCAAACCAGAAATAAGATATATCGTTAATATTGTATTAAAGGACGTATTTATGAATAATTAATAACGAGATGAAATAAGTTTTAATTATTAGCTTTTAAGAAGATAAAAAGAAAGAAATTTGCGACTTGGATTATTGCGATCGTATAATAATAAGTTCGTTCATTTTATATCCTCTTGGGTAGTGCATATAATCGACGGAAAGACGAGAGATCTTTTTCGTTTGATTAAAAATTTCTCGGAAAAATGTTGAACGTTGTGAGCGAGCGTCTAACAGCAGCACTTCGACCGGTCGAGTAGCTTTTCAGAGATTTTGGAAAGTAGCTGGACTTTGATTCAAAGACCAAAAGCTTCTTCCACTCGTTATACGACATTTTCATTGTGTTTCAATCTCATTAGCGCCGGCTTAAAGTTAAGCACCCCGACTCTTTTACTTTTGGCTTGTCCGCTGTTCGTTGACCGCCATGAACTTTTTAACGGACGTTCGTCTTTTCTTCTGAAGGTATGTAGCTTATAGAAAGAATATGAAATATACGTAATGTAAAATAGAAGGAATATAATATATATATATATAATGCAGTAGAAAAAAAAAGACGAAACTGTGGAAGGGTTTGTTCAAAGAAGTTCGCTAGAAAAAAGAGGGGAATTTTTCTGAGAGAGTCATTAATTAAATCGATCGTTCCGTCCGTCCTTAATATTCGTAAAGAGAATATAAATATAGAAATTCAATTGCGTTTTTTCTCTTAACTAGATCCTAGGATATTCCAGAATAACTTTTTTTCTTATCGATTTTTTATAAAGGAAGTAACTATAAACGAAATTGGTAATAACGATAAAGTGATTTAACTATTTTCTTATGAATTATGTAGGTGCAATAACGTTCACGAACAAAACAACATATACAACAGTTACACTATTTTTTCATTCATCTCTTAAAACAAAGGAATGCTCGGATACATTGTTTCTAAGCACAACAAATAAACGTGTACGTAGTTTATAAACTACGGCAATAAATCGGCCACAAAAAAGGTATTTTTCGGGGTCAGTACTCTTTGTAAGCTCATTGCTTTTCTCCACATTTATCTTTTCTTTTTGTTTATACTTATTTTAACGAGGCAAAAGTAATATTACATAGGAAATCGTTTTCGTTTGGATGGGATAAATAAAAATGAGATTCTTCTCCTAACAATAATATCGACGTTATTTCACATCAATTATACTAACTATCACGATTACAATATTTGAAAACGTCGATAACACGAAAAGAGTCCTATCTACTAGCGCTCAAGTAAAGGCGTCACCCTGCAAATATTTGCTCCGTGTCCCTTATCTCCCTCCAGCTTAATTGCCATATGGTATCCCCAGGCACAACATAAGGTACCTTTCTGTCTTACGTGGATGTTACAAACACACCTACTTTTTTAAGATATAATAATAATGATGATAGTCGATATTTAAAATCAATGCTTACGACTTTAACATACTAGCTACATATGTCTTACCCTTTTGTTACGTACATATTGGTTTTTTTTTCTATAATTAATCATTTTTATTTGATAGATAATCGTTTATAACATAAAATAATAAATACTTCTAATTTGACACACGAATAAATCGAATTTTGCAATTTAAAAAGATGCAGCAATTAAGAAGAAACTTGGTTAAATCTTATCTACTTGACAATCATATTTGGAGATAACAAAAAAGAATATAAGAAAGTAAAAGAACGACAAAACGAGAAAGAAAAAGAAAATAGCCAAAAGGTTTTTTCTAAGGGTCGACTTGTCACACTTCTTCCAAGCGACTCGGTGTCGCTTCTTTTTTCGCGAAGCGCGAAGGTGTGCATACAATATAAGAAGAAAAAAAGAGAGAAAAAAAAATGCAAGAAAAAGAAGAAAAAGGAAAAAAGAAAGAAAAAGAGAAGAACGAAACGGGTGGACCGAATCGCATTCAGAGGAAATAAACGGGCGCCATCGACGCACTTGAACCAGCACACCAGTCGTCCTCGTGCGAACAGGTACGAACTCGAAGAGCTGTACGATGTTGAGACTCGGGCCTGGATTCGGGTAGGTTCGAAAAAAAAGGAAAATATACCAGGAAGAAGGAGAGGAAGAGCAGGTTAAAGGACAGAGAACGAGAACGAGAACGAAAACGAGAAAGAGAGAGAGAGAAGCGGAGACAAACGGTAAGCCGAGGGAAGCACTCGAGCCGAGTCGAGTATCTCTCTTGGAGGTTCCTTTCAAGTTCTTCAGCGATGAGGCGGTGAGGCAGGTCCCGCGAGTCCTTCAGCGCTTTTAAGCTCGTTCTCGTAAGAGAACAAGAAGGTAAAGCTGAAAACCAAGAGACACGTTGAGTCTTGCTGCAACGAGAGAGACAGAGAGAGAGAGAGAGAGATAGTGAGATATTGGGAAAAAAATAAAGATACGAAGAGAAAGAGAGAGAGAGAGGGTGGGAGAGATTGCAGAAACGGATGGTGTAGGAGTCAGGCCAAGAAGAGAGAAAAGAGACGAAAAGAGAGAAGAAGCGGAGAAAAGCGAACAAAATGCTGGCCAAGTAGGCGGCCCGTGCCCATAAACAGGCGCGCGGCACAATATGAAAACATTGTCGAGGGTAAAGCCGCTAGGCATACAGCAATGTGCTGAGCTTAGCTGAGCGCGTCCAAGCGCGGAAGTGTAAGTGGAAACGCGGCGGGCACTCGTAAGCCCGATCTCGCGCTCGATCTCTCGCACTGCCACGTCAGGACGTCAGGATTTCAGCTTGCCAGCTCTCTATATAGCTCTTTCCCTCTTTCTCTTTCTCTCTTTCTCTCTCTCTCTCTCTCTCTCTCTCACACTTTTCTGCTTATTCACTCGCTCGCTTGTTCGTTGGGATTCGCACGGCCCCGAAAAGTGCCTCTTCGCGGCCCTCCGTAGAGAAAGGGGAAAAAGGACACCCCGAACAACTCGGAATCCGAAGGAATAGGCAGATTTTTTCAGCCCAAATCCCCCCTCGGCCTCGCTCCCACCCCACTGCTTTTTTTACTCGGTTTGGCGTTAATAAACCAGTTGGTACTTGCTATCGTCTCTTTCGAATTCTCTTGTCTTATTGGAACTCTAGTTTTTGATACAACAAACGAACACAATGTGTGTGTGTGTGTTTTAGGAAGAATAATAATTATTATTTTTTTCTTTTTTTTTCAAACTTAGTTCGAGTTAGTCATGAGATAGAGAATGGAAATCGTCGAAGAACTCGAGAAGCTTGAGCGACGCATGCGCGATAACATTCAAACTTCGGAGTCGATTATTATCGATGTACCTTTTTATCGGCTTTATCAGTTGGAGAGAAGAAGCATGATAAGCATGTGAGATATTAAAGGTAACATAAGATATGAGAAAATGAAAGAGCTATCTCACATGACGTATCATACCTTTCTATTGTACGTATGGTAGAGCTTCAGGGGGTGACGAAAACGCAACCTGTAATGCGGAAAGACAGGAAGGATGAAAAAGAAAAGGGCGTAACGTAGTCGCAAGTAACGATGGAACACACGTCGAAACGGTGGCTACTTATAAAAGAGGGAAATGGGACTAGCCATTTGGGGCAAACTACCCCCGAGTAGACTCACGCGAATGATCTTATCAGATTCGAGCTCCCTGGCTCTTAGTTTAACATAGAAACTACGTGAGCTCGCGCGCAGCACGCTCTCTCACCTTGCGGGAAGAGACGAAGACTATCTCGGCTAGCACAATTGATTTCTTGCATTCATTATTTCCCTGAGAGCGGACACACCGCTGCCGTTCGATGACTTTCCGCAAGGTCCCTAGTTGATATCGCGTCAATTAAGTTTATCATAAAATATTAATGAGTCGGCGTACAACCTATCTAGATCCGCTCGACGCGTTTACAAAAAAAGAAGACGATTTTGAAATCAAGACAGGTCCCTTAGGACGCGTAGCGATCGCGATAATGTCAAAACCTGCGTGTTCTATGTATATCTACCTAGTAGGTACGCGTACCAACAACGTAGCGCTATTTTTTTCCGTGTCTTTACGGCTACTTCGAACAACGTCGATTTTATCCAGACAATGTGGATGTTTCCAATTAAAGTATTTATCATGCCCTACGGCCTAGATCTATATCGCTCGTTTGATTCTTTTACAAAGTCATCTAGGAGGTTCGAGTAAGTAATCGTTTAAACACGTCAAATGACACTATTTTACTTTAGATAAGAGAGAGAAAGAGAGAGAGAGAGAGAGAAAGAGTAACTTTTATTCTTTATATAGTTAAGTTTCTTCACATTCTACGCCATGAATTTAGAATTGTCCGGGGACAAGGACCTACGCTTAGACGTTTACGCCGAAGCATTTCCGAGGATCCGTTGGATTACACGGGCTCGGTCTTGCGAGTAACTCGAGTCGAACTTAACAGTCGGTTAAGTCCAAGGATAGTTCGGACCGTTTGACTAGTCTAGTTAGTCCAGAGGGCACGAAGTCCAAACGGTAAGCCACTTTGCAAGCTGCGCTATACGCCGATGGCTGAGACTCGTGCAACCGAGGTCACGGAGATCTGCCAGTCTTATCTCGATTTGCATAAATTCATAGTTGCCAGCTTTGGGTATCCTTCGACCTAAGGATACCGCGAGAACTCGGCTCTTCTCCCTTCTAGGACGAAACTTTCTGGCTTCTAGCCATTATGGATCCGCGCGTGACCGTGTTTCTCAATGGCTCGCAGACACGAATGCCGAAGACCGATCTTTCCGAGGAATTTCTGCGGTTAACAAGAAAATTCGTCATACAAGTCCACCTTGTTCGAAGTATAGAAGAAGCTTAACTCTCATTGCTGAAGTATCGAACGTTAAAGCGACCAAATTAAGAAAACGAGAATAGTTGCTTAGTGTATCCACATTGACATCGTTTCCGTCTCTAACGTTAAATTATCAGCTATCCAGTGATCGTTTCGTGCCAAACGAGAGGCACCTCCATCGACGTTGGCGGAGAAACGAGAATGAAAGCAAGAGAAATGAGGAAAGAGAGAGAGAGAAAGATAAAGAGAGAAAGACAGAGAGACAGAAAGTCCAGCGTACGGGCTTTATGGAATTAATAAAATATTCACTCGGCAGACAGACGGCAAAGTAAGGCATATAATAATTTTCTGGCACGCCACCTTGTGTGTTGTCTCCGTCGCCACGGGTTGTACGTGACCACTATCGCAGAATCAGATCAGAAAATGGCGCAAACCTCCGATAAATAAGATAAATATTGTAATGCGCCTTCCTATATAGGAGCAGTATTAGAGTCGCTCGCTAGTCGAGTCGCGCTACCGTCGTCCCCGCGAAAAACTTTCAAAGTCGCGTGCACGTCCATCAGGCAACCGAGGCGAGCCCTAATGTCGTGTTTCGCACAAAACGCCGACGATTGGCCTGGTTCAAGGAGATTCGCTGAGTCGACCGAGTCGAATGAGTCGACCGTTATCGCGACTCGCTCTTATCGCAGAGCAGAAGTCATTATTTGTCTATCGTTCGATCGTTCTCTTCTATTCACCACATGAGACTCCTACGCTACCTTACTATCTCCCTACAACCACCTTGTCAGCGGTCTAGTTTTCTCTATCTTCCTTCACGTTTACCTTTATCACCGACTCGACCGATTATATTTAATAACTCGAACAATTTCGTCGTTCGATTCTCAACTCGACGATATTTTCCTCGAAGGAAGATCGATCGAATCTGGCGATGAGCGTGTCTCATCGAGTATTTTATCGAAAATACCTTTCTTCTCTTAACACCTCTTCCACCCTTTTTTCCTCGTCATTATTATCACGCAATAGAACAAGATTCATCTATCGATAAAATGTATAAAATCGTTATTTTATCGTACGAGACGAACGACATCATAGAACTTTCCTCGGGCGGTTGCTTTTCTTTAGTTTCTATTTTTCTTTTTTTTCTACCTTCTTTTTTTGTTTCTTTTTTTTTAACAAAAATTTCATTAAACATATATCCGATTTTTAAATTACAGACAAACTCAAAATACAACTACGTACTTTGTAAAGATTTATGAATTTAACGCGGTATCTGTAATTTTCTTTTTCATATTTTCATATTCCTGAAATAAATACGTCATTGAATAGAAACCGAATTATACTTTATGCGATGAACATCACGACGGCATGTAGAAAATGCAGAATGCGAGTTTAAAAATATTTAATAAGAAATAGAATCTCATTATTTTTCCTGAAAAGAACGAAAATATTAAATGAATAAATATGATATTAAAATATATTTCCAAACAAAATATACTTTATTTTCGTATAATATAAAATTAATCTGGTTTTTTTTTATCAGAATATTTTAATTCATAATCGGTGTGTTAGTATTTTATATTAAAAAAAAAAAGAAAGAAAAAATAATTATTATAGTTAGTTCGGCAATATCATTAAAAGGAGATTTTTAAATAGAACGAGCTCAAGCGAGGAAACGGCAGCGGCTACACGCGAACGGCCCCGAGAAGGCAACGATAATCATTAGACATAGATTCGCGTAGGGGTGACTGTCCGTTCCTCCCTTTTCCCGGCGGGCCACCCTTTACCCCGCACGGCTTCGTACTTATCCACCGAAATTCAGAGTTCCCTCGTCCGCAGGATGCAGTTCCGCTCGCAAACTCGAACTGCAGCCATGGGGGATGCACGGGGTGATGAGGTGGTGCAGTCGGTTGCCATGACAACCCATCGTCACTGGACACCCCTCAGCCCTCGTTTCACCTCCGTTTCTACCCCCATACACGGAGATCCAGCGACTGGACAACATCGTCCCATGCAGCGTACAAGAGAGAAAGCGAAAGAAAGAGAGATGGATAGACAGAGAAAGAGAGAATGAAAGAGTAAGAGAGAGGGAGAGAGAGAGATAGAAAGAGAAAGAGAGAGAGAGAGAGAAGGGAGCCGAAAGCACCGCTCTCTTATTACATGCCTCTAGCTCCGTCGATTGCTCTCTCTCTCTCTCTCTCTCTCTCTCTCTTTCTCTCTCTCTCTCTCTCTCTACTATCACCCTTTACCCCAGCCTTCCCCTGAAACTCGTCCTGTCGGGATACTCTCGGAAAACGGACCTCTTGGACACCGAAAGCCGTACAAGAAACTCAGCTTTTCCGTTTTTTTATTTTAACTAGTTATCTTGTCCTATTACAATATTTCATTTTCAGTAAACCCAATCGATTTTTCTCATTTTCGTCCCTGATCTTTGATAATAAATCAAAATTTATTATTCTCAGTAGAATTTTTATGAAGATTAAAAATATTATCAGATACGTTTGATAAAATAATGATATATGCTTGAGCATTTAACATGTAAAGAAAAGATATAACCAAGAATAAAGGTTTTACCGTAACTTTTAAGATCGTAATGTCTTAATACTTCACAGATGAGAATGCTGAGAAATGAAAGGACGAAGGACTACGGCACACCCTCGAGTTTCTGGTCACGCAAGAGACGACTTTGTGAACTCACCTCGAGCGGGAATAATTAATGAGCATCGAGGGAATGGAAGTGTGCGTGTAAAAGAATAGTATTTTTACATTTTCCAACACCTCCTAGTTCAGTAAAAGCATTTTGGTAGTTCGCGCTGCGACGAAATTGAACGAGCATGCGAATGGAAGAGTCGATATCGCACAGATAAGCCGACCAGGACTGTGACCATCACCCAACTGAGATAGTCAAAATAGGAGCGGATAGCGTAACTTTCGAACTACCTTATAAAAAGCGCAGTTTAACGGAAGCGCGATTTACGAGGTTGTAAAAAGGAGACGCGAATACGTATATATGTTTGTATATATATATATATATATGTATGTATATTCTATGTATGCATCTTTTTCTCTCTTTCTGTACGGTTCGGAATTATTGAACTTCGCAACCGCGTGTTCGGTATATAAAACTTTTAACCCGTAATTCTCCGAGACCAACGTATACACGAAAAAGATGAGTTTATGGTACAAAAGAATCAAATATTTATGATTAGAATCTTATTTCGATTTTGTTTTTAAGTCTACACGAATCAGGATACATTGTTAATGCCTCTGCTTCAGCGTTATCAGTACCAAAATTTAGAAAAAAAAAAGAAACATTACAAATATAATAGCTATTTGCTCAATGAATAAAAAACAATAAAATATAATAGTGAGATTGAAAATCGTATATTCAGATAATCACGAGGGTTATCAATCAAATTCACGCGTTTAAAATAATTTATAAGTACTAAGTTTCCTATATAAATGTATTTCGTCAAGTTCTTGTCAAAGTTGACTTAGACTTTAGTTTACCGTACGATAATCCATTTGTTTGTCTATGACCGAAGTCATGCTCCTTTGTATTTGCAAATGTTTCGAGTAGGTGTAAGCGAATTCGATCGGTCGGATCGATTGGATCGATGAGAGAAACTTGTTGTGTAAACGATCGGGTGAGAGGGTAACGAAAAGGGGGTAACAACCCCCTTTCATGTGTCCCGTTGGCACGCTGACCCTATTACCCATTTACACGAGCAACTGGCAGCACACAACACACACACACACACACACATTAACACCTATATGTACATGCACGCACACATGTCGAGACGCGTTCCCTATACCATTTGATAGAGGCGCGTGGACAACGTGAGCGCGTACCTTCGACGCGCCTCTCCGCGTTCGATACGCACGTATTGGCCCCCATCGATACCGATCAAATACCAAAGATTCTGAGGCAGCCCGAGTGCACGTGCTCTTGAATCGAGGTGCCTGTTGCTCATCACGTTTCTCCTACGAGAAATATTCCTGGCGTTTGTATCTCGAAACACCTTTCCTCCTCTCTTAGTCTATCTATGGTTGTTTGTTTTCTTTTTTTCCATCTTTTCATTATATTTTTCTAAGTACATTAAGCGTAGGATCGCGTAAAATATACGACATATGTTAATTTTTATAAAATTAGTTATATTACAGTGCACACATAAATAATTGATTTAATAATCAAAGGATTAATTAACAAATTAATCTGAAATGTCGAGTTAATTGTTCATGAAAATTTCGCTTCTCTCTCTCCATAAAAGAATAAATCAATCATTTGTTTTTCACTCCAATAAAGAAATCATTGTTTATCTCAATTATTTATTTTACGACACAATTATTTATCCCAACTTACTTATCTCTATTTAAACCATTTTATTTTTTATTCAAATCAATTTCATACGTTTACGTTTATCGATTGATGACCTTTTTCGGACAACATGTTAAATAATGCAAAATAAAGACCAATAAAATAAATATAGTAGATAGATAAATGCCGCCTGTTGTATGTCTTCATGCTGTACGTCCACGCGTGGAAATTCCTAAAATCCGCTTTACCGTCGTACAAGCTTGTATACTATTTTCTAAGTTTGTTCCAAAAGGTATCGTAGAAAGACGTCTTGATATTTTTTATTTTTGCTTACAATGATTACACCATAACAATCTCTATTAATCTTGAAAGTTTTGGTCAGCAATTAGTAGAAAAATTTTTCAAATTTTCGGGAGGAATTATCTTATGATCGTGATTTTCGTTAATGGTGGAAAAACAATTGGTTTGCTGCTTGTTGTACATTAAATCGTAGTACGATTGTATTGAGTGATGGTTCGATCGTTTCACGACATGCTCTCTCTCTCTCTCTCTCTCTCTCTCTCTTTCCCTCTCTTTCCATCTCCTTTCCCTCTCCCTCTCATGATCCAATCGATTGACCGAGGACGCGTATTTATTGTCGCGTTGCATTTAAACGGCCTAATGAACCGCGCCGAGGCAACGCGTTCGCGCCGATGCGTGTAGGCGTTTATACATATATATGTATATGCACGTACACGTCTCGCCCCATACGATCCGATCCCATGTTTATTTCCACAATCAGGCGAGTCATAATGCTATTATCAGAGGGTGCACCACGGGGGTGAACCACTGTATCCCACTACACCAATGCAGACGACCTACTGATACGGTAACCCTATTGAGAGTGTCCGTACACAGAGCTAACGTTTGGGAAGAGTTACGGCTAGGCATCGAATTCCATTGACTTTTATCCTTTCTACAAAAGCGATTTGTTCTCTTGATTTTCTCTAACACAGAAAAAGCGATTTTTTATGGTTTGATTAGTAAGAATGAAATATACATAGTGTAGTTACTGAATTAGTTATACAACTGGGTTGAGATCACTAGAGGGCGATTCTACTTGTAAAAATAAATCGAAAAAATAGAATTACATATTTTCATTTGATGTCTTGTTTTTGAGAAAATCCTACATAGACAAATATTTGGAGTTCACGTAAACTGAACTATATATTTTTCCAATAACTCATCAGTTACTAACGTTTTCTTTCTTTTATGTTCTCGTATTCACTGCTTTCTGTAATATTTATATTTCATTTTCAGCAATACAATTTGTTTCTTATACGTTCTGTTTCTATAGTCAAATTGTAACAAGAATGCAATGGTAGAAGCTGAATATTACAAACAACTATTTCCAAATCATCGTGATTCAGATAGAAAGGTGATACAGATAAAAGAGTAGAGATTAATTGAGTAAGGTTTTATTGGCGATCATGTGTTATTAGTTGCACGTACTACTCAAGCTTACGCGTTACGCGGTTAATATAATCACATAGTAATAACACGTCGTTTTTTAATAATAATATTGATTATATTATTGATAAGGATAAAAGCTAAATAATAGCTGGTTAGCTTAGCTGGTTGCGTCTAGGAGTCTAACTCTTGTGCTTATTTATTGTTTATTTGACAGAGTCTAAAAAGCATAATAATGACAATAAAGATAATATTTTTGTTCATTCCTTAACAAAAGTCCAACACATTCTCGAGGTAAAATGCTTTGTACAGTAGTACGTATCTAGATAATAAATAAGGTATTACACAATACATAATATGAGCACGTGTGTTTTAATACGTTTCTTCCATAATTATCATAAATTTGATGATAACAAATCTTTAAATTTAGAATTGTCAGCATACAATTTTTTCGAAAATGAAACGTTAAACAAAAAAATGTTCTTTTTACATGTAGAATCACCATCCTCTCAGATACAGCATGCAATAAAAAAGCATATAAGATTAAAATGATCTCTCTGTAGTAATAAATAATGAAAAAATATAAAAGAATATAATTATTTAGAGAAAGTATAAACAAAAAAGTTATTAATATTAAGAAGTTGCAAAATTTTATTGAGATATATAACGAGAAAAAATAAAGAAATAGAATGAAAATACCGAACGCGATAGGAAACAAAATTTGAAGGCCCGATTCTCAATCGCCTCGGCATAATTGCTTGGATTTCATTTGATACGATATCGATAGCAGTATGGAGTTGATTTATAGTGACACTGTACCGTTGTTGCCGGTAATTTTATCTCCATCAAACGTTTTTCCAGGAAATCGAAGCCAAATGGGAATATTAATACCTCATTGTACTCTCGCGTGTTGCCGACACTTTTCCCGTTGCGCGCCGATGCTTCCCATCGATTTATTTACCAACACCCCTCCTTTTTTGTTCATAGATTAAAGTGAGTACTTCGAACGGTGCGCTTGCTCTCGTATAAACCTATACACGCATGTATACACGCACTCTCACGTATTTACGCATCCATACATTCGCATTCATGAATTTCGGAAACTGCGAGTTAGCACGGAAAAGAGGTCCTCCACTTAGCTACGCTTGGCGGAAGCTTTTCGTCGAATCCTTTAAACGGTCGAATTCCAAACAAAAATAATTTTCATGCGAACGAAATTTCGCTTATTCCATGCTCCAATGTTGGTACAAAAAAAAATGAATGTAAAGTCTCGATGAATACGAGCACTTTTAAATTCGATAATGTTTTTTATGCTCCTCGTAAATTGGTTCCGTTATTCCTTAAAAACATTAATTAATCTACGTATTAGATGTGTCTTATGGACTACTACTGGTTGCACCATAAGATGGTCCCTCCTGGATAAAGGTCTCCCTAAGATAATGCTTGTTCGGAGTTGGCTACCATATCTTGATTGAAATCTTTGTCCCATGTACCGACCCATCTCCACTACTAGTATAATGAACAGCGCGAGAGTACGTAAGTATAACAGTGGAGATATTGTGCTCTTGCAAGACGTTCACTTCGTTATATACATACATGTATACTGTAATATTATTTGGATAAAAAGAGAAGAAAAGTTGAAGTGATAATAAAACAAGGAAATAATCGCGTAGACTATAAAAGTATCTCGATTATGGTATAATAGTTATACATATACTGATTCACAGACGCACGTAGGCACTCACCCTTTTTCTTTCCGCCCTTTATCCCTTTAATCAGTCGGCTTTTTCACGATCTCGAATATACCACGGTTTATTTTAAAGACCTCCGCGCAAGTGGCATATAATCCTCGAGCAAGATAATTACACGTATACTGTGCGGTAAGAAATTATTCGCACGATCCCGTAATGCCAGCTTATAAACAAGAGCGGCTCGCGAGCGCGTGGTACTTCATATTTTGATGCGTCAACGAAAGATAATATGATTTTACGTCTGTCAGTAGGAGCCTTCGAAATGAGTGGATTAACGCCGGGTGAAGGTGAAGAACGACGATGAGAGAACGTGGAAGAGACGGAAATAGAGAGAGAGAGAGAGAGAAAGAGAAAGAAAGAAAAAAAGAGAGAAAAAGAGAGATAGATAGAGAGGGTGGTGGGAGGACGAGGAGAGAAAGCAAAGCCTTTTACGATACGAATATAAAGAGGCGAGGCAACGCAGGAATTGAATTGAAAACAAAATAGGAATACGATGAGGTTTGGATTTTCAATTCAACACGCAAGAAAAAGTGTCGAGATTCTACAAAGGTGTTTACGAGAGAAGAGGGGCACCCTTTCGTAGCCTTTTCCTCCCTTGTTTTTCCTTTATCCCGCAAAAGGGGCTCTTCGCCCCGAGTAGTGGTCGATTCGCGCGACGTAATGCGATGCGTGCGTGCATTAGCGAACGCGCTCCCGCGAACACGCGTTTATATCTTAGCTCTCGCCAGTCACGCCCTTTAATTATCGCGTCCACCATCGCGCCATTACACTTCCGCATACAATTACTTAGCCATATTTCGCGAGTGAGCTCCTTTTTTGCCGCGACCTTGTATATGCGTAGGTATATACTTATGCGTACGGATATATGGATATATGTATGTATTATAAGCTCGTAACCGTTTACTATGTGTCTTATCGCTTTCCTTTCTCCCTTTTACTTCTATTCCATTTTGTTTCGTTCTTCGAAAAAGATGAGTCTAATAATCTCGTTCGGTGTTAAAGCGGGTATCGTGGGAAGTAATCAATTGCTAATTGTTTTTCATTTTCTCTTTTCACAATATATATTTTATTTCATTTTGTAATGAGTAAAAGTGATCACGTTATACGGTTCATTCTCTGTGGTGAAAAACAATAATGGGTTCTAATAAAATAAATATATACGATACATATATACGCGTATACAAATGAATTTGTAAAATCAAACGTTCTCTTTCGCGTTCGATTGCTTTTCACTTTCATGACGTTCAAAGTCTACTCGTAATTCCGCCTACATATGTATATGTAATATACGTACATACATATATTTACGTACACGTGTGAACAGTCGCGTGTAGCGGCGCATAATGAGGGAGTGACTCGTTGGAACTGCTCTCGCGGTCTCCCTCGAAATGTATAGATAAAAACGGGACAACAACAAGCCGATACTTTTCCGTGGATATCGATTACATTATAAATCCCATACGCGGGCTCGCGTTGCACACCTATTACCATAAATAATTATCGCATAACCGTTCAAGCGAGTGAGCGAGCGAGAAAGCTAGCAAGTTGAAAATGTTGTTCAGATAATGTTTAAACTGTGCGCTTTAATTACATCGCTGCCTACTACCTGTTGCTGCTTGATCGCAAAATAAATATTTATTTCTCTGAATATTAATCTCACATCGATACGCACGCTTCATTATAGCCGGAGAAGGAAAAATTATCTTTAGTGCCGACGGCACGTTTCTTTTTAGCCAAATTGCATGAATATTGACGAACATCTCAGTTAAAAAAGGAAGAAAACCATTACCAAGTTCGACGATTGATATAAAAAGAGAGAGAGAGAAGACAAATCGATATCGTGTATTTCAGTTCGACCTAATTTTTTGCTTCTTAATGAAGCAATTATAAGATATTCCTTAAACACTCCAATCGAATAATGTACGAGTTATTTCAAAAGAATTAAATTTCAACGGAACATCCATATGCGTCCGTTAAAAAGTTCGTTGGAAAGAAAGTTGAACACGACAGTTGTAATGTCCTGAAAGATAAAGAACTCGCGTGGAGGCGAAAGAGAATCGGTTAAGAAAGAGCAGCGATGTGTTAAAGGCGAGCCACAAGGGGCGAAACACAGGATGCGTATAAGTTAGCCTTGCCGATCCGTTGGCTCGCACCTGTAGGGGGCCAAACTTGAGACAACGAGCTAAGGGAGCATGGTTACGCATCGGAACGCGACGTAATCTTCGAAGACGCCCAACATCGTGAAGAAAATAAGTTCGTTCGTTTAAAAGGCCGGATGTCCTTTCGTGTTGTTCGTAATTGCTAGCCCATTAAGAAATGTCCAACCGACACTCATATCATTCTCGTTGCGTATTCATTAATCTCATTTTCTTCCGAGTACGTCTTGAAAAGGCATACCTTGCACCTTTCTTGTTCGAGATTGTTTTATACCGAAGGAAGTCCTTTAGAAACTTATTGGTGGCTAAGTCAACGGGTGGTCCTCTCTTAGTGGTTTTTCAGACAATAGCTTCCTGTTCTCTTTTGTTCATCACTTTAATTGAAAAGACAGTACTCTGGCACCTTTTTCTTTTACACCTAATGAATAGAAATAAATACCGATTAAAAGTATTAAATGAGCATGTATAAACGTGTACGTAGGTATGAACATATTTACGTTCTCTCAATGTACGTGCTCATGCCTGGTGGAACGTGTTGCAGATCCGCATCACAGAATCATTCGGAGAATGTGTTTACCTACGATTTGATAGGAGAATAGGAGATAACTATACCAAATTCTATTTGAAAGAAATTACATATATGAATCTTATTTCTAATATATTCATTCTTAAGATAAAATATTAACAAAATGGTGTGCTTTTAAATAGTATTATTTACAAATTACGAAAAAAATGTTTAAGTAAACGGTTTCTACAAAGTTCTTCAAATAAAAAAAGGAAAGGCGATCGAGCGTATAGAATAAGGGACACAGGACATGGTTCCACCTAAAATGCACGGTCGGAGCAGGCATGGAAAACAATTTCGCGGGATAAAATGAGCCATCAAAAACAATACGACAGTTAAAAGCTTTAATTCGGCCCGGTCAAAGGTTGAGCGGATTCCGTTTGACTGCAGTCTGAGTAGAAGAGGAGAGAAAGAGAGAGAAAGAAAGAAAAGAGAAAGATATGAATAGGAAGAAAGAGAGAAAAGGAGAAAAGTAGGGAGAACGAGAGAAGGCATAAAGGAAAGAGATGAAAGGAGAAAAAGAGAGAGTGAGAGAGAGAGAGAGAGTGTGGGAGTGGGGTTTACGGGAGGAGGGTAAATGAGGTAGTAGAGAGAAACGAAGTTGAACTGGTAGCTTTAGACCGATGTAGCTGGACCTTCTCACAAATGTGTGTGTGCACGCGTGTGCGTCATTCTACGTTGAGGGATTATTATGGGAAACGAGTACGAAAGCACCCCCGATAACCCACCGTGGAGACGTTCTTCGCTGTGTGACTATATGGGTGAATGTATTCGTCTCACGAACACGAGTTACAAGTGATATTCGCATAAGGGTTATCGTGTCTGTATTCTTGAGTCTCTATAAACACGCGTATATGTGCATATTTGTGGCACATCATCGAGCTCGAAGTTTCTGTTCAGAATAGGAATGTTAATACCGTGGCTGTCACCAGCAGCTAACGACCCAACCGTTCTGTTCATTTTCACATTGGTCCACAACTTTTCGGACCCATAGACCGAAACATTTCGTTACAGCTCGAAGGAATCCCTTGCGCGATGCTTATCTTGCAAGATCTTATCGTAGGTACTGATATATCGAAATCCCTGTGGTCTGATAAGAAAACAACTGTGAACAATGTGTCCGATAATCGATCCGATCTCGAATTTCATAATTATCTATGTAGAATGACAAATAATATAGCATTTAGTATCAACATTTAAAGAGTCTGGTATATCTTTAATTAGAAATCTTAGTGTATTTAATAATGTGTAGAAATAAATTAGCGAATATAACTGAGCGAATGCTTATTCATTATCGTTAAGAGAATTTTAATCATTACTTATCTAACAGAAATGGAAAAACTATAGAGGATCGACAAGAAAATGTCTTGTAATAGAATGAGCAATCACGCAAATGGTAGCAAAGATTCGAGATATGAGTGGAAACATAGCTATTGCTAAGTATGTATCCCAGATGAAGCTGATACAAGTGCGTCCAATTATCGTTCTCTCTTATCGTCGCGGAGAAATCAACGAGCATTGCCGTACTTCCTATTGATCGTCGATGCATAACGCTCGACCTCGAGATTGCCAGATTTACACGTTTATGAAACTCGGTCATCATAACTTCTATATTAGAAAATATATGTAAATATGTGTACAAAATATTATCGCAAGATTTTTAAATAAACTTTTATCTTCCAAAATTTATCGTTTGACTATAAATAGAAAAATGTTGATATAAGTAACGTAATAATAATAAGAAGAAAGTCAATTTCCTCAGGGAAAAAGTTATTGTATCTTCAACTCAAAACTTTCAACATCGATTGCTAAAGTGATATTTTAAAAGTTTAAAAAAGGCCATGTGTTTCCGACGAGCCTCGGGATCGAGATCAGCACGTAGGTTTGGGTCACATAGCGCGTACAGATCACATACATTCCAACTTGATTGAGTAGGAAGGCGGAAAAGACTGACTCTAGGGAGTCGACGATATCGATCTACTCGATCTATGGAACTGGACGCTCGCAAATCAAGCGTCCCGCAAGTGTGCGACCATACTCGGTTCTGCCGGTGTATCTATGTTACTATATCTATCGATGTTTCCTTCTCGTTACTTAAACACGTCTATTTGCCCAAATACGAACGAGAATGTTGGAAATCAACATACCAAGGAAAGAAAATTTACGCGTTTCTCATTACATTCGTCCAATTCCTATTGTTTTGCTTTATAAAATTATTGAATTTATTAGAACGATCGTTTTAATTGCTAATTACACTTGTTGAAGTAAACATTATTTTTGAAATTAATTAGAGAATAACAAAGAGAGTTAATTGATGCTTGAATATTTTCTAGAGAACGTCTAATTACGATGAGTGTCCTTGACGGATAACGGAAGATCCGGTGCAACATTCGTAACAAACGTATCCGATTCGCTTTCGAACACGTAAAGAGAAGTTCGCGGTAAAGTGTGAAAAAGGAGTAAAAAGAATGGAGAAAAGAAAGAAAATCGGTGTAGGCGCGTGCGAACATCGAGAAGGAAAGTCGAATACGTGGATAGATAGTAAAAGAAGCAAGGATATAGTGAAGAGAATCCCGGAGTAGCGAAAGCTGACCGAAAAAAACCACAACGAGAAACACGAACACCCTTGGATAAAAGGAATAAAAAAACCGGAAAAAACAGTGGAACGTTCCACTCCCCTCTCTTTTTCCCTACTCTTCTGTGGGTCGTTTCGGAGGGAGGAAATGAAATCGACAGGCCGTCCACCTATCGGTTCGATGCCACATCTATATACGTATGCAAGTAGGTGTGTGAACGCGTGCGCGCGTGTACCTACTCTCGATGCACCACACACATCTTCGCAACTCGCTTTGTCCCCACGTGTACGGCATGCACGTTACGAGAGTGAGGAAGCGAGAGAGGGAGAGAGAGAAAGAGATTCAGAGGGAGCATCCCGGCGCACCGCTCGCGCCCACGTATCTACCAATACCGTGGTGGGGCCAGCAGCGTGTATACGATCCGACATAACTAAACAAGCAACAAGTGACCTTAAAATCTGCGAATAAAAATACTGGCCACTGATCGGGTATCGCGCGCAGCTGCGTCCAAACGTTAGGGAGCGAGGACGCTGCACTTCTCTCTGTATGCCAAGGAACGACCACCTTACACCAGTAGACCGGATGCCCTTACTGCCTCCAATGTAAACACTTTGATTAGTCTCAAAAAGAGGAAGGACAGATAATTGATTTGTACGTGACAGCGAATGATCATTAAGGATAATCTCAAATTGATCAAGTTTAAATTGGCAATAATCACTATCGATATTTGTAAAAGATTTTTAATCGGAACTATACGTACTGTCAGTTAAACAGCATTAGTATAGCGTGCAATATTCTATGTCGAATATATATAGATACGTGTACGAAAAAACGATCGATACTTGAAGAAGGATATGATTCTAAAGCATCAGAGAACTAGGAGGAGATGAGAATAAGAGGAAAAGAGAAGACAGAGCCCAAGCAGCTTAGTTCCAATAGCGACCACCTAAGCAAGAGCTCGCCACTGTCCAGTAACCCTTTCTCACCAACATATAAACGAATTTGTAAACCTTAGGACGCAAAGACGTATTACTACAGATGAATGAATTTTTCTTTGCAATACATCTATACACGATCTCGTAGAGAGACTCACTACTTTACCATCGAGGCGATAGATTCGTCTGTCAGCTTCAATAGTAAGAAGCATTGGTAGGGATTGCGTATGTCCTCTTTTTGTGCATTTCTTTTTCTCTGTTTTGTTTTCCCCCTCTGTTTTCGACTATCGCGCATGACCGTGAAGTTATTTTTTCTACTTATTTCGGAAAACAAAATATATGAAACATTTTAACGAAGATATTCGAATTTATTAATATTTTGTGAGACGATAATTGGATAGATCAGTGATGTTCCTATTTGAATTATGACACGATTTATTTCTTCATTGCCATGATCTCTTATAAATTCTCTTAATTACAATTAAGCCGATTGTGAAGGAGAAAGGTTAAATTCATTCATCGATAAGAAATAGTAGTATTTCCTTGAAAAAAAGAAGAAAAATAAAAGATTTCCCATGAACGTTTTCTCGGGGAAAATAGTAAAAAAGGAAGGGGAAGACCTTGCCGAAGAAAAAGTGGCGGCAAGGTGGTAGGGGAAAAAAGGCGCGAAAGAAGTTTAAGTCGATGTGTCTCTATCTCTGTCATTGTCGTTCCTTCGGAACGATTTCATCTCGTAGCAGGTTCAACTACGTAGCGGCGTGGAGTCGCGAAGAGGAAGAAGAAGAGTTGAGAAAGGTTTGCGGAACGTACGTCGAAGGCGCCACCGTCCGGGCTATCGGAGATGTTGGAGCTTTGAGGGGTGGTGAGGAGTCAGGAGGAGGAGGAGGGAACGGTGGCGGTGGCGGCGACGGTCTGCGCGGCGCGTGCTTCTCTCCCTTTGGCTTACAGCATCCGCCGACGGAGAGAGCTTCTCTCCTCTCTCCGCCTACGCCGCGGCCGGCTCGTGTGCGCGAGAGAGCGGTGCGAGAGAGTGGTGAGCGCCGTGTGTGCGCCAGTGCGCCCGCAAGCCCGCAAGTTCGCGCTCTGCCACGCAGCCCAAGCTCTCTCTAGCCGCGCGCTCGCTCATCGGCCACGTTCATCAGCCGGGCCCCACGCGAAAAGAGACGAGCACCCCGGGGGCCGCCCTCGTTGTTCCTTCTTATCCTTGTCCACCAACGTCGTTTATCGTAATCGTACACGTCGCGCGGAATAAGAAATTTTTAAATTATACAAAAAAAGAAAAAAAAACAACAACAAAAATTCTATTTGTACATATTGTTTCGGGGAAAAATTATTCAAAGCAAAATTAATATACAACAACAACGGAAAGCAACGACGACTTCGTAAAAGGAAGAAAGTCTTTAATAAAAGAAGAAGAAGAAGAAGAAGTTTAAATACGATTATATGCATACGATTAGTTGTCAACGGGAAAATTTAATATAGAAGAAATTGGAAAAAAAGAAAGAAGAAGGGGAAAAGAAGTCAAAACAAAATAACGTATCGATGTACACAAGTTTAGGCCCTAAATTGTTAAAAAAAGAATATTTATATTAAAGAGATAACTCATTTAGAAAAGAAGGATAAAAGGAAAATAGCGACGAACGGATAGCGGTAACACTTCTTTTTACGGACGAGAAAGAAAAACGAGATATAGGGGTGATTCTTTGGAAAAAGACGTCGTCTCCGGGGGAGAAATACTCGACCAACAAGCGCGCGCGCGCCACTTATACGAAATACTTTTTTCTTTGGCCGTCTATCGGAAGCGGACAAGAATTGCTTCCGCTGCATCTCTTCTAATACGCCTAACCTGTTCTCATTATCTTTGGCGTACTGAAAGACGACTATACTTCCCGATGAAAGAGGATAGAGAGAGAGGAAATCCCGACACGTTGTGCACCGATCTGTGATTTTCATATATTCGTGACAGCCTCGATACCAGCTCGTCTTCTTTGGTTCGACGCGAAAGACAGGTGAGTTCTTGAGGGATATAAAGTTTCAATTTTATGGATTATCTCCTACTTCACTATTTTATTTTATATCTTTTATTATGTTCCACGTGAAGGTTTGATCTCAGAACGAGCTTTCGAGGATATTTTTCGATCAATGAATAGTCGAAAATTGAAAAAGTTTTTGCGAACATTTCTAAAACTTTTTTTTTTCTTGAAAGTAGTGTAGTCCGTCAATATTTAAATGAACGATATCGTCGAAATATTTCGAATCCACGTTCTGAGACAATAGCACGAAGGTTCAGCATAGAAGTAGCTTATTTTCTCTTGTGATTTTTCCTTCATTTTTTTAAGCTTTTTTTATTTTGTCATTTAATTTACCTTACAGAAGAAAAAGTGTAACGATTCATTAAACCGCCGTCACGATGATATTTATTTCAATCATCCCTTCCTTGCACGATATATTGCTTCCAATGATTATAGCTAATAATACTTTTCTTGTGAAAAAGTATCTATATTATTGGTTTACATTTTATATTAGTAAAAGAAAAAGGAAGTGATATATAAATTCGTCGATGATCAAGGGATCGCTTTATTGCGTTCTCCTTTGTCGGCCCATTGCGGATATTTTCTCCTTAAAAGGGCTACTCCTTGAACGAAGGGAAAAGTCTCTAGAGGTGATGGTGATGGTGAAGTGTGTGTATAGTGATGATTAAAATAACGGTTTTCATATGCGTTAAACGGATCTGTATAAAAATATCGTAAGAAAAGCGGGTCGTCGTGTGTGGCAGTGTGATCTTCATAAATCTGATATTTAACACTATCGTAAATATCATATATCGTTAAATACTCGTCTGAGTACGTTAAGTGAATAGATCGGTGCAGTAGAAATTAGAAAACAGTCTAATGTCAAAATTATGATCGTCAGAAATTTTGTGAATGAGTTTAAGTTATTCTAAATTTACATGGATATTAATAAATAAATATTGGTAGACAATTTACGATAGATATTCGTATTAACTGTTAGTTAAAAATGTTTGTTCAAAGAATGGTTAAATTCATTACATATGAAATAACAAATACGTTGATTAATTTATCAAATAAATCTGATTTTAATGGTGTATATATTACAGTAATTGACAATTAGCCGTGTGTGATAATAACATATGTAAAAACGTGTATTATTCTAATTTTATTGAAGCTTAAATTTTAATAACAATTCAAAAGATATTAGTTAAACGTCTTAATCGGTTAAATTCTTAAATATGAGCTTCTAAGTAGATACGGGTAAGTTTTAGTCAGACGAAGAAGCAGTCGCGTCACGCACTGTGCCGACGGTACCGAACTATAGACCCGAAGAGTTCGAAATAAATCACAATATTTATCGTGCCAATATTCGTGTACAAAAAATTATTCTCTACATTAATAATTAAAATTTTATCCATATAATGATTCATCCTCAGAAACGGAAAATCAAGAATACGAGATATTAGGAAACATCAAGTGCGCGTTATCGCACTGCACTAAGTTATTTCCGCACTATAACTGCGGCATTCTGTTGACAAATGTAATTACGATATATTGTTATTTAGTATTTATACGCATGTAGAAAGAAATATGTTACATGAATTTTGATATTGGAAATGCTGAGAATGATATTTAAATGAATCGAAAAAAAAATAATAATGTCTTATTTCGAAGCAAGAAAAACGTATTTTTATCAAAATAAGTGTTTCTTTAAAGCAAATTATAAAGCTAACAGTACGAATAAGAAGTTTGTAGTAAGAACATTCAAAGAGAACTGAAAGAGTTCAGCGAATCGTACAAGTTCGTAGAGAAGATCCGGTAAAACCAGTCTTACGAGATACGCAAAAGAAGGGTTGGAAAAGGGTAGAAGCGTATGTTCGTGGAAGAGGCTTTATCAAAATGCAAACCGGTACTGTTTTGTTGGCGCAATGTCGCATGGCAGTTAGCGGTTCGATCGATGGTCGAGTATAAACAGCTAATAATCAAACGAATCGTGTCATAAACAATCCCCACGATGGGCCGGAGGGAACGGAGAGGTGGTAAAAGTATAAATGAGTGTCGATCGGTAGTGGGGTATGGTGCTGTATGGGTGGGGACGGAGGATGGGGGAGTTGCCTACTTCGAAAAGCGCAGACAAGCTTGACCCACGTAAAAATTTGTTTCGATACATACCCCACCACAATAGTATAATATCTATACTCACTCGTATGAAAATGATTTTCTCTTATGGACCGATAGGCGAGATCGACCTTATTTCGTTTAGTTTTTCTTTTTTTATCGTACATTAACACATTTCCTATATAACGATAACGAGAATTCAGAGAAAGTTAATTTTATATCGAGAATAATTCATCAATTTCGATTTCATTCGAAAATATTTGGAATATAATTAAACGAACGAGCGATAGCTTTGCCGAGAGGTGTTTGACAGGTTTAGACTTTGCACGAGCCTCGGTTTATCGCGTCATTTATTTTAATGCTCATTTCGTGTATTGCCGTTTATCCGCGTTGGAATTTTTTATTGGAATTTGAATTAACGTATGTTTTTCGAATTCATCTAATTTATACGTTGATAATATATAAAAAATATTTCGATAAAGATATTTTTGATAATAAATTTTACATATTTCATAATTAAATTCAAAATAATATTATTACAAGATCATTAAAAGACTAGTCTTCGAACGTTTACGTATTTGTAAAAACAGTTCGGTGCTACTTCGTCGTCTTGTTTCAGTAATTTCCGCTTTGCCATTAATATATTATATTAAATCATTGATTCTATTTTATGCTGTAACGTGGCAACTTGGAGAAATCTATTGTCGTGAAAATAATCGTTTCGATTGAAACGTTTAACTCATTAACGACCGATATATTCCGAGCATTCTGATACTGTGGATCGGGCTTATGCCAGTAAACTGGTACATCTATACGTGCGAAATATGAAGATTTCCCTATAAATATATTCGTAATCATTGGTGTGAAAGCTGCTATTCATTAATAACATAAAACTCTTGGAAATATAAAATAGAAATTTAGTGTCTTCGATAAAAATAAATATAATAATGATTCGTAGTTTTATATATCGTACGCGTTAAACATTTACGTATACAGTATAAAGATTTGAAATAATCTTCTACAGAGTCATGAAAATATTATTATTATTAAGATTCGATCCTTTAAAAAACGTTCGACGTGTAGAAAAGACGCGCGGTTGTCCGGCGAGAGCGTACAAGGTCGCATCCGTTGTTATCCTTCACAGCGGGAGTTCAGTACGGTGAAGGGTGAAGTTGTTGTTGGTGAGTTAGCCTATAGGAACGAGAACGCGTATTCGTGTAGGTTCGAGGGGTGAACGGTACGATAAAGACGACGAACGAGTCGGCATGCGACTACTCGTCGTATCGATGCTCGAAGAGAGGAAAAAATATGCGGGAGGACGGGTGAAACTTGCATCCGCTCTCCTATCTCCCCCGATAGAATCGAAAGTCTCGACGAGCTGACGAGAGAGAAAACGAAGGGGGTGGGAAAGCTGGAAGTTGGAAGAGAGACGAAAGAAGAGAATAGAGAAAGAGAAAGATGTTCGGGGTGAGCCGAGGTTGGCTGCTTGCAAGGGACAACTGGACGAAGAAGTGGGGGGTTGGTGTGTAGATCAGGATAGGTAGACGAGATAGAACGAGAAGGAGAGTGGGATGAAAAGGAACGCAGGCCGCGATGAGAGAAAGGGGTATGGGGGGTGTGACGAGTAGCGAGGGTGAGTGAGTTAACTGCAAAACCCGATCGTCCGTGTTTTTATCTTAAGACGACTCTGCGCGTCGGCTAGAGGACCGAGAGGGAGATAGAGAGAAATGGATGGAGGAAGAATGAGAAAACGAGGAGAAACGCGAGAAACGAAGAAAGATATATGTCTATAGATATATATCTGTATATACATATATACATAGAGAAAGAGAGAAAGAGATAGAGATGCAGAGAAGAAGGGGTTGGAAACGAAACTGGAAGGGGTTTCCTCGTCGACGTTAGAGTCGAGACTAGTAGAGGGGTGGTAGTGACGGCGGCGGTGGCGATGTCGGTGGTATGCGGAGGGGTAGTCCGACCGGAGGTGGACGAGGGGGTGGCAGTTTCGCTCTCCTACGGAAGAATTGGTGGGGATAAGACTACCCTCGGAGGCAGGAGTGCGTTTGCGCCGCCGCCGTGGAGGTGGCATCGGGTGCTAAGGGTTGCTTATTCGCTCCGGTCCCTGTACACGGGAGGAGGAGGGTGATATCGTCTCTTCTCTCTCTTTCTCTATCTCTATCTATCTATCTCTCTCTCTCTCTCTTTCTCTTTCTCTCTCTTTCTCTCTCTTTCGCTCTCTAACTCTATCGTGCGCTTGCTCACCCTCACTGGAATACACATTCTCTTTCCATCTCCCTTGCTCTTACTCTTTCACCCTCACGGCGCGGGATACCTCTCTCTTGCTCTTTCTCTTTCTCACTCACACGAGTTATCGCTATATCGTTCTCGCTCCCTCTCTTTCTCATTCTCTTTCTTTCTCGCTTTCTCCTATCTCGCTCGCGACTGCTTCTCTCCGACACGCTTACACACGAACGTACATATACAGGGACACATACATAGACACGGACGAACGAAGAGACAGTGTGAGAAGGAGAAAGAGAGGGAGAGAGAGAGAAGAGTACACGTAGACACACGTATATAGAAAGTACGGGGGTGGGGAACCCCTCATCGTCCCCGACTGCAGGGTAAGGGTGGTCTTTAGGTCTGTCAGTAGCAAAGCGGCGGCCTCATCATACGGAGCTGCCGGGCTGACCAGCCAGGCCGAAATCACTTAAGACGCGTACACCTTGTAATAGAAGGACCGGCACGGGGGCGCGCGCGCGTCCACCGCATATCCACATACATACAAACACACGTCCACACACTAACGCGTCATATACTTACAAAAGCATGAATACATTTATAGATACAAAAGTACATATATACACAAGCATACACGCATACATATATATATATACAGATTCAAAAACATGTACTCGTGTATGAAAGGACATGCATAGTACAAACGATCGGACACGGGGTGCAGATTATTAAGGGATCTTATCACGAAGGGATCAAGCGATTGGGAAGGAAGCGAATTAACGACAGTCGCAGCGGCAGCAGTAAAACACGCGTATCTATCACCGCGAATCGTCGTTTTCGCAAAAGGCAATAACATCTAAGATTTCGAGCGTCATTACGCACGCATACACAAAGAAGAAGAAACGTCGACATTATGAAGGAGAGAAATCGTCGAATGTGGACGTACTATTCGCGAGAAGGTGTCTAGTTATCCGAAGGAAGCGGGACCAAGTCGTTTGAGACGTTTAGACGTACGGTGTTGCGACGGGAAGACGTTCATTGCCGGTGGTGTTGGTAGTGGTGGTGGTTCTGGTGGTGGTGCTGCTGGTGGTGGTGGTAGTGCTGCTGCTCGTGGAGGTGGTGGTAGTGGTGGTGCTCCTGGTGATAGTAGTCGCTGGCCGCCCTTACAGAAAGACGCTGCTAGCTGCGGCTCGGAAGAGGGCTCCTTAGACCTTCTCGGACATGATGCCGAGCAAAATGATAAGATTCTCGCGAAGGACAATATGACGATACGGGATAGCATCGTGTTTTATACCGCGTTGACTGATCGTAGACATTTAACTTAATCAATTTATCTTACGCGAGTGATTATACGGGACAAGTTAATGAAACGAAACGATTAAAAGACAGAAGAGTTAAAACAAAAAATTAATTGGACTCGGCCAAAGCTGCGAGAAACTTAAGAAAATTTTACGATTACGGGTATACCAATAGGGACATCCTTTCCCAGTGTGATATTCGTGACATTCGTCTTTTGTTCGTGTCTTCGATGCCTCTAAGATCACAACGTTTAAAACGACACTTTTTCTCTTTTTTAATATTTCAAGTTGAAAGATTTTGTGCGCGTTATCGTACGCTCGCGTGTCAGTGTGCACGTGTGTCGTTCCATCGAGATAACGCGGCTAATTGCGAAAACAAGGTAAAGTTTCGTGCCGCGTACACTTCTGGAGCTACTTCTCTGCGAAAGTGATCTTACACATTTTGGGAAGCTTGTTAAGTTATCTGCCAAATCTACGAAATATTAACCGATCGTAATTCAACAGAGTCTTCGAAACTTGGTCGCGTTTGTGATCGAAGATGATTTGTTCTAAAAGTTTTTAAATTTTTCATGTGATTTCAATCAGTGGATGATTATTTTCTATTAAAAAGAATTTATGGCGTCGCCAAGTTTTGTCGTCTCTAATGACTTACAATAAAAAAGATGCGTAAATATTTGTTATTTATGAAAAAAAAGCAGTAACATTAAATTATTTGCAAAACATAATTTAAATTAATCGAAATGATTCAACGATTCTTTGTCTTTCAAGTGATGAACGTATATAAATTCAAGGAAAGACCGACGGTTTGGTTGTCGAATTCAGTGAAACGTGATCGCAATGATAAAAGAAAAAAAAGAGAGAAGGGAAAAAAGCGATTTGATGGTAAAGCGAGAGCGACATCGAAAAGAGCCGCGCTTCGTATTATTCGGTGGTGTTTAATTGAGATTTAATTGACCCCTCCATTATTCATCGCGATTGTCAATGCGCAGCTAATACGGTCTATACGTGTATCTCTCTTCTCTCTCTCTCTCTCTCTCTCTCTCTCTCTCTTTCTCTCTCTATCTCTGCGTGCGCCTGTGTGCTATTTGTGTACGTGAGCAGTGTTGTTTCACTTTCGTTATCTCACATCCTTGTTACGAAATATAGTTTATATTTTTTTCTGCCTTGTGTTGTGGTATTATTTTTTTCTCTCCCACATTCCTGACATTCCTATCTTGCGATGCGTTCGCGATTACAAGTTTTTATCAGCTTCTCGTAACTGGCTGTGCAATATTACAGAATTATTGTTCCTTATTGTTTTATATTCACGGAATAATAAATTTTTGTAATTCTTGTGCCAGTAAAACAATGATAAAAACTTGTGCGACGCTCGCATCTTGATTTTCTCACATTGGTTTGTATTATTTTATTATTATATTATTTTATTATTCTTTTTTTTAATTCGATGTTCTCGTAACAAAAAAAAAAGTCGCTAGATCCGCGACAGTTCATCGTCTTGAGACATAGACGATATAACGTGGATGATTTCATAATAGAGAAAGAAAGTTTCGATTTGGATTACTCCGACTTGTGCTTTTATCTGCCGAGAATACAGCTATCAAAATGCGAACTCGCTTATTGATATTGCATTTACTTTACTTACTCGGTTTTAGTCCGTCGCGATGTGATGTCTTTTCAGCCAACGATAATATTACGAAATTCCATTTAACTAATACGAAATAGTTATTTTCTGCATTTTTATTTTTAGTTTTCAAAATTTTCCTTAAACCTAATCCTTACTATGTATTTCTTTTAAAACAATTATTTTGCAATTAAATGAAGATAATATTTGTTAGGTGTTAAAATTTGTGAACCTATTATGTGTAGAAAAGTTTTCAATTCGTTTATGCAAAATTCATCCTTGAAATCGCTTTTCGTATTACAATCGGCTTACCGCAAAGTCTGACAGCTAAGTCAGTAGTAAGAGCCCTTGGTGGTTAGACAGCAAGTCTTTACCTACTGACTGTAATACACTGATAATAAGTGTAGTACAAATATAAACAGTGAACGTCGAAATATTGCATATGTATTTATCTTTACTCTAACGATATCTATATCTTGTTATGAGTAGAAATCAACATAAAACGATCATTTAGCTGAATGATCTATAAAAGTTACCGAAAAACTGTTTCGCAAGGAAATGAGAAGAAATATTAAAAATCATTAGTGTTAGTTTATAATAATTACAAAATTATTTAAAAGACCAGGTTTCCGTCGATTCCTTATTTCGGTAGGACGAACAAATTCAATAAAAACAAAGATCTGATTATCTATCGACGATTCTTTAAACATCATAAAAGGCCTTTGACCCATAATCAGGAAATGCGTCGAACAATACGGGGCAGCTGTCACTGTCCCTAAGTTTGTCGTTGCTGTGGCCCCTTATCAACATCTGCCTCGTAAAGCGTATTGTTCGATGTACATATATATATTAATATATACAATTATACATATATTTGATATTATATAAACAGTCAATAAAACCAGCCACATATTCGCAGACGCGTATAATATACGACAGTTTCAAGTTTAGAGTTCCTCCCTTATCATTAACTTTTTCGTTTTATTTTTGTTCGCGCACAAAAGAAAAATGATAACTCTATGATTTTAATCCAGAATTGGTCCTTTCTATGTTAAAAAAGAATACCAACTTTGTAATAAGTTTCGCGAAGCGCGATAGATTCGTTCAACATCAGATTTCGTAGAGAAAAAGATATTTCGAATTCCTAACCCTAATTCGGTCTTATATTGCGGTTAGGGATTTTAAAGCACAAACAAGGTGGAAAGGGAAGTAGGGATTTGACGAAGGGTCGATCGACCGGAATTAAACTTTCTGTCTCCGTTAAGCGCGATCTTAGCTTCCATGCTCCGCGTAACATTCCGGTTCTTAATTAATTTTCTCAAACCTAATTTGCCGTAAGGATAAAGTCAAATCTCGGAAAGCGTCGCTGCCATTCCTGTGCAGAGACTAAAGTTTTTCCGAAACTGAAGACATGCAGAAAGCGAGCTTTTCGCTCATGACGAGATAACTCATGGATATTTGGCTTAATGTAATCACGAGTAGTATCTTGGTGTTAGTCATCGCGACGACGAATTCTGTGCTGTCCCGACGGATCAGCGAAGTTCTCTTTTCGTATATATTCTCCGTCTTCCTTCCGAACTTCCACGAACATCTCATTTCTCCAGACAATCTTCTAATTCGAATCTACAAACGTCGTAAGTGAATTTCTAACGAAATAAGTGTAAAGAGACTATGACAAGTATTAATGCATATTTAAATAGATTGATTGATAACGCGTATAAAAGGTTTAAACTTTCGATAAATAATAAATAAAATGGTAAGATATATTGCAACAAAAATGTATCATACAAAACAATTGTATAATATGATCATTTCATTGGGCGATTTCATTTATATTTTTCGTAAACGTTGATAGTAATTTGAATAGTTCTCTAACCAACGCGATATCGGTTTACCCTAAGAGAAATAGGCATGCCAACGTGAGTCTCTCACCCTCATTCGCGGGCGATAAAAGCGAGAAAAAGCTGGCGACAGCAATTTTTCCAACTACCACCTCGACTACCATCACATGCGTTCTCTCTCTCTCTCTCTTTCTCTTTTCTCGTAGTATATTTCACAAGAGGAGAGGAGAAAGCAGAGAAAAAATGCTACTCACTTTTCCAGTGAACCTTGATTGTCATTGTAGAGGCTTAATCGTTTGGGTCGTTAGCAAAGTTCGCGTGTACACTCACTCGCGTACCGCGCTCTGATTACGCAGCGATTCTCATCGGAATTTCAGGGACAACGAGTGCGAGTAGATAGAATACGATACATAGACGTGTGGGAGGGAGAGAGAGATTGGACCTGGGAAATTAAGTGCAAATCGTTTTTTCCTTCGTCGTATATGAAAGCTATGGTTTAAACGGGAAAAAAAAATTCTTTTGATTATCGGAAATTATTGTAAAATGTGTGAAAAGTCGGTTAAAAATGTTTATCAAATTAATGTGAATTGCTTGGGTACAAGTGTGTTCATTTTCTGAAGGATGCTGATTAAACATCACTTACGGAGTTTAATGAGTAGGTAGTACCGAAGTACCGACGACCGAAATATGAATCATTTCTTTTAACACCCTTTATAAGTAGACATAGATGGGAAAGGTCTGGGCTGTAGTCCAAACGAGCGCATCCGAAAATGTCTTTTCCAAGAGGCCTTTCTCGCTAACATCCAAGCTCGTTATATGCCAGGAGTATCGCGTAATATCTTGGCAAAGTGTCGAGGGTGAATCGCGAATCTACTCTCCCAAATGGCCACTGTTGTGCGTTAGAGAATCCTCTGGGAAGTTTTCGACGGCCCCGTCGTCGTGACGCGTCTTATCCTCCTTCACATCGCCACCTTCACGTCGTCGTCGTCGTCGTCGTCGTCGTCTAGAAACGCACGAAGAACTTTCCCGTCACGATCCTCGAGCATAATCTCATGGGACAGCCTTGCGATTTCGAAGGTACCGCGAAAATTTTGCGAAAATTTCGAGTCCGCGAATTGTGTCAAAACAGTTCACGTTCAAACTTAGACTTTCAAATGTTCCTTCCTACGTCGTAGTTTCAACGTGCATTGGAAAAAGTAAAAGAGAGTGCAAAAGAAAGAGAGAGAAAGAAAGAAAGAAAGAAAAATCCAAACGTTCTCTCTCATTTTTTTTACTGCACGGTTGGGCAAAATGCTCGTCAATGTTTGCCCGGTATTTCTAAAAATAAATATATTGTTTTGTACCGAGCGAACTATAAATGTACGTTAAGAATAAATCCAGAAAAAAAGTCTTCTCTACTAAATATAATATCGATTTTATGATCATTTCGTATAAAAAAAAAAAGGAAATAGGAAAATTCGACGCTGTTAACTCGTCGGTTTCTAGTTGAAATTGGATAGTTAGCTGTATTATGCGTCTCTTTTTTTTTAATCGAGAAAAATTCGACACACCCATACACGTTAACGATCGATCCGCGCAATAAATTTCCAACGTTTCCCATCGTGGCGAAGAGAAAAGAAACGGAGATTCACAGTTGACGGAGGAGTTGTGGTGGTACTTTAAAGAACGATTCTATGGTTGCCGTGAAAATGAATATGGGGTAATAAAAGAGGGTAAAGGGCGCGGCCTTCCCTTGTTTTTGAAAGATTTGGGAGTAACGCGGTATACTTTTATGACCCTTGTCAAGAAGCAACTTCTTCGTCGAAAAAGAGAAAAAGAGAAAAAGAGAACGAAAGAGAGAGAGAGAGAGAGAGAGAGAGAGAGAGAAAGAGAAGAACGCGTACTCCTAAACTCACCGAAACAAATGTAGTCGAATGTCTGCCTATTTGCATACTCATTGTACCGTAAGTGCTTCACCCTAACGGCGTGCGGTCGCGCGCTCATAACAGGATACGTTTCGATGACGTAGACAAAAGTGGAGTGAAAATCGGGAACAAGTAGACTGTCGCAAATATTTCTGAAATCGTTAGCTACTTTCCTGCTTTTGTAGTAATAATAGTAGTAGTAGTAGTAGTAGTAGTAGTAGTAGTAGTAGTAGTAGTAGTAGTAGTAGTAGTAGTAGTAATTGTAGTAGTAGTAGTAATTGTAGTAGTAGTAGTAGTAGTAGTAATTGTAGTAATAGTAGTAGTAGTAGTAGTAGTAGCAGTAACAATAATAATAGTATTAATAAAAATACGATTATTTTAGACTCGCTACTAATGATCCCGTTAAATTTAATTTCTTTTATTATTCATTTTTAAATATCCCTAATTTTACCCTCACTTACAGTATCCTTCGAATCTTTACTCGTTTAATTATTTGAAAAAACTCTTTCATGTAACAAAATTTTTGACATGTAACTGACACGTCTATAGAAACGCGAAGATAAAAGTTTCAAAAATAGGAAAATTAAATTTTAAGTCACTTCTTCCAATTCTTGATCAATAGTATTTTAAGGTAAAATACGTAAAACTCGAAAGCTAGAAAAAAAAAGAAATACCAGTTATGTTTTCCGTTTTAGTTTGCATATACTTATTTAATTTGTCCTCGATGTACGATATGTCGCATGACAAACGAGAAGATATTTTTACAATCCCCTCTCTTATTGCGTTTCCGCATTCGAGTTTATCGAGAGTTAAACGAGAAAGTAATTCCCGGTAGACCAACTTTTCTTGCATCATCGGATAAAACCTTCACCGCAAAATATATAATATCTCTGCGGTAAGATAAGTTTTTAGTAAATTTTTCTTATTTCGTTGAAACGTCTTCTCTTAGATCACTGATAATATAGAACAAGAATTATATTGAATCGCAAATAAATATTAATATTTGATTCGATGGAATAAAAAAAGATCGAAAGGGAAAAAATTTGAAAAAATAATTTAATGAATTCTTCGAGGTGAAAAGTAGTAGTTACATTGTAAGAAGATAGAAAGGGAAAAACGTAAAAGGAAGCTTGACGAACAAAAACGTGGTAGGTGCGTCGCAAATGGCGAATTCGAAAATGGGGAACTCGTTGCAATTAATAATATCGGTAATTGGTGTACGCACGGCGCGTGATGCTGAACTTCAAAGGTCATTGCCTGGTAGCGAGTTTAATTAACGCAATCGAATGAAAATATTCGTGCCGGTACGAGGGTGTGCGCAAAATATGCACACGAACAAAAGTATCTGTGTATATTACGGCCGATAATCTGCGTTAGTACGCGCGGTGTCTACGAGTGTGTTGGTTTACGTGTCTGCGCGGAGAAGAACGGGGAGAGGTGTGCGATCGCGGCTAGTCGCCAACTCATTATGCAAAAGTTCGTTGCATTCCCGCAATTTCAATATTCGTTCAATCCCCGAAAGGTTCGAAGCGTTAAATCGTGGCATTGACCCAGATGCACTTTTCGTTTGCAAATGTATAAATCGCGATCTCGTTGTTTAAATTCACGGCTGGTTGTTAAACGAATAAAGGAGAGGGAGAAAAAGATAGAAAAAGATAGAGAGAGAGAGAGAGAGTGATAAAGAGAACTTTTGTGATAAATATTGCGATTAAGAATATACGTATCTATATATGTAAAATATCGATTATCATTTCCTTTTTCTCGTCATCTCCAGTATCATCGCACTATATAGCATAACACTTTCGAAGCGATTGAAATAGAAAAGGAAATAATAAAAGTTGCCTATTCTCTTAATCAATTCGTCAATAATGTCTCTTTTCCTGTTACCGAGCTCGTTACAAAACACGCAAACCTCTCCTGTTATATATTTCCTTCTTTTTTTTTCCTTCCTTTTACCTCTCATTACGTTGCGATACAACCCCGCCTTCGTTTGTTCCGTCCCTTACATAAATGGTCAGGATCATTTGATTTCGATGGAAAGCAAATCCGTCTTTTTCTCTTAGTCGGCATTTATTATTATCAGAGAAGGACGGGTCCGAATACGAAACTAACGTCGTCCCGGAAGTCAGTGATGCTTTCTGTCAGCGACTGCGAATCGTGATTACCAGCGATACCTATTTTCCTCCATAACCCCTTCCCTCTTCCTCCTTCTCTTGTCCAATAGTAATCTCTCTCTCTCTCTCTCTCTCTCTCATCTCTATCTCTTACCCTACAATTGTCTCCTCGAGGATAGCAGTGGATGCTCGCACGGTAATTGCGAATCGAGGTAGAGTCGTTAATGCGTCATAGCGTGCGCGTGCGATCTCCAACTCGCTGACGTCTGACGATAAAGCGCAGTCACTACTAAGGCGTGGGAACGAGATGAAGTTATGCGCGCGAGTTTATTTAACCTTCTCCTTCTAACTTTGACGTTTCAGTACTTACAATTAGAAATGATTTTTGACGATATAATATTTTGAATGACGAAGAGAAAAGTAAGCGTTATCGTATTAATTATAAATTCTATATTTCATTCTAAAAAATAAATAATCTTAATTAGGTGTCAACATCAAGAAAAACCATTTATCGGCTTATCGACGCGTCACTAATCGCAAAAGGAATGCGGAACAACGAAGATCGGCAATGATGCGTAAGGGACGCGCTTAACTGTAGAATTTCTAACGGTCATGCTTCGGTAAAAAGGCAGTAAACGCTGAGTGTTACGAGAGCATAGACGAAGATAGGTGCGAATTCATGCGTGTCACTCACATCGATAGGTATAACGCTTCTCGTGCGTTGCGAGAGTCTTCGAACGTGGTGCGTTAACAACGACGTCGCATAAGCCTTGCGTATCGAAGTGAGTCAATGAGCCATAGAAAGATAGAGAAAAAGATAAAAAAATTGAAGATGAAAATGAGAATGATACAAAGAACGAGAGAAATCTACATAGAAATACATATCTATATGTAAATATGTTATATGCGGAGATATAGAGAGCAAAAAACAGAATGAAAAATAGACGGTAAGACAAGGAAAATAGAAAGAGAAGGAATGGGGAGAAACGTTCCTAACACGCAAAGATGCTTCGTGTACGAGACACGTGGACTACATATCCCTACCTATTGGAGATAGGAGGATGAGGAAAGGATAAAAGGATGACATGTGACTTGTCATCGACGTCACGAACGTCGTCATCGAGTCGAATGGAAGGAAGCAAGCAGTCTTCTCGTTCCCACAGAGAAATGTATACTAATTAAGGCATGCATTGTCAGGATCAATGTGCAAAGAAGACATGCTAATTACATCTCGAAGATGTCTTTTTTTAAGCCGCGTCCCTTCTTTTCGACAGGGTAGCCCGTTCCACCTTTCCTCTTCTTTTCTCCTTCCTCAACACTCGCCTCCACAGACTTCGAGGTGAATGAAGCGCGAATCTCGCGCCCGCTTTCTTTTCCGCGTATGAAAGGGAGTCGTCTCTTTCTTTCTCTTTCTACGTTCCTATCTTTCTGTCTCTCCCTTTCGTACGCACGACACACGGTTGCTGTCTCACACGTGTGTATCTTATGCGAATCGACGTCGACTCGTTGCACATACTCTCAGACCTTCCACGCTACATTCTCGGCATTGTGCGCGTCACACACGTGATGCTACGACGTTTCACTCCGTCGCTTTATTCAATCCTTTATATCTGCGAGTGACTTTAATAGTCCTTCTATTACGTCGCCAACTTTTTTACCCCTTTTTTCTTTTATTTTCTTTTTTCCTTCTTTTCTTCTTTTTTTTTTATTATTCCTTCTTCTTCTCTTTCCTTGAAAAGGGCGGAGTTGTTTCACATTAACATCACGCTTTTCTGCGTAATAAAGAGCCTCACTTTTATTCCATTCGAATTGATCGTAAGCGTACGCGGAAACGTTTAGAATCGCCGTCTCGACACATTAAATCAAAGTCGTTCGCAAGAAATAAATATTAAGGTCGGAAGAGTTTGTTGCTTCCATCGCGAACGTAGATCACGTTGTGTTTATCGGCGAATATGAATCATCTACGTTTACCTTGGAGCATGCGTACCGTCAGAGATCGTTGTTTCAGTTAAATCAAACCATATAACTAAACGCTCTTGCGGCATAGGTCGTAGAAAGTTCTACGACGTTACCCGTATCTTATCTTGACTTGATTGTTTCTTGTAACTACGTATGTATGTACAACGATATTATGAATAATAAAACGCACAATTACAGCTTGGGTTACTTCGAAAGAATAAAAATTCTCATAGGTATTAATTGGGGACCGTTCACCAATGTGAAATTTGTGTTATAGATTGACGAATGACGCCGTAACCGTGGGCTGGTTGGTGCTCGGATATCAAAACACGGAAGGTAAGTCGAGAAAATCCTAATTTTCGAGATTTTAACGCAGTAATAATAATCGCATTATGAAATTAATAAGTTTGATCGATTGTAAGGGTAGTACTTGTTATAATTTATCTAATAAAAAGGTATTATTTAGAAATATTATTTTTCAAAAGTTTTTGAAGTAAATAATTTTGAAAACATCGCTCCAAAATACATTAAAAGAATTTGTATTTATTCTTTCCTTTATTCGGCATGCACAAACACGAGCGTTCGTGCGCACACACATCCAAGATCATAGTTACTAAAGGAAAAAAGTAATAGGAAAGATGTAAGACGACAGACACGATCAAAAGACCGGGTCAAGTTGCATATCTACACCTTCACGCTTCGTTAGGCATTCCTTTGAGGCAAATACATTTCCTCCGTACGTCCGCAAAAAAAGGAAATAAGAAGAGTGCGAGAAAGGGTGAAGGGAAAGAGTCGACGATCTCATAGACAAAAAACTAAGCGACCGCGTAACGTCGCACTTTGATTCCATCCCTTTTCTTTCGTCTTCTTTTAAAAAGTTTTGTACGCCGTCCTCCCTATATGATTGCTCGGGCAAAGAGCTGAGGTCTTTCGACTCGGCTATATCGTGTAGAGTAAGAGGAGTTGGAATGTGGAGGAGACGTAGAAGGACGAATAGAAGGAGGAAGGGGTGAATGCTTAGAATTTAAAATGCATTTCATATCGTTACGTAGTACCGACTTGCTCGTCGTTCTTCTCTCTTTCTATCTCTCTCTCTCTCTTTCTACCATTTCGAAGATTCTCGTTTCTCTTGGCCTCTCTGCTCGAACAGACGGCATATATATCTTTATGAACGCATCTGGAGTAGACAAGTGCATTAAAACCTCGGGCGTTAGTTCAAGCTTGAAGAGGGAGGAGGAGAAGGAGGAGGAGGTGGAGGAGGAGGAGGGTTGGGTTGGGTTGTAGGAGGGTAGATGGAGGGCCAGGAGGACACACAAAGGAATGCAAAGTAAGAACCACCGGGATCCCTTCCTCTCTTTCTCTTTCTCTTCTCTCTCTTCTCAACGTCGCTCCCTTCGTCCCTCCACACCAACTCGTCTCCATCCGAGCTGGTATCACCGTCGCCTCTTCCTCCAACTCCATCCATCTCCACCTCCTCCGCAGAACGCGCCGGCTCCTCTTCCTTTACCGTATCGTTTCTCCCGTGGCGGAGGTTACAACGCATTATCATACAAGGCAGCCCTTTCCTCCCCTTCCCTTAATTGTTTTCCGCCAAGCTACGTCGCGAGCGAATTCTACCACCACCATCACTACCAACCTTCCCGCTACTACTACCATCTTCTCCTTTTTCTCTTCTCCAAACCCTCTCCTGACCTCTTCTTCTTCATCATCATCTTCTTCTTCTTCTTCTTCTTCTTCTTTTCCTTCTTCTTCTAACACCACCGTGATCACCTGCTGAGAGAATCAAACAACGCGACAAATATATTTTTGTTCCCTTTGCGAGCAAATGTTACTCTGCCTCACAACCATCTTCTCTCCCCACCTCATCCCTTTCTTCCTTGTTTTAAAACAAAAGGTAAGGCAACGAGCGTGGGTGGTCACTCTCGGAGGGTGCCGAATTTCGCTCTTTCAACACCAATCGACGGTTCCGTAATAGTCGACATCAAAGGATCGCGAAGCTTTGTGCATTGATAATGGCGAGACTTTTCTCTCGAATCGGTGCGAGAGACGTCTACTCTTTTTCTTTCTCATTCTATATATATATCTTTCTGTCTTCTTCTCTCTCGAGAACGTTCTCTCGTATTCCTTTCGATATTTCGACCACAAGTCTACTCCGTTTCTTACTTAATTTATTCTCCGCAAGTTTTCGCGCCTTTTACTGATCGCACCGGCACACTCTTCCGTGATAATTCCTTCCTTTGGGTGGCTGAGGGTTCTTCAACATTACGAATATTTCTTTCCCCCTTCTTTCTCCCTACCTCTCCCTCTCCCTCTCCCTCTCCCTCTCTCTCTCTCTCTGTTTCTTTTTCTTTTTTTTTCTCTTTCGATCATTCTCATACCCTTCTTCACCCTCTCATCTTTCTCTCACCTCGTAATAACGATCGTACTTTATCTCGGCGCAAAACACTCTCGATATCTTTTATACTACTTCTCCCATTTCTCACGTTTTTTTTTCCACCGCTATGGGAAGCTTTCGAATATCGCTGATAAGAAAATCGATCGAGAGCCAATGATAATGGCGATAAGGCTACAAAGAGGAAACCTTATCGCCTGTGAAATTACTGAACGCAAGCGCGACGTTCCGCGCAACTAATGTTCGTTTTCCTTCAAGTTCCATATCGACATATGTTTAAGATGGTACCAATTCAAGCGCGATTAACCCCAGGAGAAACGTTGTAACATTTCTCAAACTCTCGTTAAGGGACTTCGATTAGACTGGATTTTAGTCCGCCCTATTTTCGGACACTTCAATAGGCCAATTTACAAAACCTATTCTTCCTACACAAACATGAGAATTTCGACTAATTATCCCGTTAATCGGCTAATCTTTCGATTTTTATCAACGTAATTTATTTGCTGTTAAATATTATAGATAAATTAATTAATCGTTGAAACTGAAATAATTGTAAAAACTAACGTTGTAGTTTCGTCACGAAAGAGAAAAAATATCGTTTTCATTAATCAGTTCACTGATATTATTCGGGTCTCATTCGAAAGCCGACAGAATCGGGATATGTCAGTGTTAAATTGTATTCTTCAGTTAAGTCGTAGAAATCTTAAGTCTTATACATAATAATTAGGTGTTTTTAAGAAAGTATATAAAAAAAATTTGATTATCTATCAAAACTAATTGTTTGAGGAAATAATGATGTTATACAGTGAGTGTCCTTTAAAATGGTATATATTGGTATATTATAACAGATAAAAACAGGAGGAATATCCAATTTTTTCATGTTTACTAATTGATCTTTCTTTGTTTTTATAGTTAATTCAAAATTAGCTTAATACTAATTAAAGTAAAAATAATACGCACAAAGTACATTTGTTTAAAAATTATGTATCTATTAATATACTTTGAATATCATACAATTTCAATCTGATATTTTATAAGATGAAAATTTTCAACCCAAAGTTATCACTGATCGGGAACGTTAAAACAAATGTAATTTAGTTTAAATAATTACATTAAAATTTCACGAATTAACGGATATGACAAAGTAATTTCAACAGATACATTATTTCCTGTTTTGTCGTTCAACGTTTCTTCTGTATTTTACGTACCGTGTCGAAACATTATACAGCCTGCATGTACTGTACACAACATTGTACAGTAAAAAATTAATTAATTCTCTCTATCGCTTCGTAAGTTCTTAGGCCCTGTTATTTAATTAATAAACTTAAATATATTAATAACCGTAATATCAGAATTACGCATCATTCGTTACGATTTATCCAAATGTCGTGCTAATCGCTAATAGATTGTTTTTAAATCTTTTTTCTTTTTATTCGAGTACAACACGTTGAAAAAGTACCAGACTGATTACAACTGAGTACAACTTGATTAGCTTAAACACATTTCATAGATCATTTATTTTACGAACGATATAAAGATATACCTAAGCAGATCTGTACAGATGTAAATTTGTTGTCAATTGTCAAGCGTAATTAACTCGATCGAATATTCTCGTCGTAGCAAAAGGAACGAATAATTGAGATAAAATTATAAGAGGTGCGCCGCTTATGTCACGATTTCGAAGAGAGGAGGAAACAAGTAAGTCTCGAGCGAAAAGAGGCGCATAAGTGCGCGAACGCGTGACCAGCTTTTGTCGAATGCGAGACGAGGCGAATCGAGGAGAATAAAAGAGGAAAAAGAGAGAGAGAGAGAGAGAGAAAGAGAGAGATCGAATAGTCGGCAAGCAAGAGGAGAATAGTGAAGGACAATGCATCACATCGGCACGTTCTTCCGGAACGATCCTTCTTTTTTTTCCACCTACGCTTACATTTTACGTGCAGACACAAAGTATACACATATATAGACACATATTTTATAATGCTATGCAAGTACCTCACCCACGAGATTAGTTAAGTGAATGGGGCTGGATCTTCGCTGGCTGGGCCTCTCCTAACGTGATTGGACCCCGACCGATTAGTTAGCATGGCCAATCGTATACGAGATAACCTCTCCGCAAGTTAAAAAAAAAAAGGAAATAAAGGACTCGCTCGCTGAAGTTGCGCATTGGATACGTTGCGACACGATTCGCACGCGATCCGTGCGATAAATCATAGGACGGAAGTCTTTCGAAACGGGAAATGTTGTTCGGTCGACGCGCGATATTGTCTTTTTCTCGTTTCTCTTTTGTTTCTTTTTGATTTTTTTCTTTTGTTTTCGTTTCTCTCTCTTTTTTTTGTCATTCGGTGGCGGGGGAGGGAGGTTAGAGGATTAAGGACAAAGTTTGTCGTAGAGTCGCTCGATATCGCGTTTATTTTCTCTTTTTAGTATGGATGCCTCGCTAGGATTTGACAAATCGTTGCAGTCCGTGTGAGCGGACGTAAGTGATTTCTATCGGTAGGTTTTCTAAGAAAAAAAAAATCCACCAAAGAAAGGAAGATAAAAAGAGATATTAATCGTTAAAGCTTAGACGGCTTCGCGTGTTAATCGTTCCAATACTACGTTATTTTTCTGATCGCGAGGTTGTTTACGTAAAAAGTGCAAACTGTTTCCGCCGCGAATAGATTTCCACCGTCCTTGGTCGTGTTCTCCCGCTAAAGGAAAATAAATACTGTACGGAGTAAATGGAGTTTCCATGCGACTTTGCACGCGATTTCCAACCGATAATTAACGCAAAGTAGGACTCACTTTCTCTCTATATCTCTACGTTGCGAACAACGTTTGAAAATCATCGTATGGCGATGGTCATTTTCCTAATCGCGGAAAACTACGTGTTGGGAATGATAGGGGAGGATCTTTCGGTCATAGTAGGATAAAAAAGAACGAGTGTAGCGGTAATGAAAATTAAACAAAAGAAATACAAATGAACGTATGAAAGAAACACGCAAACAATTCTTCGAGCGGATAATGCAACACGTTAAACGAGTATATATCGATTTGTAAAAACTTAAAAAGTATTATAAAGATTTCATTATTCAATTGAATTGAGAAGAAAAACTTTACTCGTGAAAATGAAAAACTACAAAAAATTATCTTTTATTACAAAAGATTCTACTTCAAAAAAAGATCGAAATACTCATAGGTTAATGATATGGTGTGTGTTTATGTGTGCATGTGTATGAAGAGACACAGGATTATCCTTGCACATGCGTAAAGACGCGTATGTACATGTGTACGTGAAATTACGTGATGTGCGTGCCTCGTGAGAGAATGCTTGCTAGACCCGATCAACCCCTCGACATGTGAGAGAAAGAAAGAGAAAGAAAGAAAGATAGTCCTTAAATCCGCTCATTTTGCGGACTCATTCAAAATCAAGTTGATCATAATCAAGAATTGACTATATCTAATGGAAATACATAGTAATGTTAGTAGATGAACAAATATCTTGCTTTTATAAAGATCATTAGTTTTCGTAATATACGCGTTACTGTTCTAGTTATTAATAATATTTAATAAGAAGAGAGATGACTCACAAGAGAGATAAATATTCCGACTTGGCGATCTAGGAAAGAATACCGAAGTCCGAAAAGAATAATAAAGGCACGAAGAATGCGACGGTTCTTTCGAGATATCGACATTATCGTCCGGGCAATATTTCCGGTTCCTGCCTAAGAAGCGTGCTTTCGAAGATAATTTCGTTATCGCACTGCACCGCTAGACCCCGTCTGTCCGTTATATGCTCCATCTTTCTCACTTTTTTCTCTTATTCTCTTTTTCTCTCGAAAAGAGAGAAGACGATGATGACGTCGACGACGTCGACGACTGCTAAACGAAGGGCTGAAGAGAAGGACGGAGAGAGAAAGAGGCAGGATAATTAAAGAGGGAGAGTAATCCTGAATCAGCGTCATCGAGCGAGCGAAACGTATCCTCCCCCTCCAACTTCTATCTCTTGCTCACTCTTCTCTTTTCCTCTCCTTCGTCACTACCAACCTCCCCCTCATCCTACCCCTCATCCTCCCCCTTATCCTCGTCCTCTTCGTCATCCTTGTCCTCCTCTTTCTCCTCTTTCTCCTCTTACTCCACCACCATCGTCGACATCCTCCTCCTCCTCCTCGTTGGGCGAACCAAGCGGATGCACATTGTGCGTCGTTCTTGCGCGTCCTCTTGTCATCGTGCAAAGAAAATCTTGCCTCTCAACCGGGAGCGTCGACGCAGAAAACTCGGTGTTAGTTATTACCTCTCCGTCTTCTCTCGGTTCTATCTTCTAGGGAATAATGAATAAACGTCGCAGAGAGACAGTAGATTTCTTAAAGTGACGACGTCCTCAATATTTCCTCTATGTAAATAGTTCCAGTTAATTCTTATTCTAATAATAAGTCAGTATTTAAAAGGATTTGATCAGATAATTTAGTTGAAATGGTTAAAAAATAATTGAAAATTGAATAAATTTATGAATAAGATAATCGAACTTAAGGATATGTTCTCAAGCCTAATAAGAAAATATAAAAAGAAATAAAAAGAAATTCAGAGAGCGGGGAGAAAAAGAAAACAATAAATGATCAAAAGCATTGGATTCTTGAGCAAGGAAAAATAAGGAGGAGAGACGTAGTAGAAGGAGAGGTAGCAAAAAGGAAAGAATTTAAGCCGGAGGCGATCGGAGATGAGGAAGATGGAAAGGTAGAAAGGAAAGAGTGCAACGGCTGCTGCAACAGCGGTTGCAAGCGAGCCGAGCATCGAGCGGTTGAAGCCATCGGGCCGGCTCGTCTCACGACTCGCGGTATAAAACAATATTGATTGGTCGTACAATGCGGGTGGAGATCGTGGGGTGGGTCGCTCCGCTGTTGGGCTAGCTGGAGGGAGGATACGAGGGGCCGAGAGGGGGTGAGAGAAAGGCGAGGAGGGTGGACCGCGATGCATTGTGCTCGCTGCGTCCGGTCAAACTTTTCATCGTCCCTCGTACCCTCTCCGTCGGCTGGTGCTCTGGCGGTTGGAGGGACGCCATCTCTCCTACCATCCTACCATCCCTCCATCCCTCCGTCCCTCCTTTCCTCTGCCCCCGCCGTTCCTCATCCTTGCCACCCTCCTTCCGTCTCTCTCCTTTTTCCTCCTCCTATTCGCCGATAATTATTGCAGTCCGTCTCTCTGTTACCAGCTTTCCCGATTCTTTCCAACGGCCATGTCAAGCTTAAAAGCCGCGAACTGCGAGCAACTTCCATGAACCTTCTGTTTTTCGCACAAAATGACGTTTCTCCGTCGATGCGTTCTGTGCGTTTCTATCATCTTTATCCCTCATTCTATTTCTCTTCCTCTTTTGCATTCATAGGGTCACATTCAAGAGATTCTTTTATCTATGAATATTATTTCATTTTTTGTTAATATTAAATCAGTTATTTATTTCTTTATCCACCTACCGATAGAACCTTCCATTTTCTCTTTCAATAGATGCGTTTCTCTCCTTTTCTTGCTCTTTATACTCGATGCTTTTTCGCGTACCGAAGAGTCTTTATTAAACGACGTTGGCCGTCGATGCGATCGAGCTTGCCTAGACGAGACTCCTGAGTCTCTCTCCTTCTACCTTTCTCTCTTTTCCTCACTAATGAACACGGTATGCTAGCGCTGATGCATCCCGATGCATCCGATGGACGATGTGTGTGCTCCGAAGTGAGCAGAGAGAAAGAGGAAGAAGTCTGGAAGAGAAAGAGTAAGAGAAACTAGACAGAGATAGATAGAACTCACTTTGAAAAGCTACGATACAAGCTGCTCTCTTGCAACGCGCGAGGCCAGGCTTGTCTACCTACTACTTTTCAGCATCCTCTGGAAGCTACTGTAAGCTTCGCTTTCCAGACTGAGAACGTCCGAAGTATCGTGTAGTTACGCGATAACTTTCCCGCCACCGACTCGGCCTCGCCAAAACAGCGATACTTTTTCACGATACACACGTTAGTTCGATGTTACCGACTCACGTTTTCCATCTTCATCCTAGATACACACCCGAGCGTTCGACCGAGTGAGCTCTTCACGACTTCGCGATTGCTTCGACCGTACTCAGCCGAAAAAAGTCCCTCTGATTTACATCGCGCGAAACGCCAACTTGGCCTGAAAACCATGCCGCGTTTCTGACCCACCCCCGTCAGACGAAAATAAATATCTTCGATAATCCGAAATATCTTCTTCCTCTATCTTTTTTTCCTTTTTTGTTCCTCTCTTTCTATGAAAGAAAACAGACTGCCAATCGTCTACCTAGTTTCTATTAGTCATATTCGAATTAAATCTACTAGAGTGATTATTTTCAACAAATTCGTATAATCTCGATCGATTATTTATTGAAATTATTAGGTAAGTTAAATGATTTCTATTTAGATGTAGAAATTTGGTTGTTTCTTTATGCGATAAAGAAGAAAGAAAAATTAATTGTTATAAATTTATTAGATATATGTAACCAACTTCGATACTTCGTTTACATATTTCTGACACTTAACAACAACACACGAGGTTTGATTAAAACCGATATACCTTACATTATTTGAAGAGAAAGGGATGACATTTCTCAAGGTTTTTTTTCTTGTGTCTACTCGATGCTTGGAATTCCGAGAGTAGGAAGAACGAGGACGAAAGCGAGGATCGAAGTTCGTTCTTAGGTTCGTCCCTAAATCGAAAGACCGACGGAAACGAGGGAAAGAAAGAGGGGATGGGTGGAGAGAAAGACGTGTTCGATTTGTTTCGAGATTGTTTCGCGAACGATTTCGTCGGGTAAGCTTTTGGGGGATGAGAAAGAACGATGGGAAGAAGGGTGGACATTCTTCGAGCTTGGAGAAGAGCCTCGGTGTAATTTATTTCTTGTCGGATCTGTTCGATGGCCGGTGACCACAGGATGCCTGACGAGGGTTACGTTAGTCTTCGAGAGTATCATTTTATACTCTTACATTTCGCGAGAACAACTATTTCGGAATCAATTAAACTATCGGCTGGCGAGCGTAGTAAGCGATTGAATCGTTAATTAGCTGCTGTTTCGTCTTCTCCCACTTTCTCCACTACATATACTCGAGTCTTGTCTTTAGGTATCTTCACAAAAATGTATTATTTTACGTAAAACATCATAAAAACGATAACTTCTCACGATATTAGAAACGAAACACAAAGGTCGACGGTAACCCATGAAGAAGAGAGGTTAAATCGACTAACCGTGCAAATCTTTCTCTATAGTTTATATATTTCTATTTCTCTCTCTCTCTTTCTCTCTTTCTCTTATTTCTCCCGTTTTTCTCTTTGATTCTACGTAAAATTGTGGAAAGTTAATCTCTCGCCGTCTGACGTATTTTCAATACGCGCGTCACACGAGGGAAGATCGTTGTCCTATGGCAATAAAGTGGAGATATCTGTGACCGGGGAAAAAATAATAGTCGTCGAAGTAAAATACCTATCGTATGGAAACGTGTAACGAAAATTACGTGAAAGATTAAAATACTTTAAATCTTTCGAATAATTTCGCTTAATCCGAAATAGATAAATCTTTTTTTCCGATCTTGTTTTTTTTTAAACCAATAAAGGGAAAGAGAAAACAGCTCGATATTAGAAAGATTACTCTTTTGTTTCAAATCGACGCGATAGTACTTCAATAATATCTCGATATCGTCACTCACAGCCGTTTTTTCCCTTAGGACGTGATCTAATCTTGTCCACCTTTGAGTAAAACTTACGTGTAAAATGAACGCACCTTTCGACGTTTCGCACTCAGGATACGCTGTCGACGTTGTTGTTCGTGGTTTCAAATAAAATACAAAAATACAAAAAAAAGAGAGAGAGGAATGGAAAGAAAACAACGGTGACGATTCCACGAATTTTCCAAAAAGAGTGAGAGAGAGTTTCAGAGGGAAAGAAAAAATAAACAAAAAATGGTCGGTGAAAGAGGATGAAAATAGGGGAAAAAGGGAGGGAAGGAGAGGGGGAAACAAAAATCGCTGGAGACTCATGGAACGAGTGCGGTCCGTCAAACGAACTGCTTCATAAAAAATAATTGTGCCCTTGCCATTCGTACGCGCGTCAGTACGCGATGACGGAAACAAGAGAGCAGATTAAAACAAAAAATTCATCGGCGTATGTTTTCTAAGCTGCGGGCCTCGATCAAGCCCTTCGGAGGGTCATGAATAAAGCATGAGTGTCTTTCTTTCTCTCTCTTTCTCACATATATTCTCTCTATTTCTCACTCTCTCTTTCCTATACGCGCGCGCGCGCACATGTGTATTACGACGGGATACACAACTTGGTAGAAACCATAACAGCGCGGGCGCAAGGAAGTTTCAAGCTCGATTTTATGCGACCAGTTAAACGAATAAATGTGCAAATTTGACGAGGCGTAACTGCCATTTGAGACACACGTTTATATACACCTATATACGTATAAACGAGCGCTTATGTACAAACGTGTGTGTTAGATGCCAACTCTGTTAGGGATGTGTTGTTTGCGCGCAAGCGCGCCATTGTATGTACTTTTTGCGCCTAAGTAATAAAATCACTGTGACGAAGAGCAGAACTAGGTGTGTTTTTCTGCGCGCAGGACCGTGAATAAAAAAAATAATTAATTGCCGGAATATAGAAATCTATATATATATATATATATACCGATCATCATACATATATCATATACCGATTCATATATATCCGTTCACGCATACGTTTATATTCATATATATATGTATATGCAAATTTTGAAGCGTCGATTGATTTACGAAAGTGCGCAAATCTCCGAGGTAGGAGTCGTAATTTCATGAATAGAAGAATAAAAAACATAAAAAAATAGATATAAAAAATGCGTTTATCGACGGACTCGATTTTTGTTTTTACCTACAAGCCAACGGCTGATCGGAATGCGCGCGTGCACGGCCGTACTTTTACGCGTCTGTGGGGCATTGTATTTTTTTTTGTTTTTTTATTCACATTTTTTATTGTTGTTCTCTCTCTCTCTCTTTCTCTCATTCTCTCTCATTCGTTTTCTTTCTCAAACCGTTACCAATTCGATGGTCCATTATATCCGGTTACAACGGATATTACGGATAATTAAGCACTGGATGTTGGCGTTTAATCAAGTGCATACGTTGTATGTGTGTACGTACGATATATTTACTTTGTTGGAACAGCGAGATGCGTTCGTTTAACGATCTCGTCATAGTATCTAGATCTAGAATAGTTGTACTCACTGTATTTTTGTTAAGAATTTGTTGGGATGAAGATGAAGATTATGGTTTTCTCTGTTACATTGAATTATAAGGATGAACAAATCTATAGGATATATAAAATATAGATCGAAGCTCTTTCTTTTGGACCATCTAAATGATTTTTAAACAATAGAACATTTATTTGATTTATATCAATCGTTCGATCATACAGCTTATTATTAGGTATAATTCAACGAGGAATGAATATTCTCTCGAGAACTCGAATTTATAAAACCTTAAAAGCCACGAGCATCGAATTATCCCACTCGGAATGTCTTTATCGGCGAGTCTATTAAGAAAAGCCTAAATTCTAAAGCTATTAATGATGAGTAAAGTTGAAAGTACAATTTGATCTTGACGATATTTAAAAACGAAAATAATGTTCTGAGCTGTAAATAATATAAAATAGAATATTACAAAAATAAAAGAGAGATCCTTTTCGATAAAAATCTAGGATTTTTATCGAAAAAAAGGATGCTAAGAGATTTGTCTCATGCGAGAATAAAAGAGAGAAAGCACGTAGAAATATAGACTATGGACCAAGAATTGAAGAAAAGTACAAGAGAATAAGAGTGAGAGAGAGAGAGAGAGAGAAAGAAAGAAAAAGAGAAAGAGAGTGACAAAGAGAGTGACAGAGAGTGAGCTTTTTCTGTACTCGAAAGTAAGTGGCTGCCGGAGCATCGTATGTGGCTCACAAGTCCACAGGTGTCCGTGGACAATAGCTCGTGTGTCCCCCTTCTCAACACACTTACGTACAAGCTCTTGGTAATGTGCGCGCTCGCGCACGCCAAAGCTCGTCTCCAACAGCAGCAGCAGCAGCAGCAGCTCTTCCTCTCATTTCTTCTACTACTCTTACATATGCGTGTGTGTACTTCGAAAAGGGTGGACGAGAAAAGTCTCTTAATTTCCGTGGCTGCGTGACAAAGGGAGGAAAAAACGAGCGCTCGAGGAAAGAAGCAAAGGTAGAAGAAAAGGACGATGTCTCACCCTCTCTTTCTCCCTTACATTTTTTTCTTTCTCTTGTATCTTCTATCGCGAACTCACGGGAGGTAAACAGAAAGAAATAACCGACGACAAGCGGAGGGTGCACAGTCTCTACCTCTTCGATATAAACTTACACATACGTACACTTACAGATGTGTTGTTCATGTATCGGACAACTATGATTCTTTTTTTTTCGTCTTTCTCTCTCAACGTGACTTTAGCCCTCAAACGAATACACAATCTCCTTACATGACGACGATGATTATGTAAAGTTCTTCATACTGTAATACGTTTCTTTTCTAAAAGCAGGGATAATTTCTTCTTTCTTTTTTTATTATAATGGTTGACATTGAATATGTAGTTAAGTTGAAATTATAATTAGTTTTTCATGAGTTAATGCGCATGGTAGTATATTCTTTTTGTTTACAATTGCTAAATGAATATTTTGTTCTAAAATCGGAGATGATAAAAAAATTAAAAAAATTATGAAAGGGGAAATATAATAGAACGATAATCGAAAAATTAGTTCAGAACGTTAAAAGAATAAAAAGCAAAAAAAGAAGTAGGATGGATTCAAAAAAGTAAAGAAATGGTATCTAAGGAAATCTGGGCCATTCTCAATCGTTTCTTCTATTAAATCCATTATCCGTCGTAGTACGTCCATTATCTCTGTGGGCGCATCGATTTCGGCATCTGCCAAACGAATGACTGGCAAGCGAACATTGGTTATGTCGAGCTGCAGCTGAAGAATAGGAAGAGGTCAAAAAGAAGATGAAGAAACGTCTCGAATTACTTCATCCCAACGCGAAACGTTGTTCCGAACCAAACACTCGCCATAATCCGTGGAATCCTAAAGAAAAAGGTTCATCATCTGCTTGTCTCCTTCTCGTTATGAATATCCGTTTACGAAAATCGTATAATAGTGTTTTGGGTTCGTTTCTTCAAGCCTCGTGTTTTCGCCGTTTTGTGGTAGAAAACAGAATCGACGAGTCGATCTCTTTCCTCGAAAAGACCCTTTATCTCGAGAAACTCCTTTGTCGGTGCTCGGCCGTGCGTCGCGACTCTGCATATATTTTGAATCTCGTAAAGGATCGGTCGTATATGAATATGAGTCTGTATGCGTGAGCGTGTATATGCATCTATGTATATACGTACGAACGCAGTCTCCCGTTTGTGAGATATGATCGAGAGCATCCTGCACTCGCCGGAAGAACAAGAGCGTTTCTCGTCTACTCCACCTCCTCCTCGATGCTGACGGATGTTGACGGATGTCGACATAACAGTCTCTTCCTACCTTCCACCCGTTAAATATTTATCCCGACAACGCGACAGCCCATTTAGGAAGAAGAAGTCAAACCCACAATGGTCTACCCTTACAAAAAGCAGACTCGTGAGCAAAAAGTCACGCGTCTTGGTAAAACGGTGCTCTCCCTCACATTAGCTTTTCTAAACGTAATCGAGATTCAACTGGGACAATAATACTTCCGGAAATACCAGCTGAATATGTTGGAAGAATATCTTTTCAGTTAGTTCGTCCTTAATGCATAGAAAAATGTGCACTTTTATTCGAGGACTCCTTTAAAGGTCACTAGCTTTTCTAACAATATCATCAGAATTTTCTAAGGAAGCAAAGATTTTAAAGTCGAACGAACGTACTGATGAGCTTATGGCAACGCACTTGCACGTACGGTCTAATAGCGGAGAAGTATCGTGCGAATGCGCATCGCCGAGCTCGAGGGTTTTGTCTCCTGCTTCCGAGTAATTTCCTCGTAACGTCAATTTTCCTCGAGACTACTAACCCTTCGCGGCTCGTTCGAGCGCCCTCTGGGAAAACAAAGGTGTCACTTCTTCAAAGAGCTCTCGGCTCTACTCTCTCTCTCTCTCTCTCTCTTCCTCTCTTTCTCTCTCTCTTTTTCTCTCTTCAGGGACTCGTTCACCCGCGTCTTCTCGCCCGGAAAGATCTCGACGCGCTCTTCTTTCCCTCTCTTTCACTCTCTTTCTCTATCTCTTCTTATCTCCCTTAGTTTCCCAGAGCGAACCATCCATCCGTCTCCTTCTATAGACTTTATCCCAAGTATCCCAAGATTCTCGCCTCTTACCCTAGCAAATTTCCCCGGTCCCCATCCTCGTCTCCGGCCAAGAAAACACTTTATCTCTCTAGGGGTAGCTTCAACAGGTTAGAGAGAAGACGTTGGAGAATGAGAGGGTGTGAGTGGATCGTCTTGGAGTCATCCCTAAGGAAAACACCCTCAAACTCTAACATCCGGGAGCTTCCTCAGGCCCTAAGAAAGAAAGTCTACCAATTCTCTTCTTCCTTCTTCCCACACCATCATTTCTCTTCTTCTTCTTCTTCAAGGCAAGTTTTCTTAGCCCCTTTATGGACGAGAGAAACTTCCCTTCAAGATTTTCCAGACCAAAGCTCGCCACTCGGGTAACCTGTTGATGAAAAGAAGAAACGTTCCGAGTTGAAAGATGATAGGAAAGAAGGAGTGTTTTCTTACGATAACAACAGAAAAGACATCTCTGAGTCTCTTCCCTCTTTTCGCTAAACCCTTTTAAGGGAACAAGATATCAACTTGTTGCTGCTCAAGAGTTCTATTCTCTGAATGAGTGTTTGAACCTCCAATAATGTTTTCTCCTATTTCTCTTATTTCTCATTTTTATATAGAATATAATATATCGATAATAATTGTCCAGAAAATATGAAAAAATATTATTTACGCTATCAGTTACCAAGAATGATATTTTTTTTTCTTTATATCTAAATCGTTATCGTTCAAATTACTCGTTAATATTTATGATTAGAAATCTCGGCATGCTAAATCGTTTCTCATTTATATCTTGACTCAAAGTGCGAATCTTCTTGTAATTATTTACATATTTAATCACTTGCACCGTAATAACAGCTCTAACGAGTCTCATTAGTAGGGAACTTAATTAAAGATACCTACCTTGTTCGTGATAATCTTTTCTATCTCGCGAACTTAATTTGTAACATATCATCTATGTGATAAGTCCATACGTCATTTATTTTTCTGGGCGTTACAAACTTCTGTCACATCTTCGTCGATACCCAGGCAGAACCATTAAATTTCTAGCAATTTGCAACTTGGAATATGTTTTTTCCGCGCTACTTCGAATTAATCTGACGAAACGGTGTAATTAAAATCTGAAGGATATAAATTATGCTCAGTTGAATTTATGACGTAGTCATTAAGTGGAATAAAGACAACGTGTCACTCTTTTGAAAGATCAAAAGATATAGATAGATAGAGAGAAAAATTAAAACCATAGGTATCCTTATATGGTAGATGCGTTCAATAACATCATATTTGAGAATTCGATATTAAAAATATAAATATTCTAAAGGAAAATTATAAATATCTTTAATAGTTTAGAAAATAGTTATTGTAATATTTTTTGTTATGTCAAAAGTATAAGAAATTATGTGAAATAGTATTTCTGTTAGAAAATAAATAAGCAAACGAAGAAGAGAAGAGGATCGAGAAATATATACGACACAATGCGATAAGGAAAGTGGACGTTTCTTGATATTTCCTGTGAGAAATGTTCAAGGGTATTCATTCGGAAAACACTTGTTGAGCATCGAGCTAAGATTGTTCGAGCTAAGAAGCCACTTGTTGCTTCCTCCTTTCTGCAAGGAATCCACTGTCCCGTTCCAGAATACTTGTCTTTTCTATATATCTAATATGTATATCACATATATCAATTATTTTCGTCTAATTATTTTCAAATATAAACGAACTTAAACATGGATGAAAGCTTTTCCTTTTGCACGTCTTAAACGTAAGATAAAATCTATTTATTCTCGACATAAATAAAACACTTTGAAATATAAAATTATAATGACGATTTAACAAATGTAAATGTACAAACATATATATAGTCTGTAACAAGCAACTTTGGAAGCTAGCATTTTCCTCATTTAATTGCAATTATAAGTTCCTGGTAATTATCAGAGAATCGATAGGCATTTCCAGACTACAATTCATTATCGTTGTAGAACGCGTGCACAGAGAGTCCGTGTATACTATCCTTCCGTTTGCCGTCCGAGAATATTCCATAACTACTCTCGCGATTAGATGCAGGGGGCGTCTCCTCTGGAGCTACGGAGCCACGTGTTCCTATCTCAATTTCAGCAGCCGTTGTAACTTTTACGTACACGATATAAGCCCCCCTGCGCGATCGAATATGCAGCGAGCCGTCGAATAAACGACTTTAGACATGGAAATGCAGTTGCTAACCGTCACCGTAAAAATAGGACCGCATACGTTGAACTTTCGATCAGTGAATACTAATACCAAAGTGCGATCGTTATCTATAGGCCGAAACGGTTGAGAGTATATAGCTGGCCTCGCCGATTGTAGTTACCATGAAATCATTCTCTCTGTGCCTTGAAAGAATACTTCCTAAAGCTCTTTCTCATCGTCCACCTCGTTGAAATAGTTTGCGTTAAAGCCACTTTTCCAATACAATTAGAAAAGTTATTTATTATGTGATGAGTGCCAGCATACATAAGCCTATTCATATAAATACATGTTCTTTGATCTTCAAATGATATATGAAAGTACAATTTGATTTATAAAATAATTTGTTGTATTTTTCCAGAACTAGAAAATGTCTTTAAACGTTTGTCCGATAATATGCGTTATCGAATTCGAAGGAGATAAAAAGGAAAACGTTAGTCATGCGCTCATGGCAGTCCGCTTTTAATGAATTTCCAGTGAGTTAACTCAATGAATGGCAAAGCTTAAAGAAAAAAACAGCTCTAGCCCCGGGTTTTCTGCGATGATTAGATTCTGGCACGTGTCTATTGTATATCCGTTGACGTGCCACCCTCTCCTCTTTTGCGCACATGCGCCTATCACGCCTGCTTCTGCCTTGATCGTTCTAAGACGATGCTCCTAACTGCGTTCCAACAAATTTATTATTGCTAATTGTGAAGATATTTCGACTTATTTTCCAAATTAATCTCATGCATACAATGAAAATGTTACATACTTACAACATTAGAAGAATGTTTTATGATCAACAAGTTTTCAATAATATCATATAAACAATTAAAACTATGTATTTATTAATTAAAAAAGAAAAACAATATATGAATTCTTAATCGATATGATGTATACGATGTTAAAAGAAAAAAAAATCTTATACGCTTAAATGAAACAAGAAGATATCTTGTTGTACTGGTATTAAAGCTAATTCTATATCCAAGAGCCGGCACGAACGTGCGATTAGAGGGGAACTCTTAATCGTCTAATCATCGTGGAACACTAACCAAGTACCCTTCGATCGTGTTCGACGTGGTTTGACGTTATATCAGAGAGGGAATATTTGATTGATGATGGAAAGTTAGGAAATGGTGGGGAGACTAAAATAGAGAAGGAGGGAGAAATAAAGAAGTAGAGAGAAGATGGAGAATAAGAGAAAGAGAGAAAGAAAAAGGGAGAATAAGAGAAAGATGAGATCTTCTCCGGAGGAAGATTTCCATCGATGCGACGGGATTTGATTTTCAACCCCATCGTCCTTTTGATACCGCTGCGGGGGTGGCCCTTCTACTACGACGACATCGTCGTTCTTGTCGTAGTCGACGTCGAGTAGAAACGATTGACTCGCGTTCCTGGTTATTGAGTTACGCAACAGCACGAAAAGCAGTCGACCAAGTTCTTTGTCTACCGGTCTGCCATCTGTCACCCTGAGAAGGCTCGCGAACAAGCGAGCAAACTATGACATGGTAGAAGGGTGTGGGCGGTTACTGCAACGCTTCCTCGTATGTAAACGCTTTCTCGTTCACCAACGCTCGAGAGCGATGGAAACGTTCGCGACGCACGCCAATATGTAAGATACGATCGAGATAAAAGCGAGATAGCACGACGAGTATAAGCGGACCTTCGGGAACGCTCCTATCGGGTATTGATTTTCTTCTGGCGAACGACGTCGCGTCGTGAACTGGTCGAGCCATGAGAGAGAGCTTTATTAATTCTCAGTTGGAACGTGCTAAAAGAGAAAAAAAATAAAGGTAAATAAATAGATTAATAAATAAAGAGATATATAAGATTATTATGAAAATGTTTTATGAGTACTACTATACGCATACTATAATATATACAAGGATTGGTTGAAAAGTTTTGAGCCTAGACAAAATAAAATTCTTCTTTTTTTATTTTTAAATAAAAGTTAGCTTGACCGATAAAAATGGTTTCTATTTTGAGCTTAAAACTTTTCAACCTAGCCACGTATATAGAATGAATTTTTTAATGTTTGACTACGTGTACCTAATGACTTTCAAATTAAACATACGTTTATTTTTATTATTATATATACTTTCCTTGTTACGGGTTCAAGTCACTCTCCTTCGAATACCTTCTCACACTTACTCCACGTAACTAAAAAGGTCGTATCTTTGATCGCCTCTCTGAAGTCAACAGCTTATTTTTCTTTTTTATTCTTTTCGAACGGGTCACCTATCCATATTACTAACCGCACCCAAGTTGCTTGATTTTAGTAATCTGACGGAAACTAATATTTCAATGTGGATAGGCTTTTGATTAATTACTAAATACGTTTATTATGTGTATATATTTGTCATGTAAAATGTAATTAATAAATGAATATTTTCAAATAACTTATTTTTTCTTAATCAATCACATTTAACTGCTTATTTATTCCTTCATATACTTACATAATATTTAAAAAAGAAAAGTAGTTGTAAAGTAGTAGTATAAGTTTAAAGTATAAAATAAACTTCATTTAACAAAAAGTAGTTTAGCCTCTAATAATATATGAGATAAGTACCGCTAGAAGATCAAGAATTTCTTTCTTGGTTAAATGTCTATAACTACTAGCTATATAGTTAGCTATATAAAATTCCTGCTCACGCCACTGTACAATAATATATATATATATATATATAAACTTATTTCTTTTTAATATTTACAATAATAATTTATCTGTTAATAATTCAATATTATGAAATTAGGCAAATATAGAGCCAGGCAGTGTAACGTTGATAATTGTAGCGTATAAAGTATTGAAATCATATATTAATTAGTTAATTATTTAACACCACAAATGAATATTCCTTAATTAGAGACCTAGGAAAATTTTTGTATCCGGAAATAGTCGATTCATCCCAATACATATAAATTCCTAAACCTTTTTTTTTAAATTAAACTGGTTAATATATTACACAAAATCTGCTTGCTTAATATTATATGATAATTAAAGAGCGAATGAAAAGAATAAAGGGATGGAAAGAGAGAGAGAGAGAGAGAGGGAGAGAGAGAAAGAAAAAGAGAGAAAAAAGATTGGAAAAAAATAGAAGGTATTCTGTGAATCACTAGACACCAGCCGTAAACGTTTGATGTCCGTTACGCACGTTACGAGCTCCAAGTACTCTCTAGATCTCGTTACAGTTCTGTAACGCGCGTATTCTGTTACGTTCAGCGTGTCCGAAATTCTGTGCGTTTTTCCGACGAATAATCGAACGAACATATCCGGGGAAAACGGTTAAAGCTGAAATAATTTTTCTTGCTTGATGGTAAATCGAAATTTCGTGCGCGTTTTCACGTTTATTCGTTTTCCATGTTGACTACATTTTTTTAAAAGAAGATTGTTTCACGTGAATAACGTAATACGTGTTACCGCATTTAAACGAATCGCATAAATACCGCATTACATTTGCTATTCTTTTCAAAATTATCTTATTCCTTTAAAACGAGAAAATTGCGTTAAATGACATTAATAAGTAATATTGATGATTAAAATACATCGATTATATTTTTAATTCGTTTCAAATGTAATTTACCTCTAATAACAATTTAATGTAGTAATAAGTACATTACGACACAAATATACGTATAATATAATTGTAGATAGCCGATATACATAATTTATTCTGTATTCAAGGGACTTAACAGGATCCACTTTGCAACAGTATCTTCCCAGAACGCAAGGTCACGCTCCCCACGCTTTAATCACTCCTGTTACGAGAACGTTACGTCGTTAATTCGCTCGGATGGTCGTTGTATCTTAAAGCTACGTCGCGTATAAATTGGTCAACTCAAAAGCGCGAGACAAATGCGTTCTCTAAGATAGAAGGATAGAGAGAAAGAGAGAAAGAGAGATAGAGATAGAGAAAGAAAGAGGGAGAGAGAGGATGAAAGGGATAGAGAGAAAGGAAAAGAGAGAGAGAGAGAGACAATGCTGGATGTGAGAGACGAAGAAAGGAGGGAACGAGAGAGATGGAGCACGGCTAATACATCATAAACTTAGAAACAAAGAGGAGAGAGAGGAGAGAGAGAGAGAGAGAGAGAGAGAGGATGTCGTTGCCGCAGTAGCGGAGAATCCACTGGCTCCGGCATCCAAAACTTTGCCTATTTGTTAAGTCTTGCCGGCCAAAACTGTCTGAGATACTGGCGTCGAAGCGTAGCACCTAGCACCTCCGACCTCCTTCGCTAGCTAGCGCCGTACTGTCCCTTTCGGCAGCCCTATATCGCTACTTCGTGCATCCTTAATCGAGACAATATAGCTTCGAGTAGATTTAGAATTGTTCTTGAGACGCGTCTCACCAAATTTCCAGTTGCCAACCGTATTCCATTGTTCGATATTCCTACTATCTGATATTATCTTTTGGAATCTCCCCTTTTCTTGAGAATGAATTTGCTTCTCTATTACTAATAAATATTTCAAATATCTACTTAGATACATCTTATTTACATTTCTATAGCTATTATATATTCATAAGATGTATCGTTGATCGAAAAAGTTTTGTTTTTCTTTGAAATATTCATTTCTATAGAAACGTAAACCGCTTATAAGTGAATTTCTTTTTCGGAAAATCATATAAATTCGTGATCTTAACTCTGTTCGATAATTACGAGTTCATTAACATCAATATCGGTGCTGATTTAATTTATTAATGAGATAGTTCGTACACTAGTTCTCCAATAGAACGCGATAAAAGACGGTTTATAAAAGGATTTTAAGTAATCGATAATCGATACGGCATACGATTCTTTCTTGTTTATTTCATGAACGATTCGGTGATATCCTCCGTGATATAAATTTACGTCGTTACGTTTTTATCGGATATCGATTAATGTGAAATGAAACGAACATTAGTAATATTCGTGATATTATACAATAATTTGCACGTTTCATTGTATCCTTGTATATCGTGCATGCAATTTAATGTTAAAACATTAACGTGTATAAAATTATTTGAAAGAAAAAAAATCGTTCAAAATTTGGCAACGTTCGTTCACCTTAGGTTATTCCTCTTCGATCGTGCGAAACGAGTCTTCGGAATTCACCGTTTCTCCTCAACCGTGATGAAGAAGGAAAAGATTCTTCTTTTTTATTTTTTTATTTTTTTTTTTTTCGTTCTTTTTGTATCTCCCAATACAATTGCACGATAGATTCGCGAAGTTTTGTGCGTATCTGGTTCGAGGCGAAAGTTCGAACGCGACACGCGTCTGTTGCATGTGCGTTGTCTGAGGGAGAATGTGTCGGGGGTGGTGGAAAGCTTTGGGGGGTGGTTTCATTGTGAACGACAATATCGCCTTGAGCGGCATTGGCGAGGAAGAGATGCAAATTTCGCGGCGGACGTCTCTCTTCCACCTTCGCTTCTCATTTTCAAAATTTTTGCCCAGCGAAGACGAATTTTTCGTCGAAGAAAAGAACGTCACTTTCTATTCTACCGTTCAATCTTTACGATTACAACCATCGCTATGAGTACTTTTTTAATCTATACGACAAAAAAAATCGTATCTTGCAATCAAAACGACTCTAATAATATTCTCAAAGAAAATAAATCAACAATATTTTATTATCAAATGCCCGAAATGATAAAAATTTCATTATAATGTTTCAGGGAACATCTTTCGCACCGCCACGACAACGTTCTCCGTAAGTAATAAACCCACTTTTTAATCATGTGATTATCATTTACGAACGATCGAACTTATTTTCCATAACTTTCGACCTTCGTCGAAGTTTCGACAAAAGTAATTGTGCGCAGAAAGAACATAACTCTCGTTTAAACAAAACAAAACCAAACAACAAATTGAAGAAGTATGAAAATATCGGACTATCGAAAATCGCACGTAAGATGAAATATTTACGTAAGTAGAAATCTCGTGAGAAGGCCGCCATTATAGACAGTCGTCGATTTCTCAGGAAGCTACGCCAATGCATGCATATATGCGCGGTAAAAGGGGAAGGAAGGAGGCTGACAATGCAGCTCGAGGGGCGGGAGGAGAGTGGGTCTGAGCTTGGTAGAAGGAGGATGAGGAGGAGAATGAGAAGGATGACTGTTGCCGTCGTCGTCGTCGTCGTCGTCGTCGTCGTCGTCATCGTCGTCGTCGTCGTCATCGTCGTCGTCGTTCTCGTCAATCGTAGAGGGTAGTAGTAGTCAGTTTGCGATGGTAGTGAAGGGTGATTGGCGAGGTGGAGATGCTCTAAGGTACATAATCATGCTTGCTGATTCCTTCCCTAATAAAAGTCTCACTGTCACTCCTCGTCCCCCCACGAGACCTCGAGCGAGTCGACCTCCCTTTCTATTTATCTATCTATCTTTATCTCTCTCTCTTTTTCGCATTTATACAACTCGTCGGAAACTCCCTGTATTCCTCGTCTCGTACCTTCGATCGAGAGAAGCACCTCAACACCGAGATTCTCCTTCTCTTCTCAACGATTCTTCGTTGCTGCTGTGCTACTACTGCTATTGAATACGTGTGACGTAGGACAAAAGTGCACGTACGCATAGTAGCCGGAAAGTTTACGCGATACATACACGCTTGCTCGCTTACTTCGGTGTATTGCACTTCTTCTCGCACTCTCTCTCTCTCTCTCTCTCTCTCTGTCTTTTTTTCTTCTTTTCGTTGTGTGTAAGAAGACAAAAGTGGCGTTGAGCGGGGAGAGTCTGAGAATCGCGGGAGAAATACGGGTCAAAAATGCTTGACGCTGCACCATCCAGAGTTGCAGTTTTTTTTAATCTCTCGATATGCATTCGAAGACAGTGTTTCCTGTCCTCGTCTTTCTCCTACCGGCACTTTCTCCTACCTACTCCGATTTCTTCTCTTCTTTTCTTCCCTTCCACGTGGTACGAGTGTACGTACGAGCGGATAAAGCAGGCTTAGTATACGAATGTAGATGTGTGTGTGTGTGTGTGTGCGCTTGTTTACGTGTATGCATGTACCTAAGTACTCGTTGGGGATGTTCACGAGAAAGAGAGAGAGAGAAGATCAGTAGGAGAAGGACAGGCAAACCCTTCGAACGTCGTCGAACCGCGAACGATTTGCAAATTAATTTGGCTTTGTCGGTCGATCGTCAACAATACGTTGATCTCCCGTGCAAACACACCGGGAACGCGCTCACGTTACATTTGCCGATATAACGTTAATAGATACCCCTACGCGACGAACATGCCATTGCAACGTTAGAGAGAAAGAGAAAGACTGAGATAAGAAGTGGAAGATACTTAACAGAACCGATTTTTGTCTATTAGATTTTCTATTCTTTAAATCATTCTTCTTTCTTATTTACTACAACGATCTTGTCATAATTGAAAAGAAGCATTGCCACTTTAGCTTATAAACTTAAACTCAATTACCAAGATACAGAAAGAATACGAAAATAGAGGCATTGTTTTAAATCAGATTACTTTTTAGAAAAAAATACTTAAATGAGTCGAGATTATTAATTTCGCTATCTCTCTTTTATAAAAAGTTGTAACTATCCTGAAATTTGTATAAGTGTTTCTAGGTATATAGGTTCGAAAAATTTGTAATTAATCGATATTAACGACAGTATATAAAATATTCTTAGCAATACAAGAATGAACATAATAGTTTTAAATATAAAGGAACCGCCTTCATTGGTTATCCCCAAGGACGATAGTTAGGGCCAAGAGGGTTGTAAGGTGAGGTCCGTAGATCGTTTTCGGTGTCTTCGTTTTACAGGGTCGATTTTTAAAGGGCCCCTTAGACTTGAGGGTCCTTGGCCTAGACAGGTCTCAAGGTGCATGTCTCTGGTGGATTTAAAAGACCCTCGACCAAGAAAGAAGAACGAAAAGAGAACCAGATGGTCCGACCTACCTTACTTTTTCCTTTTCTATCTTACACCCACGTGTCTTACCTTACGAATTACTTTTCTGAAAACGAATTCCCTCTTTATCTCTTTCTCTTTATCTTTCTCTTTCTTTTTCCTTTTCTCTTTCATTCTTACTCTTTCTTACTCTTACTTTTTATCATTCTCTTTCTTTTTCTCTCTTTTTTACACTTCCTCGTCTATCTTGAAGAATTTCTCTCTCTGAAGATCCGTTAATAACGCATCACGATGCGAAGCGTCGAAATAGAGCGAATGTAGGAGGAGAGAAAGAAAGAAGAAAGAGAAAAAAAGGGAAAATAGGCGAGCACGTTCGTTCGACATATGTTTCGAAGTCATTGTACCGGATCGGTCGAAAGGCGATGTTAATGCCGCTCTTTTTCGCTCCTCAACGGTTCTTAAACTCCGACCGTTTGTTATTAATACTATTAATCTCCCGTTAGACACGAGACTCTCGAAATTGGGGCCGGATATATCATGGATAGAGAGCCGCAATCTGCTTGCTCTATTTGATCTCAAATTGGAAACTGTTGTCAGAGGAAAAGGCTCGTCTTTTTCAATTTGATCACACAAAAGAGAGAGAGAGAGGAAGAGATAAAGAATAGGATTCGAGTAAATTGCTCGATAATATTTTCCCGTTAGAAGAAGACATACACGATGAATTCTTAACATAGACCCAATTACCGGTAAAGAGGGCTCATCCAGGTGTAAAATGAAAGTTCCGCAAAAGTTCAGCTGGCTGCCAAGGAGCAATGCGAAAACAAGAATGTCTATGCATTAGAACGTAGACGTAAACTCGAGGAAAACTGGTTTTACGGTTGAGATATTGTGTTTACAACACGAAACGCCCCCGCAAACCCCTAGGCGGAAAAACCGGATGACCCATGCTGAGAATTAACAAAATAGGTTTACGAGACTCGACAAATAGCTCTTTCGAGTCGTTTACTATAGAAAAAAGACGACCGTCCACTCATTATCGGAATGCATAGAAGACGTTTACAAGGCCTTGACCACTTTGTGTCAAATAACATGTCGGACAATGTGGTCGAACCACGAGGCTCTTTTATCACCTTGTAAATCTTCAGAAAACATTTTATCCGCAATCAGACAAATCCCTCCTCTCCTGTTCAAAATTGATCATTCCTAATTTATGATCGTTATCACCATTATAACATCCGTTATTATAACGATCGAATTGCTATTTTATTGGTGCAATTTGATGCAACTTTACGATCATACAACTTTCGCACCTTGCAAATCCATCATCGTTCCTATCGATTGTAGATTAAATAAAGTTTCTCTCCATTCTTTTTTCTATTTGCTAAAAGCCGTTTTGATTGTATGATTTTTTGTGGTTTAACGTATGAAGAAAAGAAAAAACAAAGAAAACACATCAAAATAGATATTTTAGTTGAAAAAATATAAACAATTACTTTAGGTCGTTTTTTATTTATATAACCGAGAATGATATCACGATAACTTTGTTAAAAATATTTTACTGAAAAAAGTTAGAAATAAAATCGATCTAAAAGTGTAGAAGAGAGTATAATTAGTTTTGAGTTAACGCATTAATCGTCTATCGTAGATCGTGTTTGTTTATTGGAGATACAAATTTTCACCGCTCGTAACGTGAAAAAGCTAAACCCACTTTTAATATTATTACTTATAATTAACAATAGATCTACCATGATGGCTAAAATTACTAGTCTTGACATGTGTTACAATCATTACTCATACAATTTTTTATAACTTTTATTCAAAATATTTAAATTAATATTTCTAATAAATAGTTTATTTTTCTCATTGCTTGTTTTGTACAATTCGTATATAATATATCTATTTTTACCTAGATGAGTCATTTTGACCCTCTTCTTTTTTAATTTCAACAATTTTCCATACTATTTTTTATTTTTATAATTCAAATCGATTTTTAAAAAAATTGTTACAAGATCTATAATATTTCTTACGGAAGATATTCAACCTGAATCTTTTTGTAATTATAAAATATTCAATAAAAATCAATTTATTCAAACTTTTTTATTTATTCCTTTCGATAAAAGTGCATAGAATGAAATATTTTTTTTTAAATAATTCCTTTTTTTCAAAACCAAGTAATTCATGTTTCTTTGAAAGAAATATATAGTTGCATATTAATCGTCGTTAGCAACGGTGTAGCAATTAATTCAATACTTTGATAATAAATTCATTGCATCAATTTTTTTTTAGTCAAGAAATAACAGATATACGATTACTTTATGAAGAGATACTAAATTTGTTAAAAAATCATCGAATTAATTGCTACAACTAATATATATGATATAATTATTAATACTAAATATTTGCGTTTGAAACGTATAAACTATTCAAAGTTACTAGCAAACGCTATATATAAATTGAACTAAGAGAAGTGTCATTCAATTTTTGTTAACGGGGCCTTCACGAAAAGATAGTCGTCACTTAGATCTGGATGACGTATCCCTGAATGTGTTAAGGCGATATTCTTGCTCGCGTTCGTGTGCACGCACTATCGAAGGAACTCTCGAAGCGTGTTAGTCAGTCCATGTTGGTTGGATTTTCAATGGGGGCCTTCGTAGCACCCCACGATACTCTTAAACGAGTTCCATCGTCGTAAATGTGGAAGTAGCTCGTGCTACCTGAGCAGCTGCGGCTGTGTGCTAGTAAAAAGGAGAGAAAGAGAAAAAGAGAGAAGAAAAGAAAGAGAGCAAAGAAGTAGCAGAAGGAGGGGACAGGGTAATGGAGGGAAAGAAGCATATTGCTAGACGCTGCCAGGTACCCCATCGTAGGGGCCTAACGTCACGCTTGAGAGAGGGGGCCATCTGCACCCTAACTAGTATGTGACGTCAGGTGTGACGACGTGTGCTACGATGAAGAAGCGTCTGCCTCTCTTCGTTCATTCATCGTCCCTTGCTTCTCGCACACTTATCTTTCTTTCCGATATGCATATACACAGTATCGTTTTATTTTTATTTTCTTTCTTTTGTTTTCTTTTTTTTTATTTGATCGTATAATAAATTTGTAGTTGCGATAGCGTAGCAAAAATATTACTATTGTTCAAAAAATAACAATAAATATTATCTTGAATGTAAAGTTTATTATTTAATATTTCACAGGCTACATTACGTTGTCGCAAAATTGTTTCGTCAATTCTATTTTTCGTTACGATATTAAATAACACTAACAGAGTTTATTAAGTATATAAGTAGATATCTGGCAGAACGTTCTTGAATTTCGTCCGTTCAATCTTTCATCTCTAAGGCCTGGCAATGCCGCCATACTGCGCCTCACTTTTATCGCGGTAGGCGTGTTTCGTATCTTTAACAAGACCGTTAAATTATTCTTTATCATACAGCTCGGTGTTATCGTACGGGGCGGCTTCTAGAGATACATACATAGACGTGCACGTATTAACGCTCACACGGGTGTGATGTTTTACACGTCCATGCATCTTCCTTCGTTCGTTCGATGAATATGCATATAAATAATGAAATAGTATAAAATAACATATAAGAATACTCAATAATACTATAATATCAAGTAATTATCCTAATCGTAAAGAGTTTGAAGGGAAAATTGAATCTAATCAAAGAATTTGATTAAAACTCAATCGATCGAATGAAATATAATGAAATCGGAGACTCGATAGATGAAACGAGTTGCTTGTCCCGTGGTTTCTAAACGGCGCGTAACGAACGTAAGTCCAAGTATAAGTGCGTATTAGACGGAGAAGGCAAGGGGGCCGTTCGTCATGAAACATCTGCCACGGGCGCGTGGCTCTGTTTTCTACCCCCAAAGAGCACCGACCGAAGAGAAGAGAAAAGAAGAGAAAAGAAGAGAAGAGAAGAGAAGAGAAGAGAAAGAAAGAAAGAAAGAAAGAGAAAGAAGGGTCCTTTGAGACAAAGAAAAAATATGACGTACTGGCAGCTGCCAACAGACGCCAAGCCTACGGTGACGTAGGGCCCCCTTCGTTTCATTTCGTTTCGTTATCGGGGACTTACTTACTATCGAAGGTGAAAATGCTTGGCCGACCCCGCATCAAAATTCGAAGATTTATTATCCGTGATCGCGCAAAAGTTCGCGCATGTTACCAATCCTCCCTTTTTTCTTCTTTAACTAATTGACAACTATCACGTGAACGACCGTCTTTGTCACGAAGATCGATTAAAATGAATTTGATTTATTTCTTTTTTCTTTTCAAAATCGAATCAATCCTCTTTCAATAATAATCAATCTTTTTTTATTTGATTTCTCTGTAATTCACATTATTCAATTTCATTGGATATAAGAGAAAAGATACATAAGATATTTGTTTTAAGAAATGAAACAGAATAAAAGAGAAGAATTCCAATTAGTCTACAGAGACCTTTAGCATTCTCTTTTTCCATTATTACCGTTCTTATAGTCTTGGTCGTCTTTGCTTTCTTTGAATCTCTTACGTACATTTTTCGTTTTCGTCGTCTTTAATTTTTATTTTATTTGCTTCTGTATTCCTTTCGTCGAATCATTCTCCCTTATCTTTTCTCTTTATCTCCCTCGAGTCGAACTGAAATATCGCACAATTCTTACTATTATGGAGTCCAAACGATTTCAAAGTGAAAATCTGAATATTCTTAATAACGAGCACCATCATATTAGAATGTATCCGCAATCTTTGAAGTCCTATCATTGGATTAAGAATAGGGATAAAGTTTCACTATTACTTGCGTTTGACAGACTTTTTCTGATAACTTCTTTCTGTAACTTATCGAACCGTCGTTTTTCCTTCTTTTCTATCTTTATTTATCTCTCAGTTGGAATCGCAGACGGTATCTCTTTCGTCCTCAGCAAACCCGCCACAATTTATGCTTTCCATTCTCCATGAGAAAGAAATAAAACTCGGGAGTCCATCTTCAAAGCTACGCGCCGTTGGGCGCGCGTTCCTCTTCTCGAAAGAAGAGCGAAAGGAGGAGGAGAAGGAGGAGGAGGAAAAGAGAGAAATAGAAAGAGAGAAGGGAAAAAGATGCAGTAAAGCACGTTGATACCACGAACGGGACACTAATGATGAAAGTCCAGGTCTTACTGTCTTTTACAGTTTTTCTCTTTTTCCCTTTTTTTTTTCTCGTAGACTGCACTTTTCTGTCTCCATTGTTGTCGTTCGGGAAAAGTACCTACCATGGATGGCTTACGCGGATCTTTACTTTTTTCGACGAGACACCGTACCTGCTTAATCAATAATTCGAGAAAGAAAAGTAAAAGGAGCACTTCGATTCTGAAACTAAAGTCATGAATTTAAATAAGTCACCGAGTGCGAGAATTCGCGTGCGTCCTGAAGAATGGTTTTTAGAACCTCCTTATTATTACCTGATGGTTCTTCTCAGTCCCCCCTTTTACCGTAGGCACCCTACGTACCTTTACCCTTAACCTTCTCACATCTGCCACGGCACGCAATTCTTTCCTCCTTTCCCGCCCCTGCATATCTAAGGTTGACGTCCTGAAGGAAAACAAACCACGCCACACAAGCTTCGCTTTCGTTCGAAAATAATTGAATCGGAGTGTTTGGGTTAATAGAAATTTGTTGGACACTTTCAATACATTTATTTTGAAAGAGGATAAATACACAATGAATATATTTACTGATACCAAATTATTGAAATAATCAGAGTAATTATATTTAATGACTAATAAACACAAATATAATAAATTCAACCTTCCTAATGTAGGAAATCGAGAGAACACATCGTTCTTGCACGAGCTAGCGTTACAAAACTAAAATATGATGGTTGTAGGTTCAAGAGAGGAGTACGCAGCATCCGCGAGGAAGGAGATTCGGTTAGGCGTACGCGAGGGGAGAAGACAATATCGAGCGTAGGAGGAGGATTTCGGGGAAAAATGTAGGCAGGAATGACCTCGCCGAATCGCGAGTGAATTTGAGAGGAATCGTAGGATATTGTGTGCGCGGAGCAGATGCATCATACGTCAAGAGAATGCGAGGCATCCCGCTGAAAAGAGAGAACTCGCAAAAGGGTTCTGCCCGAGTAAAGCCGCGATTTCTTTTGCATTCTTGCATCCAAGGGGAACCCTTTCATTTGCATCTGTCTCCGAAATGCAAAAAGGGGTTTCCCAAAATACAGATGTTCATGTTCGTCGAGATAGAGAGAAAGAAAAAGCGAGAAAGAGAGAGAGAGAGAGAGAGAGAGAAAGAGAGAGAAAGATGGAGCATGGCCCGAGGTCGCTCGTCTGGAACGAAAAACGGGTATTGTGAGAATTTTTAACTCCTTCAAGACACTCGTCGGTTTTGCACCATTCGAAGTATCCTTGGATTTGTCGAAAACCAGTAAGGAACTACTTCCTAACCAGGTGTATCCTATCACCTGCTTCCTTCCTTTGCATCGATTTTTCCTTATAACTTTAGATATCTTTCCTTCCTTCCTTCCTTCCTTCCTTCCTTCCTATATTTTCTCCCCCGTAACTTATAGTTTCCTATTACATTTTTCGAGTTTCGAGGAATCTTCTTATTATGCCTACCTTAACAACCACAAAGAAAATTTATAAAGATATACGTTCCTATTAATAATCTTCGATTCGCACAAGATCGGTATCGGCTGGCAAATATTCTTTCTTTTTAACGCGCTTCATTACGCTTTTGTACGCTTCTAAAGTATAGCGAAAAGGTTCATCTTCCGGCGGGAGTACAGTGCATCGATTATCGAGAATCGACTGACAAGTGCCGACGAGATAAAGAAAAAGAGAAAAAGTAAAAAAGACATTATAAATTGATTTTACGTTTTTTAAACTTCGCTATTTCGTTTTGCGTTTCGATACGGATGTGAGAAAGAAAAAATATCGAAGTTAGAAGAAGTAGGAAAAGAAAACGTCGACGTACTTAGTGGACTGGAAAAAAGATCGTGCGAGTTTGACTTTGATGATTTTCTATCGTTCGTAAATTCGTCTTCTCATTTCTCTCTCTCTCTCTCTCTCTCTCCCTCTCTCTCTTTCTTGTTTTTTCTCGGTGCCTTTTCCCTTCCGTGCGCACTTTTTGCGCGGAGATTTTTCGCAACGCCCTCCGTTTCGTTCTCCTCCACCTCCCTTCCTCTTCCTCTTCCACTACTCTCCAGCGCCCTCTTCAGCGTTTTTTTTTTTTTATTTTAACCCGCGCGTCGTCGCTCGGACCGCTGGGCGATCAATGAATTGAAGCGTCTGTCCTTTTTTTTGGTCAGCCTCTGACTCTCCTCGTTCGACGCATTGCCGCCTGCATCTCGGTCTCCTTTTCACTACCCCTCGACTCTTTCCATCCCCACTATGCTCCCGTCAACTCGCCCTCTCTCCTCTCTCTCTCTTTCTCCCTACATTCACATTTCATCCTTCTCTCTTTCTCTAACGTTTTGACCACCCTCTAGCCGTCGCTCAGGCCTCTCTCTATCTGCGTACCTCATTCTACCAACCTTCTCTCTCTCTCTACCTCTCTACCTCTTCCTCCTCCATGTCCTCCTCATCCTCCTCTATCTCCGTTCAACTCGCTCTTCCACGAGAGAAACGGATTGGAAGCTGTTCTGCTCCCTCCCTACTTCTCTCTTTCTCTCTCTCTTTCTTTCTCTTACTCTCTCGGACTCCCTTTCGCGCTTGTCCTTCATTTCCCTCCTATAGCCTATCTGACCCTCCTCTTTCCTTCTCTTTCTCATTACTGGACACATAGATTCTCTCTCACTCTTTCTCTCTCCCTTTCTCTCGTTCTCTTTTTCCCTCGAACGAAACTTGCATTCGTGTATCGGAACACGCAGAATCACGTACGTGCATAGCACATGCACCTGCACTCATGCAGCCCTCGTGTTTCCCGATCTCGCATCGCCGGATAAATCTCACTGATGCTTATGTGCGCGAAAGCCGAAGAAGGAAAGTGTAAGAGAGAGAGAGAGAGAGAGAGAAAATGAAGCGCATGCGCTTTTGGTTACTACTACGGACTACTACTGTATCTATATATATATATATATATATATATATGATATGTGAATATATATACATATGTATATACGTACCTGTATCTATATATGTACATATGCATATACGCGGACACGTTCTGTCTTTTTTTAATCGCATCTGGCGCGTCGTTTTTCTTTCCTTTTCTCTCTTTCTCCCTCTTTCTCTCTCTCTTTCTATCTCTTTTTTCTTTCCTACTCGTCTTCTCTCTTCCTTTCCTCATTGCCCTTTTATTTCGACAAACGGCTTCGGGGCTAATACGAATTTTCCTGTAAAGTGACAACCACGCCTTGAAACTATATCACAGAACAATGTTACTTGAATGCACCATGTGCGAATGCATCTATGTGTGTATATATATATATATACGAATGTGTGCGTGTATTTGTTGTAACATACTTGTTGTCCCATTCGAGAACATTTTGAGATCATCGAATGACATGGCTCGCCCTTTTAGTGATTTTGACGGAATGTACTAGTTTAACAAAAAAACCGTCAGGTTATCATTGTTCTGCGAATCATGAAAGATAGTAGCAGAAAATATAAAGTTTAATATAATAATAGGATTTTTAAAAATGTTTTTTTTTTATTTTTTTTTTTTTATTTATCTTTTATTATTCGTCCGATATAATTTTTGCTGTTATCGATAAGATTCAAAGATCCGTAATGATCCCCGTTGATTGCGACATGATGTGTAAAATGATCATCTAGGAAAAAAAGTAAATTATTCTTTTCTCTCTGACCCTATCCATTCCCTTTTTTTAGAATCTGGCGACTCTTTCTCTTTCCAACATGTCGTAAGTTTATTCATTATCCCGCGTTGGACGGTGGTATCGGACAGTACCCGTGCCGGACAGTTGGACTGCAAACCCCATCAAGGACGGCTCAGAATCCCCAGCGGCAAATAAAATCGTATATCATCCCTTTGCCAGCGAAAATTTTGTCTCTTCCACTCGTTTCGTTCTACCCTCTCTCTCTTTCTATCTTCCTCTCTTCCTCTCTCTTTATCCGTCCCTCCTATTCTCTTCCACTGCCTCTTTCTCTCTTTTCGCGGCGCAAGCTCGTACATCAAAGCTCGCCTGCGTCTATCTTCTTCCTCGAATACTACAGCTCTGTGCCCTCTTCCTCCTCTCTTCTCCTCTCTTCTTCTCGCCAGTTTCCCGGGCTCTACCGTACTGCCTAGTCTCTCATTTCAATCCCCTACTCTTCTCTCTCTTTCTCCTTCATACACGTACGCCCACGCAAACGCACACGCACAAGCACACGCATACGCACTTACAAACACTGCGAACCACCACATTGCCCAACTACCCCCTTTTGCCGCTCTTCCGAGCGCCACCCATTCAACCCATCCCGTGTACAATTCATAAACTTTTGTACGGTGGCTTTAGTAGCTGCGAGCTAACTTCCGGTTTGGCGACGCACGTTTGTTTTTCTACCGGTTAGACCTACTAAAATTGTTTTTATCTTAAAACTAATCGTTCTAATCAAATAATCAATCCTTCTGATAATATCGAAGAAGTATTAGATTTTCAAAATTGCTCGTCTGAAAACGAGTGCGCGCGCATTTTGAAATTTTTACTCACGACCAGTTGAATTTTATTGCTGCGTTCACTTTTTTCCCCTACAGCAACGTTTCTGCTGCCTGGTCTGCCTGGTCTCACTCACCCCCACTTTTCCACCTGCGCCTGCCATCGCGATGAATTTTTATTATTTCATAGCGACGCACCGGAGGGGGGAGAAAACGAAAAGTCTATTGAAGCATGTGGTGAAATAGGAGTGATGTTACAAGAGCTATGATAGAGTTTATACCTGTTTCTAGGATTGTTGGGAAAACATAACGAAGCCTCTTAAGACACTAATTTAATTAGTGGGATAGAGAATGATTCGAATGCATATATGTTGTAAACGAGAATTGTATCATTTCCTGAAAATGAAGAAAAATAATAGGGAGAAACAAAAATATAGGAGAGAATTATCGCTTTAATTATGCAAAAGTTTTTATCGCGCGTTCCTCTACTCAAGAGCCAAATACGAACTTTCGTGGATATTACCAGAAGGTATTGATCGTTTTCGCTTAATCCCTTTTTCCCACTTAAAAATTACAAATGTGTTTATTCCGCACGAATTTGTCGATTTTCTTTACGAATGTGCTCCCTCGAAGATTCGAAACTCGCCCATCGATCGGTAAATGCTTTCTATCCTGGTGCATACAGAGCGAGAGAGAAAGCAAAAGAGACAGAGAGGGAGAGAGAGAAAAAGGGAGTTATTTCGAACATACTACTGCGATTTATTTCAACCCTTCCACAACACATGAGACTGGCTTTGGGATTCAGAATGCAAACCCTGGTGGTAAACTAGCTGACCGCCAGTGGTTTTCATCATATAACTCGATTAGCCCTGGATTCTCTCTTTTTTGATATAATTCACAGGCAATGCAATTTTCAGTAATTGCAACGGCGGTAGAAAACACTGAGTGGAAAGAACGATAGGAAGAGAGAGAGAGAGAGAGAGAAAGAGAAGTGGAGCGATTGCTGTTAAAATTCTGAAAATGTATGAAAATCACAAAGAAAATGGACGTAGCTTCGATTGATCGTAACGGAAGCTATTTTTATAGATTAATAAAACGATTCGTAAGGAATGATTCGATACCGAATGACTTTCTAGATGAAACGAAAAAATAAAGAGGAGGCTGATCTTTTATTTCTTATATCTTCTATCTATTTCGATCGATATTTTGGACGACGTAACATCGACGATCGTATAAATGATTTAAAAAGAGAGAAGAATTTTATTTTATTACCTTTCGATATGTGATCAAGTAAATATTAGTAGAAAATACCAGTAGAAACAAGATTTCAAGAGTCGACCACTTTTTATCTTGTTTTTCATAAGATAACGTTCTTACATTTACAAACATCATCATCGATTAAGTTTCGTTTATTTCCTAATAAAGGAAATAATTAAATTTTTGAGAGATTTCGATTGCCACCAGCTGCGTATAAAAAATATATTTATCATTTAGGAAAATTTTTTTTGAAAAGTTGGAAATCCTTCCAAACGCAGGTATAAGTCAAATAGCCACACAAGATGCATTTCGAGTTTTTATTTGGAAGAAAAAAGGAAAAAAAATAAGAAAAAATAGACGAGAACGGTTATAAGTTTTAATTGTAGAACACAACTGGCTACCAATATATTGGACCATTTGGCACGTGGCAGCCACGCGAGAATCCCCGTTAAACATCCAATATAGCCAGGAGCTTAAGGTCAAGTTAGGCTTTCCTTCTAGAACTGTAATGACAGGTGTTATGTATAATAATTAAGGAGTAGGTTTAACGTGGCTTATAGGATCGACGTCAAGAGAAGGAAAGATTATGAAAGGAAGATAACCATGCTCTTCCTCCTTCCAATAGTTTAACTTCTTCAATGATAAGACTTCACAACTTCTAGACTTTTGACGTGATATGCGAAAAGAACACTGAACAAAATTACTTTTCAAGGTAGAACGAGTAAAGAGATAAAGAAAAGCAGATGTTACTAAATCGAGTCGTTGATAAGTATGAACAAATATATATGTGTGTGTGTGCGAGTGCGTAAGCGCCAGCGTGTAAAACGTATCCCTCTCATGACTTTCTATTTAAGAGGACGGAAAAAAAGGGGTAAAGCGATAGTTAGGACGAGACGGGACGACTTATCGCGGTCATATCATAATTTCGATGAAATCATGGCGTCGGCGTAAAACGAAATCGTTTAATACCACGGCCGAGCCGGTATCCAGTTAATCCTACGCGACTAAAAGAGCTGATAATGCACTTTCCCACCCCCTCCCGTTTTCCCTCTCCTCACTGGTAGCTCCTATCTCATGGCCGCCACCTAATTTCTGTTGAATTTTTCTAGGCATCGTTCGAAAGCGTATGATGCTAGCTCGCTCAACAAATGCCTTTCCTCTTTCCTCCTCTTCTGCTACCTTCCTCACCATCCATCCTCCTGCCGTTTTCTATCGAACGGCCGATGCACGCGTCGATGCGCGTCCTTCCGAGCGGATCCGACAGCATGTCGTGAATTTTACATATCAATGGGTGTACGCCCGTCGTATCCAACGTCGCAACGATTCCCTAAAAGCGTATCCTCCTTTCTCGAAATAACGATGGCCAGAAACACTTTTCTACTGGATCGTGTTCGTGAATTACTTAAGTGAATTTTTTTTTTTTTTATTTTCACTATTACGAAATAATTATTACATTTCATAATCGATAAAGTTTATCGCATCTAAAATCTTGATAATTTGACACAAAAGTATAGTTTAGATAAAACAACTGGAACATATGTAATATTGATTTACTTCATTGCAAAATAATATCTTATCGGGACAAACTAAATTTATCTGTTTATCCTTCTTCTTGTAGTTATAACACATATATCTATAATGTTTTGCAAAGACGAGTGGAAATGATATGCATGAATATGTGAAAATTGTTTACACATGCTCACGCTCGACCGAGCATTCCGAATAAAATAATCTTTTTTAATGATCGCGGTATTCGCAAATTTTTGCCGGCCAAGTAAAAAAATATTAAACGCCACGTTTCCGTAAGTTTTCAAACTTATCACCTCACCCTTGCCTATTTTCCTTATTTCTTTTCTTATGCATCGTTCCTCTTGTTAACAGAGAAAAAAAAGAGAGAAATATATAACCAGATACAAATGAAGTTTACTCCTTCCATTATGAAAACGTATGGAACGTATACGTATGCGCGTGCATGAGAGTAGGAAAGAGAAACAGAAAAAGAAGAAGAGAGAGAAAGAGAGAGAGGAAGGGAGAGAGAGAGAGAAAAAGAAGTGAATGAAGAGGAAGAAAGATATACAGTGTGTATTACTGGGGAAATAAACAGAAAGAGGGAAAGGAAAAATTCGAAAGTAACAATGAAAAATCATTTGCAGCGTAAAACACCGAACCTTCATCAGAACGAATATTATTATATATATATATACATATAGTTATTATTATTATTATAATATTATTTTCATCATCATTATCATCATCATCATCATTATCATCATCATCATCATCATCATCATTATCATCATCATCATCATAATTATCATCATCATCATTATAGCTCATATTGTGAATTACCCTCGAATGAAAAAGAAAAAGAAATAGAATCTTTTTCTTGCATACAAAAGAACGATGAACGAAAGCAAGTGATACCTGTAACGTTTCTATAGATTTTATGCTATGCTTTCTTTGTGTTGATTTGAATTCGCTTTTGCATCGAAAATAATAATCAATTATAATTAGCTCATACGTGTTATCGTTTAAATGAAAATTCATTTTCTTTGTGGTCGGTATGTAACAAGCGTCTTTCCATAATGAATTTAACAGTAACATTGAATACTAATTTTGGAATTTAAATTGATTAAAAGCGTGATACATGGAAAAGAAATAAGATGCAACAAATTTAATTTTCTATATAGAGCATCGATAAACTAAGATTAAATTAGATGAAGATAGAAGAAAAAAAAGAAAAATCTATATGTTTTACGCGCTACGCAGAAAATAAAAAACCTGGAAAATAAAAAGAGAGAGATTTAGGGATGAGAAAAAAAGAGAAAGAGAGAGAGGGAGAAAGAGAGAGAGACTGGTAAAACAGTCACGAATATTCGCCGGTAATGAGACTGGTACGAATAGGACGCAGGACATAGGACGGGCGGCGCGGACGAGAAGAACAGGTAGATGACAGGAGACGAATTAGCCCCACGGATTAGCGTCCGCATATTTTTGCGAAAACGAGATAATGCAAAAAAGCGTGTGCTGGCCGGTCCGGGCTCGCACGGACGTCAGGCTGCCGATGGTGGTGGGTGAAAAGGAGGAGGAAGAGGAGGAGGAGGAGGAAAAGAGGGGTGGACGGTGGCCGCCGGATGAAAGAGGGAAAGGAGGTGCTACACGTTGAGGGTGGAGGGCGTGGCCAGGCGGCCTCTGCCAGCTTTCAAGCGAGAAAGAGAAAGAGGAGACGCGTTTCCGTGGTACCAGAATCCACGAGAGAACGAAGAGAAAGAGATAGAGAATGTGTGTGAGAGTACGAGAAAGAGAGAGAAAGAAAGCAGGATAGAGAAAAAGAGAAAGAGGAGGAAAGAGATAAAGGGAGAGAGAGAGAAAGCCAGAGAGAGAGAGAGAGAGAGATGCTAATATGGAGAACGAGAGAGACGGAGAGAAAAAGTTATAGATGCACGTAGGTACGTAGGTAGTTCGTCCGTACGTACTCGCATATACAGACAGGTACACGTAAGTGTAGGTGCACCGGTGTTAGCACGCGTGTGCCGACAATACATGCGCGCGCGTGTGCTCGTGTGCACGCGTACGGTGCGCGCGGCGCTTAACTATAGCTGACGGTGGCCCGTGGGGCAACTAAGGGGGGTAGGGTGGGACAAAGGGGTAAAAATCATTGCGCGGTCCAGCCTCGAGGCTGATCGATGGTTGCTGCACACTCACCCCTTCACTCACCCTTGCACTCGGCCCTGCAACCATCAGCCACCTCGCGGCCTCCTCCTCCTCCTCCTCTTGCCAACCGGCAACCTCCTCCTCCGCCTCCTCACCTCCTCCTCACCATCACCCTCTTTCACCCCCCGCGGACACAGTCACTGATCCCTGGGTCTCACTGACTGGCCAGACAAAAAATGGCCGGTTCGAAGCCCATTCGCCGCCTCTACCCAGGCTGACGTCGGGTGTTTGATGACCTCTGGGGTGGCGGCTGTGAGAGAAAGAGAGCAAGAGAGAGGTCGAAAGGGAGAGAGAGGCGGGCGAGCACCGACGTCCGGAAAACCACCCTCGCCAGCACCCACCCTACCTACCACCCTACGAAGGGTGGACCACGGGAGGGAATCGATGACGGTGGATGATTTTACGTATAACGCTCCCGCGTCGCTAGGCTCTGCCCTCTTTTCACGATTTTGGGAAAATCGTGACTCGCGTTTTTACACTCGCCTGCGTCCGACTATCTCGCGGAAATTAGATTCTAATTTAATCCCTTTTTATTATCGGAGAATATTCTTGTATAATGCGCCGTGCATTTTTTTGCGCTAACAATTTCGATCGATCCTCGGATTTAAGGAGAACGTGTTACGAGAATAATTTGCATTTCTTCTCTGTTCTACGTTGATATATATCAATTTCAAGCTTAGATCAAACAACGTCAGAGGAGGATCGATGGATGATCGACGTTCGAAGGTAAGACCGACAATCTTTCGCTGTTCGTTTATTGGTTTTAAATCAATGAATGAAAACGATCGTAAGCGAACGATGGAAACAATTTTCGTTTTTTCTCTCTTTCTATCATTCGTCGTCGAATGTTTATTTACGTTTAAATTATAATATTTTGGTGTTATAATGGACAACACGAATACAAATCGTTTCATCGTACTCAGCGATGAATTCCCAGGCAATATATCAACCACAACTGATAAATTATCGCGACAAATTATCTCTCTCTCTCTCTTTCTTTTTCTCTTTACCTCTTTCTCTTTCTCTCTCTCCCGCTCTCTCTCTCTCTCTCTCTCACACACTCTTTATCTCTCGTGTCCATTATTCGAACACAGAACGATCGCGTAATTATATAATTGTGTACTTATCGTTCATCATAGAGTTCAATGCCACAAATACATTCGATATTTTGTTATTAATCTGTATTTTGAAATTTGTTATTTTTTTAATATTAAAAAGAACTTCTCGATAGATGTATCAAATGTTATTGAATAATAATCGTGTATTAGTAAAAAATAAGGAAGTTTCAAAATCCTTGTTTAAAGATGACGAAGTAGTGATTGGGCAGCAAAAGGATTGATTCAACTGGGTAGATACCGAGCCGATCGCGAGCTTTTAAGCTCTAACGTGGTCGGTAACTCTGAGAGTAGGTGGAGGTATAAGTGTTGGTTGGAGGTGGAGGAAAAGAAGGTAGAGGAGGATGAGGACGGTTTCCATGCTCGAACCAGAGAAGTTCAACGCCAATGACACGTCGTCGTGCCGCGTTAATGATCCACCCGGCTCGGCCCCGTCGTCGCTCGAGTCGATCCTTAGATTTCACATCCCCAGGGACAAAACAGGCCATCTCCCCGCTCACCGAGGCGTCCTAAACGGATGCGTATATGATAGAATTTCTTCCGTCATTAAGAATGCTAGAACAAAGCTTATCCTTACAATGTCTAGCAATGCTCGGCAACGACGACGACGACGACGACGTCGTTCCCGAGCTATTGCTTCTTCTTCTTCTCGGGAATGTAATTTACGCCATTTTCCCTCTCTTTCTCTTTCTCTTTCTCTTCCTCCATCTCGCTTGCTCGCGGAAGAACCTTTCTCAATAGACACGAATCTCTTGCGCGTCTACGTGGACTCTCCGGATGGTAGGGAAACTCGTATACCATCGTCGTCGTTATGCACTGACTTCTATAGAGATAAAGGTAAATTTTTCGATTTTTTAGTAAAACCAGCATCTACCCTTCTACCTTCGCCTGCATTTCCTTGTTCTATGTCTTCCGTTTCTTCTTCGGAACGAATTTTCTATACTTTTCGCTTGGGTCATTCGAATAGCACTATTATTCAAAACAATTACCACATTCTCCTATCCATCTAACATTTACAACGTAACGTCTTGTCGACAAAATGAAAAAAAAAAAAAAGAAAAGAAAAATCCTCCTACGAATTCTCGCAACATGAAACTTGAAAGTGTGGAGCATCAATCTTTCTAAATGGTCGAGAATCGTTACGCTTAGGCGACGCTCATCTCGTCGACTACTCTGGATCCTACGATTTATCGTTTGAAGACCAATTTCTATCGTGGGTAGATAGTAAGAGATAAAAAGAGAACGAAAACGAGAAAGAGAGAAAAGGAGAGAAAGAGGGTGAGAGAGAGAGAAGTATAAGAGAAAAATAGGGAGGAGAAGTAGCATACCCAGGCACACTAGTACGAATACACGATAAAAGAGAACGAAAGAGATAGAAAGAGAAAAAAGAAAAAGATAGACGGAGAAAGGGAGAGATGGACGGGCAACTCCATCCCTGCCTAACCTACCCCAATCGAGGGCTTACGTTGGAAAGCTTGCACGACAACGTAGGTAGTAGCAGGAGAATCATCGAAAAGCCTGGCGCTTTGCTAGCTGCTTCTGCTGCTGCTGTTGCTGCCGTTGCCGTTGCCGTTGCCGCTGTTGCTAGCGGTGCAGGGAGAACGAGCTACTAGTGGGTGGTCATTGAATAGACGGAAAAGGGAGTAAAAATCATTGAAAAGCGATGACTGCGGCCCGACGCCGGCAGAGTGGATCATCGAATGACCAGAGCCACCCCTGTGCCTACTTCTACCGCCCGCCCTCGTGTGGACTTCGCTTTCATGATATCTACTGGAAATTAGCCAACTGGCTAACGACCAAATAGGAGTCTCGTGCCACTCCTCTACCTCCCCGGCCTTCGCCCTTTCCATCCTCACCCTTTTGCCCTCTTGTGTCTTTCTTCCTCTCTCTCTCTCTCTCTCTCTTTCTCTCTGCCATCCTCCCATCCTCTTTCTCTTCTTTTCTCTCTCTTTCTCTCACTCTATCTCCCTTTTTCACTGTCCATCTTTTGCCCTCGCTCGCTCCCAGTATATCTCTCGAAAGCTCGCTCGAGGCTACAATCGGCCGATCGTTCGTTCGCTCCTCGCTTCCACATATTTATTTCCCAGCTTTCCTCCAGCTGAGTGGTATTCGATGATTCGAGTCCTGGACGCAATGGATTTCGAGTCATCGGTTCCGAATCGGTCGTGAATGCGTTGTCCTCTCCGGAGAAGGCGATTTTAAGAGATCGATCACCGATGGATCAACAATTGTCGATTTGCCAAGAAATACGGTTTAGTTTTATTTTTCATCGTTCATTTAGAGTATACATATACGTGTAAACTCGTAAATTCGCACGAAGAACTCGACTCCTCGATGCTCGGAGGTACTCCTAATGCACAGACTACTATCTTACGAGCTCGGAAGGAAACGTCCGACGATAGAGGCCATTCCACGCAAAGCCGGAAGGTAGGACGAGACACGAGAACAAAAGTTTCGCGGTTCGTGATAGAATGATAGACGTTTGTTCGGGAAAGAAAAATGCAAGATTCGCTGCAGTCACGAAATGGCAAATTGGAGTTGAAACTTCCCTTGTACGGGTTTGGGGTAGGTTGGGTTAAGGCGGGATTGTACTAGGGAAGAGCTAAAAGAGAGAGAGAGAGAGAGGGAGAGAGAGAGAGAGAGAGTCGTATTCTCTTATGGAAAATACTATATGAGGGTGAAACCGGTGGGCAAACGGGCTTCGTCTCCACGAGAATTCCAAATAAACGCTTAATTACTTCTATCGTAGCAAGTATAGGGTACGTGTTACTAGTTTTTATTAAAAAAACTCTGAATATCTCAAGGAGCTTCTGTTTTCGATCATCCAATAAATCTATATATTATGAAGATAGAATGATTCAAATGGATTCGTGGCCCAAGTACGAACTTTCTCGCGTAACCTTAAAAATTCTTAATGCGGTTTTCGGCTTCCTGTCGGAGGCAAAGTTTAAATTACACACGGTTAAGAGGGAAAGAGGGTAGGACAAAAGTGTATATATAGTATGTGTATGTAGAGAGAGAGAGAAAGAGAGAGAGAAAGAAAGAGAGAGAGAGAGAGAGAGAGAGAGAGAGGGTAAGACCAGGGCTTTGGAAGATACACGAACCGTGGGTTCACGTGGCTCGAATAGGGTGTGGGCCGTGCGTGCGAACGCCCGAATGGAACACATGCAAGCTTTGATAAGCTTTAGGAATATGTATACGTAGTACTGAGCCATTCGAACCTCGGGCTTCACGGTTCACATAATATTACGTAACGCGCGCGATTCACTGCTTTCCTTTTCAACCGTTTTCCAGGACCCACGCAAGCCAACCTGGGAATCGAATTTTGCGTTATGGAAAAAGTAAAAATAAAAAAAAATAATATTCGGTTAGTCGTCCAAAATTATCAGATCCTGTTTGAGAAAGTATCGTGGCTCAAAACATTCGGAAGTCTCATTGTCAGATCATGTCATTTTTCCTTTCGTCTAACAAAATTTATCAAATTTATTTAATGAACATATTTATAAGTTTATTTTCTCATCGTGCAATAATATAGTTTTACGATATTGGAAAGTAAGAAACTATCGATTCGACATCAATAAGAAAAAATCTTTCCCCGTGTAGAATATCTCAGATCACCGACATCTCTCTTGAAATAAGGGTTGTACCAAGCGACTAAGGCGCACCAAAAGGGGAAGATTTAGAGAGTGAGCAAGAGACAGAAAGAGAAGATATGATTCCAAAGGCAACGAATGAAGCCTCCCTCGAAGAGATGGTCCTTAAAGAAGGGATCCCACTGCTTATTTATTTCTCTATTTGAATTTTATTATCTTGTTCCGCCGTCATGGTTCCCGGTTTACCTCCTGATTTCTTTAACGCATACGATAAGAACGCCTCCGCAACATATCATTCAAAAGAAAATCTTCTTTCCTGCCATTTTTTTCTCTTCTTCTCGTTTTATTATAATTTTGCAATAGCGAAAAAATAGAAAGAGATCATCGGTCCTTATGTTTTATTCAATAATAAAATTACGAAAAGATAATACCATTTATTTAACTCGATCAGAATAGCATGCTTCTATTATTAAAGATATTAAATGTCTGTTCTCGTATTTAATTTAATGAGATCATAAGTAAAACAGTTTATAAGAACGAAATATATATATATATATATATATATCATTCAGAAGTCAAATAAAATAAAGCGAATAGTACAGGGTTACCTGATAAAGTTACGAAGTATGGAACGTTAGCGGAGATGCGAAATCTAATAAAGATAATCTCACAATAAAAGAGTTCTATAAGAGAGACAAAGAGAAAGAGAATAGAGGGAGAGAGAGAAAGAGAGAGCGCGAGGAGAGGGGTATAGGACAGGGACACGCACGTCGTAGTTCGACGAGAGAAATAAAAGTGCGCTTGACGCAGTATGGATATAAGTTTCGAAGGTCCTCGAAAACGGCGTTCGCGCATACATGAGGTTTGCCAAATTGCCGTGTAGAAAAAGTTCTCTTTAAACGTCCCGCGCTCTCCATTCGCTACTTCCCCCTTGCCTCCTCCTTTACATTCATCTCATCCTCCCTCCTTTATCTCCTCCATCCTTTTCCTCGACGATCTACCTGCCACCGACCGACGTGTTCTCCTCGTCGTCAAGCTTTTACCGTTTTTTGAACATGGAAAACGTGTGTGGTAACGCGCATACGGTTATCAACGTACAGGTAGAATCTACCCGAAAGGTACCTCGAACACAGTCTTCTACGTGCTCGTACTCATTGACGTACGTTCGATTCATTTCACCTGACCCTTCGACCATTTTTCTTTCTCTTTCTCGCTTTATATATATATATATATGTCTTTTTATCATGGAATCGGGCTTATCGATTGCCGATTCTACTGACTCTTTCCTGCTTTTTCATCGTTGGAGAAAGGAACTTATGTTTATTGGTCAAATAATTTTTGTAAACAAATGTAAAAAAACCGCGAGATGTTTTTAAAGATTTTTATCTTTTCTCAAAGATATTTTCTTTTTCAAAGCCAGTTGGTGTACCTTACGTCTTTTTTGCTCGAGAAACAATCGTACGTAAGTTTCTCTTAGTGTACTTCTTAATTACACAGTACGACAGAATACACGAAGCTTAACCTCGTCTCAGATTTATGGGTGCTTTAACCTTCTTCGTTCGTTCAAACCGAATTTCATCCTACTTAGCCACGTCGCTGGCTCGGGCACTCGTAAAAAATGCGAGCGAAAAGAAGGGTTCCAGTCTTTTTTTCCCTCTCTCGAATCCTTCCGCTTATTCCTCTTTCTCTTTACTACCCCTCTCTCTACCTCCCTCCTTTGCCTCAGCCGCAGTCCCAACTCTCCATACTTTGCCTTCCTTGCGAACATGACTTAAAGCGTATCGTCCTTCAGTCGAATGGAGTTTCGATGGGGGTGATTTCGACGAATCGTTCGTTCGTTCGTTCGTTCGTTCGTTCGTTCGTTCGTTCGTTCGTTCGTTCGCAGACCGCTTGCGAGTCTTCGAACTTCGTCTCGATTCGATGCATGTGCTGTTCGGAAGAGAGAGAAAGAGAGAAATCTGAAAAGCGAAGATCTGTCTCTCTCTCTCTTTCTCTTTCTCTCATTCCCCCTCCTTTCCTAGTCTCTTTTTGCCGTAATCGAACCGTGCTCGTTTTATCGAATTTCATTAATACCGTTGATTCGTCCATGGTAGTGAGAGAAAAAAAAGAACTTTACAAATTAAACGTCCAGTCAAATTTGTGGTATATCGAGGAACGATTCGTTAATCAATTAATAGGGAAACAGTTCGAGACAAAGAGAATCTATATAACGATAAGACGATAAAAACATTATAATTGCATCGATAAGTGAAAGATAGAATGAAGGAGAGAAGAAGATGAAATAGGTTTTCTTCGAACGATCATAATTTCCATGTAATTGTAAGTAGAGATTGTAAATCGATATCAGGTAGAAAACGAAAAACGTCTTGTACCTACGATAAAAATAAAGCACTCAAGGAAAAACGTTAAAGCGGATCATCATCTTGGTATACTTGTTGAAAGCAAGAAACAAACGAATTCTCGATTAGAAGTAATGCAAAGAGAAGGAGAAACGATCGGAGAATAAGGGAAAAAGAAAAAGGGAAAGAAAAGAAAAATAAAGCAAAAAGAGAAAGAGATGAGAGAAAGAGAAAGAAGAGTTCTTAGGAGTCGGTTGCCGACTCGACAACCTCAGCCAGCAGCCGAGAAGCGGTATAAGAAGGACAGAGAAGGAAAGAGTTAAGAGTCGGCTTGATGACGAGCGCTGTTGCGGAGCAGGAAACGAAAAGGGAGAAGAGAGGAGTGGTGGTGAAGAAAGTGGTAGAGGTGGAGGAATAAGAGAAGGAGGAGGTGGAGGTGGAAGAAGAGGAAAAAGAGGGTGGAGGGGGTGGAGTAGACTGGATGGAGGAGCCCACGTTGCAATGATATCGATTCCAATGCTTCTTACTAGACGTGGTTGGTTAGGGTGGGCAACCCCTTACTTTTTATCCCTTTTCCTCCACCTTGCCTCCCTTCACCACCCTCCAACCGCGGTTCTCGTCTTTCTCTCCCGGCCTCGCCAACTCCTTCGATCCTCTCGCGATATTTTACTCGGTTATTTCTACTGGTCCCTTTCTCTCTCTTTTTCTCTCTTGATATATTTCTATCTTCATCCTTCCTATCCATATCTTCTTTCCTCTGCTTCGAATAGGCTCGTCATTCGAAGACGAAGGAAAATTATTCTTGTCGATCAGTCAGCCGGCTGGAACTAGTCGGAAATTGGAGCCTCGTTATACGCGGACCAAACTTCTTATCCATTGTAACAGGCATCTACTTTTAATCGACGATAATCGTGGAATTTTTATTTTAACGTAAATCTCAGTGCACTCGACGAATCACGGGCATCGAACGAAAAATGGAAAGAAATAGGGGGCAGGTAGGTAGTAAAAAGTAAGGAAGAGAAATAAGGAGAAAAATAGGATGAGTTGAGAGGAAAAAAAAAGGGGGGGGGAGGAGAAAAAAGAAGAGAAAAGAAAATTGGAAGGAGGCAAGAGAGTGCAATACATACATACACCTACACGAAAACACAGAAATGCTACACATATTCAGAAGATCCTCTGATTACTGCGAGTTCCGTCTTTCGCCGTCTGTCTTTTCGTCTTTCCCCGCTTCATCCACTTGACGAAACGGCTCTTCTCCATCCCTAACTGTCTCTTTCTTTCTCTTTTTCTTTCTTCTCGTCGTCCTCCCTCTAGAGTAGTATAGTAGTAGGAGAGAAGATAGAGGCGGAGAAAAAGGAGGAGGTTGGACCCTGAGGGAGGGAGATGCAAGATATTGCAGCCCCGCGGGACACAGGGACGTAATCTCCACGACGATGCCGGAGACGTATTACAATCTCGCGGTTCTCCAACTACGAAGTCACTCGGTTCCCGTGCATGAATGGCCCATTCTCCTTGGCCTGTCTCTAGGAAAGTCTCTATCTATTCCGATTACTGCTCCACCTCCACCTCCATCTACCTATCTCTCTCTCTTTCTTTCTTTCTTTCTTTCTTTCTTTCTCTCGTATCCTCGAAAGCTTGGAACATCAGCCGAGTTTTACCCCGCTTTTTTACCTACCAACCTACGCCGTCGTCGACTCTACAGCCGGCGGCCTCGGAGAACAAAGATTTCATTTTTCACTGGCACCAGGGACCAAGGCGAGAGCTCGGGCTCAGGACAGCGTGGTGGAGGAACTCGTCTTGCGTTGCAGATTTCTTTCATTACTACTCTTAATCACGGTAACGTTCACTAGCGGTCTCTCTGTCTTTCTTTCGCAGATTTCTTGCAATGTCTTCTTTCTCAAATTGGGCTGGATGATCTTTTGAAGGAATCCTTTCTCGGCGTTATTACTCTGCTATAATACTACTTTTGCATCGAGGTCAAAGCCGTTTGCTAGTGGAGCAAAAAAGAAAAGAAAAGAAAGAAAAAAATGGAGAAGGAAAGATAGAAAGAAAGAAAAAACGAGAGAAATAGGAAATTTATTGGAAAGAACATGATTTGGCTTGAGTCTGCGTTCGAATTACGTGATTATCGATCGAGTTTCACACTAGCTCGTAAGAGCCTTCCTTAAAAACATCCTCGCGGCACCCTTAGAGCCGAGAGACTGTTAAAAAGTCTTTCTCGTCCTCAAGGATCAACGACGACTCCCTCAGCTCATCTCTTCTTCCCTTCTTCTTGTCGCCATCGTCGCCGCCGCCGCCGTCGTCGTCGTCATCGTCGTCGTCGTCGTCGTCGTCGTCGTCGTCGTAGACGTATAGACGATGAAGGGGTGCGAAATCGTACGAGCATGTATACTGAGGAGGAATTCGAAGAGGACGAGGGCCAGGACGAGGGCCACAGCAAGCTAGAGAGAATCAGAACGAGAGAAAGAGGGTCAGGACGAGGGGGATCGGGAAAAGAGAACAAAGAGTGCAAGTATAAGGCGGACGGGGTTGGTGGAGGGGGATGTAGCCTCGGCGTTCGTTCGGGGGTGGCGTTCGGGTGGGTGGTGCATATAAGATGGACGACGTACAATGCACGCACCCTCGGCGCACTCGAGGCTCCTCAAGCAATACTCCTGAAGGGTGGAGTACGGAGGGAAGATTCCGAAAACTCGGCCGCTCAATACATGCCTGTGTCGAGCCGGCTCACCCTTCGTATTTTCTTTCCTTATCCTTCTCGTCTGCCCTCTTTCCTTATACCAACTCTCGTCATTTCCTTTTTTTCTTCTTCTCCTACTTTATTCTTTCTTTCTGTCTTTATCGGTCGTGTAGTTCCACGTTTAAACGAGTTGAAGAAACATTCTTCTTATCGATCAGAGGATCTAAGATAAGAAAGACAAGATGTAATAGTCAAGACGATCGAATGGTAGATTCTCTCTACGTGTGATTTTCTTCTTCCTCAGGGATTTGAGCACCCCTTGTAAGGTGGATACACCGGCGACACTCCAATGTTCCTTGTGCGTTCTCCGTAGCGGCTGGTTGAAGCTCAAGTAGAGTCATCGCTTGTGAGAGTGCTTACCAGCTCAACGTCGTCGAGATCGTCGTCGTTCTCCTCCTTCTTTTACTCCTCCTCTTTCTCCTCTACCTTCTTCTCTTTCTCTTCTTCTTTCTCCTCCTCCCTCCACCTTCCCGAGCTCCACATCCGTTCTTCTTTATGAAGGAGAAAACTCGAAGGTGAATCCTCGAGCAGCGAGGCATCGTCTACAACATTTGAGAGCGACATAAACCTTATTCTTACGCCACTTTACCACAAGATGCAGTCACGGGGGTAGGGTGCACCCTTGCTTCTAGCGCTGTGATAATCCCTTCGTTCTAACGACGATGCCAACGAGCTTTCAACATTACATATAGACCGGGTAGTATTCCCTATACTCTTCTTACGTTGCATTGTTTCTCACGTCTTGTCTTAAATTTACTCCATCTCTCTTCTTTTACTTTTTCTCTCTCTCTCTCTCTCTTTCTCTTTTTCTTTCTCTTACTAAAGAACATCTACGCATATAGGCGGTACTCCTCGCGAGTCGACTTTTTCAACGTCTTTGACCTACTTCCACTCTTAATCATCGCTCACCGAACAGTTCTATTCTTCTGTTCTCCGTCGAGGAAAAACGAGGAGACGTTTCCATTCCTTGCGTTATCTTCGAAAGAAACAATCGCTTCTACTCAAGAGAATTCTAAAGCAATGCAGCGGTATCTTGTCTTCTATTATTTCTAGGTATATACGTTTATCGATAATTATTTTTTTAACGAATTAAAAAATAGGTCTACCCCTAAAGGATATAAGCAAGATTCAACTTTACTCGATAACTATTTATTTAAGGAATTTAACATTTATAAACATTAAATCTCGACAAATGGAAACAAAACAATATGCATTCTCCAATCTTTTTCTTTAAGATTTGCATGCGATCAAAATTAACCTTTGCGAACGACTTAGCCCAGAAAAAGATCAAAAGAGTAGAGTAATTTGTGTATTTCGTTTGTACAGGTTTGCAAATGTTTAGTGAGTTTCTTTAACCGTAGCAAGAAAGAAATCATTCTTCTATATAGTTGTCTCTTTCATTCGCTCACGTCTTTTGTGTAATCTCAATTCGTAATGCAAGACTTGTATTACGACTGAAAGGCGAAAAGCAAACGGTTTCTTTTCCTCTCTCTCTCTCTCTCTCTCTCTTTCTTTCCATTTGTGTGTGTTTTTTTTTTCTTTTTTCCTTCTTTAGGTTCAAACAAACCGTTCGTTCCGTCGTGCTCGTCTCCAATGCAAAAAGAAATTTACTCGGTAGTAAGTACACTGTATGGAAAACGAAAAGAATAAGAAGAAGAAGAAGAAGGAGAAGAGGAGGAGGAGGAGGAGGAGGAGGAGCAAGTAGAGGAGAAATTCGTCCTCCATCGGCGGAGTGCTACTTAGAGAAATCAGAGCGACGTACCATGATAGTGGCGGTACGTTGTCGTCGTCGTCCTCGTCCTCGTAGTCGTGCTACTTACGTCGTACGTAGAAAAAGAAGAAAAGGGAAGGGAGGAAAAAGAGATGGTGAAAAGAGGTAGAAAGGAGTAAGAAGAGGGGTAATGTCGACGGTACACTCGTGCTCGTCATCAGAAGAGCTTTCCTTGTTCTTGATGCGCGTTGGACAATGGCGAGAAAACGTTCTCTCCCTCCCTTACGGTGCGCTACCTCATTCTGCGTCTTTTGCCATCCACGCCCTCCCCACCCACTGCCATCGCCATCAACCACAGCTCGAGCTACTTGCGACGATGAGAGAAAGAGAGAGAAAGAAAGAAAGAAAGATAGAAAGAGAAAACGAGTCGGAAGAGGCTCGAGGAAAGAGGATGAGACCTTTTCAATGTCCTCTTCTCCCTCGCTTCTCCTTAGACGCCTCATTCCTTCGCCTCTGCGCGATCCCTGAAGAAAAAAGCCGTGCACGGAGAAAAAGGAAAAGAAAAAACGGACAAAAGTAACCGAGCGCGCGCCGAGGCACTCGTCGGAGACGCGGATGACACGCGAGTTCCGGGTGTACTCTCTTTCGCCCTGAGAGTGAGAGGAAAGGAGTTTGACGGCGGCCGTCGTGCTTTCGGGGGTGAAACTAGGGGGTGGTAGTGGGGGGCTTGGAGCGTGCTATATGCCTTCAGGAATTCAAGAAAGCGACGGCTTTCGTTGAATGCGTCGAGAAGGCATGCATTTTACCTCTTCTTCCCTCTCTCTCTCTCTTTTGCTCTTTCTTTCTTTCTTCCTTTCTTTCTTTCTTTCTTTCTCTCTCCTTGCTTTTCTTTTTTAGCTCCTTTCCGGCCGGAGGGCCGAGTGACGACGGCCGTGCTTGAAAAGGAAGAAAGGAGAAGAGAGCGCGAAAGAAAACGACGTAATATGCTCGAGTGGTGCGAAGTGACGATTGTCCCTTTCTTCGCGCACGAGGCGCGTCTTCCGACACCCCCAACCCCTTCGCTATTCGTCTCTTTCTCCTTCTCTATTTCTTCTCTCTTTCTCACGGTTCGGCAACTTTATTAGTCACCTTCGCTTCATTCCTTCGTATCTCCTCCTTCCTTCTTTCTTTATTTCCTTTCTTTCTTTCTTTTCAATTTCCCCGAGTAGAAGCCTTCTTCCGACTTAGGTATATCGTGCCGTACTCCCGGAAAGACACGAGAAACGTTCCATCAAGTGTCTCGCGAGATCTGTTCCTTCTCGTTTTAAGTGTACTCGTCAAACCCTTTCTCCTTGTGAGACAACTTATGTTCATGTACATTTCGACTGTGCCAATTTTCTTCTATATCAATATGTTCCATTTAACTTTTTTGTCCTTAACATTTATTTATAAATTTATAATAATATATCTAAAAATTTTAAATATTATAAAAGAGTTCCTCTAAGCGTTAAAGATTTTCTTTTTATTTTAAATTTTCTGATCGAATATCAAATTTATTTATAATAATCAAAGCTCCCTCCTATGAGGTTTTATTATATAAAAATAATCCAGTATACAATATATAATACACTACTATAACTACTATGCATCGAGAAAGATAATCTGTTGATGAAACGAGGTTCGCTCACGCTTCTACGATCGCGAGGTATTCATGTTAGAATAGGAACCTCGACAGGACGACACGCTTCCTCCAAGCGAGCCTATACATCATCTTTCTCTCTCATTCCCTTTTTAGTCTCTTTAAAAACAATATAATTTCTTTTTGTGTCTCCTTTTTTGTTTTCGCGTCACGTAGGTGCTCCGAAGCGCGACAAATAGAGACAGGAAGCGCGTGTCCACTGGACCAGGTATCCTTAGTGGAGGCTTCCACTTTCACGCAGAGGAAATGAGCTCTCGCTTCTTCCGTTCCTATATCTACCTAGGGAAAAATGGTTACAAGGGTGCGTCGCACGACGACGACGCAAACGCACACGCGTGCGCGCACGTGCTACGCGCACTTATACACCTATATGGTATGGATGCACACTAACTACATACACGCATTCTCGCTCTCCCTCTTCCTTTCTCTCTCCCTTTCTCTCTTTCTCTCTCTCTCTCTTTCTTGTCGTAGACGCGAATAAAAAGCGAACGAAAATAGCCGATTCGCCCTGGTACGGCTCGAATTTTTCACTCGACCGGCCATATAAAATTACTTCGCTGCATTAAGCGAACAGACTGACTTTAAAATAACGCGAGCCTTGTATATCGTGTTTCGCGACAGAACGAAGGGAAAGAGATAAAGAATGAGATAGAAAGAGAGAGAGAGAGAGAGAGAAGATGTGGAGGAGTGGTGGCAAAATAGGTTGTTGCTAGAAAACGTAGCGTGCGTATTCAGAAATAAAAAAATCAAATAATAAAACAAAACATGCAATAATATGTTATGCGTTTCGTTCAAGCAAGGACTGTAAAAATGATATTCGCGAGAAGTAAAAACAAAAAATGTAAATAGAACTTTTAAACAACAAATCAAATGTAAAAATGATAGGATTAAAATGAAAAATAAAAATGAAAATGAAAAAATAGGATAAAATAAGACAAAATTTGAATAAAGTTTCTTCTCTTTTCGATTTTTGGTCGAGATGCGAAGATCGATAGGGCTTATCGAGACGTTTACGAAGCGTAGAAGAAAGAGAGAGTAAAAGAGAGGAAAAAAGAGTGGGGAAATGGTGAAGGGACCGAACCGGTGAGTTCGTTGGAGCGAGTAGACTTAACTGGAAGCTTCCACGTTCGCAGAGGAAACGCGTCCATCCTTCCTTCCGTTCTTCCGTATGTTGCAGAGAAAAGGGAGAAAGAGTGCGATGGATATCGAAAAGCATCGATGTGCATGCTGAAAGATCGGAAGAGAGTGGGAGAGATCGAAAGACAAAGGAGGAAGGGTCAGGTTGATGGTGGAGAAAGGGAAGAAGAAGGAAAAAAAGACTGATGGTAGGAGAAACGTGTAAGGGAGAAAGAGAGAAAGAGAGAGGGGATGAGGAACGATACCTGTGCGACTGTCTGTTGTCCGGATGTCCGTTGTTTTGTTACAATCACGTATCCGTATGGTATTACGCGGCCCTACATCGGCACGTTAGCGTCGTCGACACGTTGCTGTCGTCATCGTTATAGTCGTCTAATGTCAGGAACTGATCCAGGATGTGAGCAGTAACTGGGAGGATACCAGAAGAAGGTTGGGAAGAGAGGAGGATGGTAAAGAGGCAATAGCGCAGATCGGAGATGGAAGGACGGTGCAAGCTTGAGTGGCACCCAGGAACGTGTGTACTTTCGAAAGGTGTGGAACAACCTGTATCCGCCTTTGTCAACGCGAGCATCATTGTTTCGTTGAGAAAGGAAATGATATATTAATTGATTCGTTTCGTTTCGTTTCTATATCTCTTTTACCCTCTGCCTATCTTTTTCTCTCTCTCTCTCTCTTTTTTGATGACCACTATGATGGCAACAGGCAGTTCGGTTGGACGTCTACATATATAGGTCTAGTTTTCCCTGATTTTAGAGAACAAACGATTCACGTGGATGTTCTACAATTTGCGAGTTTAGAAACTTCTCTCTTTGTCTATCTCTCTGTCCTTGTCTTTCTTCCCTTTTTCAGTCTCTAGCCCAGCGAATTTCCACCGAAATCGAAAGAATCGAACGTTTATGAGCTTTCATCGCAATGTCCAAATTACGGACCGATGAATGTGGGGATGAATGAGCGACAACGAGAAAATGGAGAAAAACGAGAGAAAATGTTTCTGCGTTACGACAATGAAGGAGGAGGAGGAAGTGAAAGAGAAGGGGGACAACGATGATGACGACATAAGCATACTCCATGAGTGTGCGTGCTTCGGATTCCCGCGTGATTCTCTCTTCGTCTATCTTTCGGAAAATTATACCAAAGCATGCGTTTATGTATACTTTTTACTTTGTCAATATTATTATGTCACTTTCTGTTTTGAGAAAGTTGCGTGACAAAAGCATTTCTCGTACGACGATACGAAAGGAAGAACGTTTTCATAAAGAATATAGAATTTATACAATCGTCAGTCATTCGATCTTTTAATAGAGGAACGTAAGAAAATTTTTCTAACTGCGAAAGCGTGTGACAAGAGAGAGAGAGAGAGAGAGAGAGAGAGAGAGAAAATAGAAAATAAAGAAGAAAACATTTTTCATTGGAAAAAAAACAAAATAAGACATTCGGATTGGCCAAGAAGAAGTTTTACATATATATATGTATAAAAGGGTTTTGATATTTTCAAAAGGATATTATAAAGACCCTTACCTACGATGCATAATCTCGAAGATAAGCCGTTTCGATCAAACGGAAAAGACTCGTTACAATCTGAAGGAAAGATCGAGACACGAATAGACATCGATAGAGGATAAAACTCATCTTACCTTCTTACCAATGAAAAAACGAATTGTCCGCTTCGAGCAGCCTTTTTTCTTCTTTTTTTTTTCACTGCGAGAGTATAACCCGAAAGAAGACCTCCTTGCGAATGATAATCCCTTGCCGAGAGAACAAAAGTATTGACGACGACGACGACGACGACGACGACGAAAGCTACAGACACTATTTTCTCCCCTTCGCTCGACGCAAACTTCCTTCCCTGAGCTTACTTATACTTTCAGACGATTATCGTCGGCGTCTACTTTCACGTCGTCTAATTGATCCGAGAGAGAGAGAGAAAAAAAGAGAGAGAGAGAGAGAGAGAAACGCTAAAGGGGTCGTGAATTGACTCGATGAAATATTTAGTCGTTCACCGCTCGGGAGAGACTTTTTTCTTCGCATAATCGCTTATTCATGCGGTTTCCTTTAAATCTCAATAATCCATTGTTTGACCACGCTTCTCTAAATATTAATTAAAAAATTATAGGACGAAGTTGTCAGCTCATTACAGATCACAGTAAGAAATGCGCTATCTTTTACTGTTTTAAGAACGAAGAAAAGAAAAGAAAGAAAGAAATATCGAGATATTGTATAATCGATTGAAGAGAAATGAAATTTAAATATTCTTATCATTTCCTCAAGATATTATAGATAAAAGATGAGAGATAAACCAAATACAAGATAGGAAGGTTAAAAATGTGCTAAATGAAAAAATAGAATAAGAAATATGCGAGTGGGAGATAATATATTACGAGATTTAGAACGAAAAAGATAACAAAAGTATCGACTAGAGAATACTTCGTTTCCATCGTCGTAAACTGGACTAGAGACAGAACTTAAGGCAGTAAAGGGCGGTCGTAATACACGTGAGCCGGCATAACGAGCCACTGTACCACATAACAAAGTATTATAAAAGCATTTTATTGTTTGCAGGGAAAAGCGCCGCTCGCCTGCAGCTTTTGCATCCGTGAACATTTGAAACGTATTACGCGTTTATGCGTTCCTTCGCGCTTCGAACTTTGTGACGATGTGACGGCAACAATTTTTACCGAGGAGAAGATAGATAGACAGATAGATATAGTTACAGATGAATATATTTATTACTCGAGAAAGAAAGAGGGAGAAAGATAAAAAAAGTAATCGAACTTTTTTACTATTTTCTACGATTTGTTGTTATAATTTATGCATAAGTTGAATGAATTGACTTCAAATTCCTTTTCATTAGTTCACTTAATAGCTTTTAAATGAAAAGACGTAAGCGCAATATTATAGTAATGAAACGCAATCGAGTTAAAAACAACCATTCTTTGCACATCGTATGAGAAAAGGAATACGAGAATCAACTTGGACAGGATGACTACCGATAATTTTCTTCATCTGCGGGAGAGATACGTTGTTAACGGACAACGTTAATCATCATAACGAGAGTAATATCTTCTCCATAGCGTTTCCTTGTAACAATTATAAGGAGAGAGATACAGAGACAAAATGAGATTAAACTAGAATTAAACATAATTACTTCGTTTAAATTTCTTAAAAAATAAATAGTGAAAACACGAAGATTTCTTGAAATGGATCTTTCCGTAGTCGTGGCAACGAGTATATAAAAGAAACATCGGTTAATTAAAAAAGGTAACTTTTCCCTCCTTCTGTCTCTCTCTTTCTCTCTCACTCTCTCTCTTCGGTCAGGAGACGTAATATTAATTATAGCTAAACGCCGTAAAAGTTTCTCGTTGCGGCAGGCGGAAAGCAGGAGCGGCGTGCATCAAGACTTATTAAAGCGATCCTTAAAAAGAATCTCCATAAATTTCAAACGTATCGCGCATTCACGCTGGCAACTCGTCGGTTTCTTTTTAATAATACGACGACGAAGAAAAAGTAAAGTGCATGCGCGCGGGACTCGACGGGTCTCTTTCTCTCTCTCTTTCACTCTTCTTTATCTCTCTTTCTTTCTTTTTCTCTCAGTCTTTTGCTATCTCGTTCTCTCGTTCTCTCTCTCTCGAGACACCAGGAAGATAAAATCCGTATGCAGTCGGCTCACCTATGCAAAAAGCGCGGTATTTAGCGAGACTCGCAAATATATACGCGAATACTCGCTAAAGGGTAAAAGGAGTCGTATCCGCCACGGAAACGTACAATAGCCCGCGCGCGCGCAATTACGAGCGCACACACATGGGCTTGATAAGAGTATAAGTATATACTTACATGCATACGCGTGCGTTCATCCTCCCATCTCTTTCTTTCTCTCCCTCTCTCTCTCCTTCCTTCTCCCTTTCCTTCCTCTCCCTTCCTTTCCTTCGTTCGACCTTTCTCTCTTTCTCTTCGTTCCGTGAATCTGCAACAAGTTTGCCAGCTAGTGCGTATATACGTATGCGTCTATATGTATGCGTATGTGTGTGCATGTGTGCATGTGCGTGTGTGTGTATTTCTGAGTGTAAGTATTTATGCGAGTCACTATATCTATATAACCTAAGCACAGTTACGAACGCAGCTAAGAACCGCTGCGACGGCGCTACTACTAATTAGGTAAATGCTCATTATTAATCAGTCGAGCCTTCGAATACGCACAAACGTTAAAGTTTCTGGCTTGGCCATTTTTCGTGAATAAACCGTACGTATAATATAAATATTATATGTGTTAACGTTATTACTTATATCGATTTGTTCGATCGATCAAATTTAATAATAATTTTAACGAAATATTGACGATTTTATACAAATTTTTATTTACATAAAAAGTCGTCAGAAATAGCTAAGGAAAGAAACTGATCCGCGTTGATCGCTCACATGGGAAAAATCTATACTACGAATTTTGTAAAAAGACACCAAGAGATTTCTTCGTCTTCGTAGCAAGTGTCTTGACCAAGGAAGAAAAGAAAGGCCAAGGAGAAAAGTTCGACAAGTGGATTCTCCTTGAGTTAGAGAAGCGATAGGGGTGAGAGCGGAGGTTGAAAGATATATATATATATATATAGAGAGAGAGAGAGAGACAGATAGAAAGAGAAGATGCATATACTTAGGCGAATGTGTGTGGGATAAAGAGAGTGAGAGAGAGAGAGAGGGAAAAAGGGAAGGCAAGATTATGGCTGCGAGCTTGCTGATAGACGATGGCCAGGGACGAAGAGGGGTAACTCAAGACAAGTCTAAGTGAATCTTCCGGCCGACAGGCAATGATAGCCCTGAGAACTGAGTTGACCCCCGGATATGTGTTGAGCATATATGTGGGGACACAGAGACGCGTACGAGGTCTCAACGTGTCACAACATTTTCTTCGTCACTCTCTGTCTCTCTCTGTCTCTCTCTGTCTCTCTCTCTCTCTCTCTCTTTCTTTCTCCCTCGCCAATGAAATCTCTAATGGTTACTTCGTAAATCGGGGATCGGTCGCTCGTAAGATTCTTGCATATATTTAAAAAGAAATACTGTTTTTAAATCTAAAGTATGTTAATCTCGTATTAAATACTCGAGATAATAGTTTTTATATAAACAGATATTAATTTAATATTTACAATAAATAAGATACAAATCACAAATTAATAATACATACCTACTGTTAATATTTTTAATTTCACGTAGAAAGAAAAGGAACGCAATTTTTTTAACGATTTTCAATAGAATACAGATCAAATAGAAGTATTAATTGTTTAATGTGTAATCGTCACGATGTGTAATAGGATTAAACTAATTATTAAAGGATGATATAATTCTTTCTACGTGTTCTTTATACATACTATCTAATAGTTATACGACGTGCCCACGCGCTAAGACAGGAACATTATACGAGATATACTACTAAGTCACAAAAACGGAATCCTTGAGATTTTTAACTGGTGAGACGATTAAAGTAAAGATAGTCATTAGCCCGTGATTCTCTAACCTTATTTTAATCGGTCTACTTCGTAATTTTAATTTGCGACGACGAGACGTTGACGTGGTTCGTACTTATCATTAATATCCCGTCTCGTAGGTAGGTCTCAACCATTTGCCGCGTCTTACTTACATTCGACTTAAACCTTAATGAGAGTTACAGGATAAGTTTGTACACGAACTCGTTTAATGACGTCGAAGGTATCATATTAAAGAGAAAGAAAGAGGGTTAGGATAGCTTCGAAGAGAAGGTACGAGCGGGCTCTCTTCGAATTATACAGAGTACATGTACCTCAAGAATGGATAGATGGATGGATAGGTAGGTAGATGAACGAGGGTAGGGGGAGGGTGGATGAATGTGAAACGCGCTCTAAAGAAGTCATTTGTCTTCGTAGCCACTTTGCTTGTCAAATTGCCCGACCTATTATTAACAGCGTGGCGAACATTAAACGTTGTCGGCCGCGATTTAAAGGCACCTTGGCGTTTTAAGCCAATATTCTCCACGACAAAAGACATCCTCTTTTGCGGAAGAATACTTCGGTCTTTCCGGTAAACTATAGCTCCTCGTTAGATTTTTATTCTTATCTTTTGAAATATTAAAGAAGAAGTTATACACTTCGGTCGATAATCCGAAAATACGCGCAGGGTATATTAAGACATGTAATTTAAATGAATAATTTGTTCAATTATTTGTTTACAATAATTAGATAGATGAGGAAAAGGGCGTTGGCCTGTCTCTTTCTTATTTATTAATTCGGAAATACAACAAATAATCACACCATCGAGACCGGACGACGATCGTGTCACAAATAGCCCCGGTGCTTATAGTTCTTTTCAGGAGACGAGCTCCACTAACCACGTGGTGTCCCGGTAAAAGTTACGTCGTACATCGAAACGATTCGACGAGAGTTAACTCGGGCCAATAATTCTTCTGTTCCCGCGATCGTCCAGGTGTATCGCCTTCCGTACCATTGTCAACAAGTTCCGGATCTGAGATACCCGCCTATCCCGCTATCTCGGAATATTTTCACTCGTTCTCTCTGCTGACCGATCGAGACCAATTAATTACTTTTTTCCTCCCTCCTCTCTCCCCCACCTTTTTTTCATGCAGTACTAAATAATTCACGATACTCTCGACAAAGCTACTCTCTTTCGGTTTCCCCTACCTCTTCGAATCTCTATTCACGTCTTGTAATTCTTAATTTCTGTAGTCGTTTAACATTGTTCATTCGTATTCCAATCGAATTCTGTATTTTATTTTCGAGAAGAGTCAGCGTTTAATTAACGTGCGCATTCGCCTACAAAGGATTTTGTCTAACGATGAAAGCGTAGCCCGATAAGTCGTAGATAACGAATTAATGTGAGTAACGACGAGACGAAGGTCATCGAGGAATAAACAGACGGAAGGACTATCGGCTGGACCGTTGCCGATGATGCTACGTTAGTGATAGTGGAGGGTAGGTGTAGTAGTGGACGTAAGGGTAGTGGTACTAGTGGTCGTAATGGTGCTGGTAGCGGTGCTGGTAGTGGTGGTGGTGAGTACTTGAGAGAGCTCGCCGTTTCCCTTATTCCTTCAATCAACGTCAGCTGGGGAGGCAAGTCTAGTGTGTACCCTGAGCAAATACTCGTGTGCTCCGCACTAGAGCAGCATAGAGCTCAATGACTACATCATCCACGAAGGTGGTGGTTAGCTAGACGCGCCTTCACTCCGCACCAGACAGTCATTGAAATCGATTCCTCCCGCGATATAAGCGACCGGCCCGTAAACAGTCGTTAAGTCGTCATACGCTCGAATACATCCAAGCTTCCTCCAATTTCATCGTCATTTTTCTCGATGACCGGTGAGACTTCCATTCCTCTTATATCGCCGATATTATTCGATGAGCTGGATGGTACTCGAGGTTTTTTTGATAAAATCCTCGGGAGTATATATAGCAACTATATACGTCTCAATGTAAAAGAAATAAGAACTTATTTTCACGGTTAGGTCGAAATCGATTTTCTTTCTTTCTACTTTTTTCTTAACTATAAACGAAGCAGTCTATAAACTGTAAACTTTACATTTCCACGACGGTAAACATAAAATAAATCTTTTTTATAGATCAACGCGACGTCAAATTTTTCCTTCAAATATACCACGCTGTAAAATCGATCCTATGCATTTAGATATTTTTTAAATATCTATATCAATTTATTTGTATCGAATTGAAACCAAAATCGTAGAATAACTAAATCAATTGAAATGGATAAATGTTGATCAATCGTAACATTACACGTAAAACTTGAGTTCGGCCGGAAGAAGTATCGATCGAATCACTGCAGCTGGAAAGCAAAGCTCTGGACCCTTTCCCTTCTTCCCTTTCCTTCCCTCTCGAAGTTCGTCGAAGGCTCGCGCTTGGAAAGGTCTTGTTAAAGTAGGAAGGAAGAGGACCGGATACGCGGCGGTTACGCATACATCATAGGTCGTCTAAACAAGCTGTTTAGACGACTTCAAGTTAACCCAAATTGACTCAATTGGATTAACCGCTTGCCGTGGCTCACCCGACACTTGGGAACCGGCCCGTACACGCTCGCCGTGTCACCGTATCCGCGAGAGAGATAGTCTTCTGCTTCTCATGCAAATACTCGTTTCGTGCGTTATATGCTCATCTCTCTCTCTCTTGTCTCCTTCGCTACTCATGTTTTTTCTCAATGCCCTTTCCGCTATTTCGCTCTCTTTCTATCTCTCCCTATCTCTTGCTGTCTCTTTTTCTATCTCATTCGCGAATTTAGCTGGTTAGCTGAATTGACTGCGTTTGGGAAAATTGGCTCGTCGCGTTTGCGGAGAAGAGTCTTCGTCTCCCTTTCTCTTTGACGAGTACATGCATATATGTGAAGAGCTAGAGAGCAAACAGAAGAGAGAAAGAGAGAGAGACTTGTCTTTGACTGTCCCGTTACGATGTACGAAGTGAGAGCACCCTCTCTCGCGCGCGTCAATGTGGACCACGAAGAGTCTTCCGCTCCTCGAGCTCGACATACGTGACCCGTTGACGCACGTCGCGTCGTGCCTCCGTGTCCTGTCTCTCATGTCAATTTGTAGCGAGGCGAGGGCCACGGAAGGAAGAGGAGGAGGAAGAGGAGGAAGAGGAGGAGGCAAGAGCCGGAGGCTTACGTCGAAGCGTAGGACATATTGTGGGAGCAAAAGAGAGAGAGAGGGACTGGATTGGAGTGTCCGTTCCTTGGATGGATACTCGCTTGGACCCTACTATACTTGCCATACTTCTACTATACACCATCTCTAGCTCTACTACCTACCATCTCCTCTCTCTCTTTCTCTCTATCTGACTGTCTGTCTGTCTCTCTCTCTCTCTCTTTCTCTCTATTTCTCTTTCTCTTTATCTCTCTCAGTCCCTCTCGATTGGATTCTCTTTATCAGTGCATCCACGAGTAGTATCTGTCTTTCTCTCCTCGTCGCGATATATGGATCGTCGGAAGTCACCTTCCTCATTATCATACCGAGCGACCGTTCGCGTACTCGGACACAGCCTTCATCCTGTGCCCTAGTCACTTACGCCGTGTGGGTGATCAACCCAAGTGCGATTCGACTCCCGATCTAACGATGGAATCACTCAGCCGTAGATCGTTCTGGTTAAACCGAGAACCACTGACCTGGGGGACAAGACGCAAGTCCATTATACTCAATCATGGCGTGATTGGCTCAAACGATCGGACCATCGCTCGCCGCGCGTTGTTCTACGGAGGCTTAACGCGGACATTACTTTGTCCTACCGTTTGATAAGTCAAGAAAGAAGATACCTATGTTTGCCTTCTTACATTTTTCTGAGGTTAATCTTCCATTGGGTAGACTTTGAATTGTATTGGTAAAGACTTATACCATAGCTCACCAGGTGTTTCCCCTTTCCCATGAAATCATTAAAGGTGTATGAGACCTCGTGGTCTCTTTATTGCTGGACACTTCCTATCTAGAACGGCAATCCAGCTGTCTCGAAGATCGCTATCCATTTGTCTATCATGACCATTCGATCTATGTGGTCTTTTTGAGTAGTAAACTTATTGGTTTATCGTTACTGTTCGATCTATGATCTCTTCGGATAGTAAATCGGTTGGTCTATTATGACTATTCGATCTATTATCTCTTCGAGTAATAAATATTTCTCTAGTATAGCCTTGTTTCGTAAAACTGGGATCACTCTGTACGAGTTCGTCATGCCTCTCCGAAGACAGAAAAATCTGTTGGCTAACGGCGCTGAACAGAAGGCTCTCTGGCTCATTGCTCGTTTCTGTTATACTTTTCGAAATGAGAACTTTCGTTCGCTCCCACGGATAGCCTTGCGTATGTACACACAGAGAAAGAACTTTGGCAATTGAATATAATTAAGTAATCTGAGGCGCCCGACGATATCCACGACACGAAAGTCGTCGTAGTCGCAAAAACTGGAAAGCGTGTTGGCCATGTGCCACAAGAAGACTTCGCCTCGAAACGCCAACAATAATAATGCCCGTAATCCTGGACGCTTTTCCTTGCCAATATGCCGCGGACGTATCTACATAACTACCTCGAAAACTAGCCCGTGGCCAATAAATGAGAAGGAAAGCCTTTGGAAATTCGTCGTTAAGCTACCCTATGTCTCTTCTTTCTCGTTTCTACTTGCTCCACTCATCAATCTGGGATTCTTCACGATGCAATCCTTTCTCCATCTCTTTACCGATTCTTTCTTTGCTGAAGAGAAAAAAAAATATGAGTAGGTATATGAATATATATCTACGTACCGGAAAGAATTACTTAGGAGAAAAAAGAAAGAAAAAAGCACAAGAGAAATTAACAACCGTCCTATTATTCATCCTGAGAGACGAAATTCTGTTTTACGTTGCTAACCTTTAATTAAACCGTGTTTTAAAAAAAAGATTTTTTCCTTGATCGCATATCATACTATTACTCTAAGTTGAGGGACGAAGAAGGTAAGAGGAAGGAAACGACGACCGTTACGCCGAGCCAGCACGAGTCAAACAGTGGATATTGGTTGCTTGTGCGACTCTTAAGACGTTGGGTGGGGATTCCAAGTTGGTGAGCCAAGACGTTGGAGGGTACACTCAGTGGGGTTCTAACAATGGCAAGAAGAAGCCGAAACGTCGGTTACGCCTCGAAACGGCAGCTGGCACGCGCGACTTCCAAGTCGTCTAAGGAGTTCTCTAGTTCTCTCTTTACCTTCTTCTCCCTTCTTCTTAGACTCACCTCTCACCCCGAGAGCTCCTTCCAAGGGGAAAACGTAGTCTCGAGAAGTTACCTTGGTAGGAACCATCTAAGGGATACCTGGACATTTAAAGCGGGGGACGGCACCCAGCTGAACCACCTGAATACTACCAAGGGGTCCTTCTTTACTTTGCAATGGCGTCAAACTCATATTGTTACCCTTAAGATATCTATAAAACTTATTTTATACTTTCTCTTACCGCTACGTGCTCATTTCGATTTCTAATTCGATTTTTGTTTTCATTGTTGGATACTATGTTACCAACGTCGACTTATCACATTATCCGACTTATTAATTATATTATACTTCACTAAATATTTTATAAAATATATAAATATATAATTTATTGTTCTCGTTCTATAACTTCATAATAATATTTAATTAATTCACGATCAATATAACATATCCAATGAAATAATTAACTTCATAAATAAAAGATAAACTCCTTTTTTTTTTAAATCTTGAACTATTTGATATTTTTTGAGTTTATTAAAGGGCTACGCCACTGGGATCAAGGACCGTTGTTCCTACTTCCTTTCCTAAGAGAGCACGAAGGGAGTCACAAGATTTTTTGTAGCCTTCAATATTAGACGTTAGCGTTTCCCACAGAAGAAATCATGGGAACATATAGGACTGATCGTGAAAAGTCTTCGAGAAAGATTTGCAAGCTTGCCTTGGAAAGTCATCGACTTTGCCTCCTTTATTTTTTTTTTATATTCTTTTCCTTCTATTATTTTCTTCTTTTCTATTTTATTTTTGTCACGTTCATTTCGCTATGTTAACTTTAATCCGTGAACAAAATGGGAAAACTAAATTTTGATATAATGGTAAGTCTCAAAGCATTTTCTTCTTGTTGAATTCTAAAAATATTCTTAACCTTCTTTGTTTAATCTCTAAAAGAAATTTTGAACGTTTAACGATAGAACGAATTCCTAACGTAAAGCTCGTCATTAAAGTAGAGTTCGATTCGCGCTCCCAGCATACAGGTAGTCGCGTGAATGAATACTGAAATCGAAATGAAAATCGAGGAAAGGTCATGCTCGCGTGCCAGAAATAACACGGCCGTGGCGTTGACCCACATTGTTTTTGAAACGCGATTAAACTCATTGAAAACGACCGAAAGTAAATTAATGGCCATAGGCCGCGTAACCACGAAAAGCGAGGCAAAAAGCGAAACAAATTTAACGAGCTGTGAATTATGAAAATCGGTGACAGGCCGACGCTTTTAAATACTCTCTCTTTCTCTCTCTTTTCTCTCTTTCTCTCTCTCTCTCTATCTCTCTTTCCCGACCTCCTCTCCACCCCGTTCATCGGGCGCCAATCGGCACCCCATTACTCTCTTTCCCACCCTCACCTCCTCATCAGAGTTTGGTTTGGGCGCGTGCCAGTAAATCGAAACGATTCAAATGCAAAATAATAATAAAACAGTAGGTTCTGTCGATGGCCCGTAGTAGGTAGTCGTGATGCTGGTGGTGGTCGGAGGCAAGGGGAGGCGGGGTTGAGAGCGCATTAACGCAATTAACCTCCAATTAATAACACATCAATTGACACCCGGTCAACTTGTTGCATCGGAGCAGCCCGATAATATGCTGAACGCGTGTGAGAACTCAATGTGTACGTACACAAAGGGGGTGGTGTGTGAGTACGCGAACGTGTCTCTCTGCGTATAGAGAGCTGGATACGTAGGCGTTAGGCTCGTAGACACATATACACATATGTACTTATATATATGTACGACGAGTCAATGTACATATGTAAGTGGAGGCGTCGTCCTTCGTAGTCGCGAGTGCATGCCGAGAGCGAGGGTTGCGTTTACCCACATAGAGGATAATAAAGAGACGAATGTTAGAATAATTTCGTAACAAGGGGAAAGAAAAAAGCAACGAAGCATGGCGCCGTCCTATAAGGCAGAATGTGAAAGACGGAAGAGTCCACGAAGTTACCACCGACGGACATGGGCTGATGACCATTGTATAGTTCTCATGCAACCCCCTGCGAACACTCTCACCGCATGATACCAAATAGAGGGAAAGAGACGGAATGAAATTCCGATGCACATGCCGTTGGCTTGTAACCCCAACGACGACGACGACGATGACGACGACGACGACGATGACGACACCATGTGGGGTATGAACGCCATATGATGTTTCGATATGGAAAACACCACCTTGCCCGGCACTTCTGTACCTACTCATGGGAGTAAAAGGAAAGAGAAAAATCGAAAAATATAATCATCTCTTCTCTATTTAACGACGCTTCTTTCCTTCCCTTTCTCTACCCTTCGGTTACACCTACCTCATACCACCCTCTATCGTTCACAATCGCCATTTAAGGATACCGTCGCGCATCGATCGCATTATCTTAATGTCTCCTGATATTAACCGAGCAAATCGGTGATGCATCGCGATCATTAAACGTTTAACAGAAATGTTGCTGCATTCGTACGCTAGAAAGATAAAGCAACAGAGCGTGGTAACGACCGTCAGTCTCTCGCGAGACGGAATACATCAAAATCGGTGATGGAAATTACTAAGAATTTTAGTAACAACCTTTTATGAATATCACCAAATCGATCGAAATTATCGGCGTATCGTATTGTTTAGCGACTGCTAGTCGGAAATTCGCTCCTGCTTTAGCGTCCCGTTGACGGTGTGAGGCGCGTTCTGTGTACGTACCGAAGCCGGTAATGCTTCGGGCATATATAACACGCACACGATATCCGATCACTGTAAAACACGAAGAACGGATTGCATGTGAACCTGTGCTCGGTTTTAGCGATCGATGATAAAGAGATTAATGAACGCCTTCCACGAGTCGGTACTTTTGTTCGACGGGTCTCCTCCTTAATTACCTGAGGTGTTGTACCTAGAACTTATCAGGCTCGATAGTTTCGAACAATAGCTATACTCTACGGGCCAGTCCTGCGAATTTTCCTAAAGCGAATTGTAAAAGCACGTTTATATCTACTCGACACGGTTGCCTCTCACCCAACTTTTAACTTTAACTTCAATGAGCTTGCTTCGATGAATCGCCTCTACCTGCCGCCATTTCTTCCTTTCCTTTTTCCTTTTTTTTTTCGCCTACTATTTTATCGAGGAACCCTACCACCATAGTCGTCGCAATCACCCTTCGAAATCAAGTCACCTGCTTAAACGGTAAATGTCGTATGACGCACAGGAAGTGGTTGTTGGTGGCTCATCGTGTCGTCTCAACGCTGTCTAAAGTTCGTACCAACGAAGGAAATATTTTTAAATACTTAATTGTAGAGGAAATTTCTCGACATTTTGGATCAAAAATGTTTTTTATTTCAGAACATTGTCGAATTCTTAAAAACGAGAAAAACTACTTGTGCACGCCATAAACACGATTCGATTGACGTGCATGAATATCCAAACAAGGTAGACGTAGAATAAATGTAATTAACTCGGCGTATATACTTCGAAATCGACGAAATGTGGGAGAGTTCCTGAAGCCATTTCCGGCCAGGGTACCGGCACCTCTTTTTGTTCAGCTAGTCCCACGCATGGCGGCACACGGGGAAGTAGCGTTTAAAAGTAGGAAGAACAGAAGTTTCTGTGACCCCCCTCGAAGCTCTCCCTTCTTTATGCCATACGCGCCTAGGTACGAGACTCTTGTAGACGTTATCGAGCTCGAGACCATATGTTATCTTTTGAGTAAGCAATTTGCGGATGTCCCTATCTTATCCTCTTTGCATCCTTCTTCCAATAATGACAACGAAACGATCTATGTACATATGTATATACATATATAAATATGTTCCTCGCTTCTCTTCAACTTGCATGCAAAAGTACTGTAACTAGTCGTAATTGAATACTTGCGCAATACCAATTTAAGAGTCTGATGAAAAGAACGCGAAACTATTTACGATATTAAAAGCAGTTTATTTGCATTATCACCAATAATAAGATTAACAAGATTAATTTTACAAATAATTAAATTCATAGAATTGTATCTTAAACTAGAGGTTTAAAATCATTCTCGGTAGATACTTAAAAAAAAATAATGTTTTTTAAAAAAGACCTGTTTGTCTCGCGTTCCTCTATTTATGGGTGAAGAAAAATAGCTTAACCAAGGATTAAGATCTAGTATAAAAAATATAGTAGTGAATCATCTTAAAGTTTTCTATAGACAAAAATGACTCAATACAAAGATCAAAATTTGTTCACGGAGATAAAACACTCCGTTTCGCGTGCTCTGTATTAGTAGAATTTTTTTCTAAGGTTTCCCGTTTGTTGCGGTAGCAGCAATAGGCATGTGTATTATGCACACGCATTCCTATCACCACACCCTGTCGATTTATCGAGACGAGTACTCGCGCATCCTCGAACGAAGGCAGTTGGTACGTGAGCGCGAACTATGGAATATGTCGGCCTATTGAGCGTAGGTGCTTTAAGCTGCTCAGCTGTTGCTTCGAAGCTCACGTACTTGATGCACACGGAGCGCCTACGGCGTTCGTGTTAGTTTCTATACGGAGTTGTCACATTAGACCGTGTGTGTACAAGCCGCTTGCGTTTACGCACTTATACGCATCATCGATTCAACCACGAGAATGATAGAAAGAGAAAGTACTTACACGATGAAATGTTTCAACATCATCATACATGTTGAATGTTTAAAAATGGAAAGTCAAGTGATAAAGAATCATTATTACGAATACTTTCAAAAAAACTCATTCACCTTTTTTTGGGCCAAACATATTTCATAAATTATGTAAAATACCTTTATAAGAAATATATACCTACTTCTTCTTCTTGTCTGACTTATAAGACCCAAAGAAATAGAATTTATTTTTACGATTGTTTACCAACTAGTAGTAAAGACAAAAAATAGATTGTTGTACGTTCATAGAATTGCGAATAGACAAGAAGCTTATGGTCGTGAATGTTGTTGAGGAAAGTTAGAATTGTAAGAATGGGGTTATTAATATAGACACTCCTAGACCGATTCACGATGAGCGTGGCATTAATTATTTTTTTCGTGCCCCTTTCTTCGGGAGCGAGCATCGACCGACGACGACGACGACGAGGACGACGACAAAGACACACGAAGAGTCGACTCAACTAACGTAAGCTACTTATACTACGACGAATAAGATATTCAAAGCAAGCAATTTTCTTATGACCACGACTTCCAGGCGCTTTTTCTCATTATGTTCTCTTCTTCGATGTTCAGAATGTTTCTACGATGCCAAGGGTCGTCTTCTTTTTTTCTTCATTGGTCACCGTATTTTTAAACGATCACTGCCACTGGTTACTCCCTACCCCCTTTTTGTTCGCGATCGTACGTTGAACCGACATAGCATATCGATCGATGACTCGGTTGCGTGAAAAAGAAGAAATATGTTATCTTAAAGTTCGACGACCGGCCCCTTAGCTTTAAAGATTCTTACGAATTCGAAAGAGTGATTGCGAGAATTGTCTATAACTGTGTGTTACTCTTGTCAGACGATGTTTCAGCAAACGCTTTCTTCCGTTAAAAAGAAAGAAAAAGAGGGGAGAAAAAGAGAGAGAGAGAGAAAGGGAAAGAATGAGATGAAAAAAGGGACAGAAAAAGAGATAAAAAGAGAGAGAGAGGGAAGGCAAGAGATCGACCGAAATAAAGTATAGCTATATACGTTTCTATTATGGTACGGTTCGATCGTTCGTAGAAGATCGTATTCGAGTGGAATATACCTACTCTTGGATAGTACGCGTATATAAACTTTCGTACCTTTGATTTTCAGACGGATAGAGGAACCGCAGCAGCAGGGAAAATCGAGACGAGGGAGCGAGGGGCACCCAGCCCTTTGGCGAGTTCGAAGGATGCAGCTCCCAGGCGGGAGCACGAGAATTCCGCCCGCGAGAGCTCCGGCCTCCTCCGTTCGATCGGTGATCATAAACAGCAACAACATTTACAGTATTAGAAGCAGCAGCAAAAACAGCAGCAGCAGCAACAGCAGCAGCAGCATTGAAAGCTGCAACGAAAGCACGACGATACACGACAGCGAGTGCGTATGTGGTAGCATAATCGACAAGAGCAATAGCAGTGATAAAAATAGTAACAATAACGATAAGAAGATTAAGAAGAATAACAAGAAAAACGAGACGTGCAAGGGTAACAGGAAAAGCTTTAGCGATAAAAACTTTAACGGAAGAAGAAGCGGCGTTGCAGGTCATTTTTATCGTCGTACCGAAAGCTCTGATAAAGAAAGGAACGGCATCGTTGGAAACGGACGGACGAGTCGAACAGTGAAGGAAAGACATCATCTCGTGGTGGCTACTACGAGGACGAACCGTCGACATCGAGTCACGAAGCATCCCCTGGTGTTATTGGCGTCGGCCCCACGGCGGAAGGTGCGGGGCGAAGAATAGTGAAAAGAAAACCAAGGAGAATTGAAAAACGACGGAAAAGGAGGAAGACGAAGAAGAAGAGGAAGAAGGTGAAGAAGAAAGAGACGAGGAGGAAGTCAAAGTCGTCCGGCAGGAGAAAACAGAAGGGTGACGGCATCGTCGACGTTGTCGACGACGGTGGCTGTGGAGGTGGAGGAGGAAGAGAAGAAGAAGAAGAAGGAGGAGAAGGAAAAAGCGAAGGAGGAGGAAGAAGAGGCGGCGAGGAAGAGGAGGAGAAGGAGCAAGAGAAGGAGGTGGAGGAGGAGGAAGAAGAAGATAAAGAAGAGGAGGAAGGAGAAAAGGTGGCAACGAAGGCGAAGGCGAAGGTGGTGGAGAGAGAAAGCAGTCGCCGACTCAGCTAGTAGTAGTAATAGAAGCAGAAGTAGGGATCGCGCGCGTCGGAAGGAACGAGAGAAGGAGAAGGAGCAGAGTAGTCGGTGGTGGGGGAAAGCGAGAGTGCAGAGAAGCAGAGGCAGCGCGTTGAGCCACGAGGGGGCTATTCGAGCGAGAAGGGGAGGGGTGGCAAGGAGCCCTGGCGGGGAGGGGACGCGGAGGCCTTCGGGGGGCCGACCAACCAGACGGCCGATGATGTCATCGGAGGAGGAGACCGAGTGTTTCGCCCTCTACGGAGCAACCACGGAAAGCAAGCAACAGCAACTCCTGAAGAAGCAGAAGCGCACTAGGCAGCGCGTGGACGCCGGCGAGCCACGCAACAGCTACTCGAGCATACCGAACTTTAGCTCTCGACCATCCTTCCTCGGTGGTGGTCTGTACGGCTCGATCTTCAGTGGTAGCGGGCCAACGTCGCATCAACAACAACAACAACAACAGCAGCAGCAACAACAACAACAGCAGCAGCAGCAACAACAACAACAACAGCAGCAACAACAGCAACAACAACAGCAACAACAACCTCAGCAACCACAACTTCATCAACATCACCACCAGTCACAGCAGCAACAGCAGGCTGGAGCGGCTGGTAGTCAAGGTCACTTGGGTGCAGCGACGACGGGTCCTACAACCCAAAAGCATTCCGCCCACGCGGCCTTCGGCTTCTTCGGGGGAACGGGCTTCGGCCCCGCCAAGATGCTGAACGAATTACTCGGAAGGCAGGTCAAGCAGGCCAGTGATGCCGGCGGTTCGCCGCCAGAGGGCGGACATGGGATGACCGGTGCCGGCATGGATCCAAACGCGAATCTCCAACCGGGGGCAGTTGTCAATTGTGACGATCCCGCCACGGCTGAGTTAACACAACACATGCTCCGTGATATTCTCCAGGGTCGAAAGTTACCCGCCCTTTCTGTGCAAGAACAACCAAACAATAACAACAATATACATAATAACAATAACAACAACACAACCGCGGATATCCTCAAGTCCCAGCAACAGCACCAGCAAAGTCCCCAACAGCAGCAGCATCAACAAAATAGTGATAGTGCGCGCAGTGGAACAGTGCAGAGTGGCGAAGAAGAAAGTGGTGATGGAAATAACGTCCTTGTGAATAGCACGAACCATAGTGATCGTGATACGGTGATGCCTGCTGACGCGGAAGATAGCGCCGAGGACGCCGCCTCCACGGTACGTGCCATGGAGGAGGCATTCGCCGAGGTAGGAATCGAGCCTGGTACCAATCTCGATGGCTCCGATTGCGATCAGAGTTTGCCACCCAGCCCCACGGCTCCGAGATCGGCCTCGGTGTCGGTCAAGGAAGAAATTCAGGACTCTTTGAACATCAAGCGTAGTCCTAGCCATTCTCCTTGTCCGATCATACCTAAAACCGAAACCAGTTCTCCTACAACGGAATCAAAGCGCGCTCGGGTGGAAAACATTGTTAGTACGATGCGCAGTAGCCCTGCACTTCAGCCTACTCCAGTAAACGGTTGTAAGAAGCGAAAGCTTTATCAACCGCAACAACAAACCGTTCATCACGTTCTCCAACATGGTGTCAATGACACCATGATGGATTACGAAGAAGAAACTGAGGAAGAGGACGATCAATCGACGATAAAACAAAAACGAAAGCAGAAGGCATCTCTAAAGAGTCAGCTCAAGATAATGCACGAGCAGCTCGCGGAGATGCAAGCTAAATATTTGGAATTATCGAGCAAGGTGGAGCATGACACGAGTGAGAGTAGTGACGCACCCGCTAGTCCGCAGCAACTGCCTGAACCACCTCCTAGACCACCGAGACCTCACCCACCGGCGTTTAACGGCCTCCAGACCCTTCCGCCTGACCATCCACATGCCACGGCAGCCGCCATGTATCACATGGGTCACAAATTGTACCTTGGACATCAGCAGTCCGCACTCGAGAGGATGAAGCAGCATCAGGAGGCGACAGTGAGACATCAACAACAGCAACAGCAACAGGTGCAACAACAGCAACAGCAACAGCAGCAGCAACAACAGCAGCAACAGCAGCAGCAGCACCAGCGACAAAGTTCTCCGCAACCGCCTAGTCAAGCGCAGCAACCGAATCAGAGCAATACCGGACCGTCCACGCCGCAAACGCCACAACAGCCGATCAGTAGTAGCACGCCCTTGCAACAAAAGGACTTGAAAGAAAGGTTAAATGTTTGCATTGGTGCAAATGCAGCGACAGCTTCTTCGGGGCCACACATCACCGGCGCTGATCTCGAAATTTTGGCTAACATTCTCAAAACAGAAATCACTTCGTCGTTCACTACTTTAATCGACAGTATAGTCGCGAGGTTCGTTCAGCAAAGGAGGATCGTCGGTAAGCAAAGTGAAGCGGCACAGGCTGTCACTGAGCAAATGAGACAGGAACTTCTAATAGCGACTCAAATGCTCGAAAGGAAATCGCCAAGGACGAAGGTAGTCGATAGAGGAGCTCCACAACCTACCGGTGGCCCAAACGGGCCACGGGGGCCCCTAACCGGTGGGCCCCCTCCAACACAACCAACGGCTTTTTCCCAAATAGGGCCCATGGCTGGTGGGCACCATGGTCCTCACTCTGGTCCCACAGAAAATAATTTAAATCAAATGAATCAGCTACCCCCGCACGTCAGGCCCAACGTTGGAATGTTTCAGACACCGATGCCGCAAAAATTATACGGCATCGGACCGATACAGTCGCAACAGCAGCAGCAACAGCAGCAACAGCAGCAACAACGCGAACAGCAGCAGAGGGAGCAACAACAACGTGAACAATATTGCAACCTGAGGAACGACGAGAGGGAAGTCAGGGATTCGGAACAGAATGAGGCTCTCTCCCTCGTCATGACGCCGAAGAAAAGGCGGCAAAAGGTATTTTCACGCTTTCTTTGGGTTTCAAGTGTCGGTTACGTTAGTTTTGGGCTCATCTAAATCTTGATTCATATCTATCTATGTACCTACAATCTTGCAATACGATGGAATAATTCAGGTATAAATCAACGTTTGGTGGGTTTCATGAGTTAGACATAGAACCAACTATGGTTTTCGGATGTTTAACATAATAAAAGATTTCAATAGGTGTCCGGAGACCTAAAAAATGTAGCTCATTTAGAAATTTAACGTAAGGGAAGATCAATGAGCATCGTTTTTCAGGTAACCGATACGAGAATCACACCAAGGACTGTATCAAGAATTCTTGCGCAGGAGGGCAACGGATCTCAAGGAGGCAGTGAAAGTCCTCCACCAGCTCCACCACCGAGACCTTACCACGCACCACCACCAATGCTGCCAGTGTCCCTGCCAACAAGCGTAGCGATACCAAACCCGAGCCTTCACGAAAGTCAGGTCTTCTCGCCGTACTCGCCGTTCTTCCCGGGAATCAACCCCCCACGCGGGGGCCATGCAGGTCAGGTACCAGCACCGGGATCGCATCAGCTGCCTGCGAGTCCTCCAAGTGGACGCGTAGAACTCAGGGATTCTCCTCCACTCTCGCACGCCCCTGCCATGTTGCATCCTGTTCTACTTGCGGCTGCACAACACAGCAGTCCGGAATATGGTCACCTAAGGATGGACAACAACGACCGGGTCAGTGATTGCAACTCCGGAGACATCAGCTACGACGGAATTCAGCCTACAATATCCTTTTCTAATACTACATTAAAAAAAACAACTCATCTTTTCTTTGGTCTAATATCTAAGTATCAATAATGATTAGAGAATCTATTCCACGCAATCTTATACCGCGAGTATTTTTTCCGAGTAGAAACGTAGAAAACAAACGATAACTCGCGGCAAGTGCGAAGGAAAGTTAAGAATTGAAAATATACGAAATAGGACTAAAAAGCCGTACGACGCTTAGGGATATTTTTTGTGGTGGAGGTAGGAGAGAACTAAAGGGTGAGTTTCGTTGAACGCGAAAACTTTGAAACGCGGCAGCGAGTTTTTGAGAGAAAGAGCTCGTTCGCTCGCAAGAAGAGCAGTCGCCGCGATGCTGGGGTAGGTAGGATAGAGGAAGAGGGAGAGAGAGCGAGATCGGAAAGAACGCGAACTAGCTAGCTAGAAAGTAAGTGAGTGGGGAGAGAGAAAAGAAGAAGAAAAAGCAACAAGAGTGGGAGACGGAGAAGGAGAGAAAGAGAAAGAGAGGAAGAGAGAGAGAGAGATGGAGGAAAGAGGGAGGACTCGGACGAATGTTAGATTAGTTTGCCACGGAGTTAGGCTAATGTTGGATGCATCTACGAGTAGAGTTTGTCCGGCAACAACGCACCAAGCCGAAAGTTCTTTGCCTACTACTCGGTCTGCCCTCAGCCTCGAGTCTCACCCAACTTCGCAAGCCAATAATCTGTCCCGTAATTTCGGAATTCAACCACGGAAACGAGCTGAAGGTGGAAGAGGCGAAGGAGGAGGTTCTCCGCGAACTTCCCATCGCGAACGTCTCCTCAACTTATCGTAGATAATCCTCTTCTCTCTCTCTCTCTCTCTCTCTTCTTCCTTTCTCTCTTACCCTCTCTATTCCTAGAATCGAGATTATGAAAGTCGATCAACTTAGTTTCTCCACGTATCTCGTTTCTTTCGACTTCAATCGAGTTTCCTGCTTCTTCCTTGCTCAGTGTTATCACTATAACGTTCCTACCTAGTAGTCGACAACCTCCGCTCGCGCGTTGAAATCTTCGACGGAAACGTGATAGCCCGTAACAGTTTAGTAAGTATGTATACGTCTTGACTAGTGAGTCTTAGTAACTAAGGGAATATTCAACAATAACTTTGTAGAAAAGATAACTCATGATAGAGATAGAGAAGAAAATTAAAGTGCGTCTGTTTTATAATAAAACGATATAATTATATATATTATCTTTGTTCGACTTTACGCAGTCGAGGTTAGTTCTATGTATAAAAGAAGAAGGAATTTTAAAACAGGCTTCTATTAAAAACTCTATCGGCCAGCACGCATCCGTGATCCCGATGATTTTTCTCGGTGCGAGTTTTTCCGCGTCTCTCTTTCAAAGTCTCAAACGATGCACCGCGGCCACGGGCTGACCCGATGATACGCTTTAACAGCATAAAAATAGCTATCGTATCCGGCTTCGAAGAGAAAGAGAGAGAGATAAGGTATGTTCCTAGTACGATCGTCGGAAAATGATCAACCAGCGCGAAAAGTTCAGCAGCTCGATTATCGCACATGACTCACCTTGCTTGCAGCTTCGCATCGGCTTCTCAGTTTTTGAAAGAGCTTACGGATCCAGAAAGAGAAAACGAGAAGGGCTGGACGTTATAGGTGGGAGGAGGAAAGGCTTGTGTGGGAGCGCGAAAGAACATATACATGTATGTTTCCGTGTGTATGTGTGGGAGACGATGGTGCATCGTCAGAACTGCAACATCGCCGTGTCGATCCGATCGGCAACACGACGTTCTTTGCCACCTTTTTAGTCGGCCTTTGATGTAAAATCAATGGCGCATTTTTTACCTCTCTCTTTCTCTTTCTCTTCTCTACACTCCTTCTCTCTGTGGGGTAGGTCGAGCGCGTCGCATGTATCGTCGTGGCCGTAAGCTTTCTCTCCTCTCTCTCCCCTCTCTCATTTTCTCTCTCTCTCTCTCTCTCTTTCTCATTCTCTCTTTCTCTCTCTCTCAATTCACCCTCGTCTGCAGCGTTTCGCCATGGCCTTCGCGCCAAATATATTCGCGAATTCTTCCTTTCGTTTTTCTTGCGCGGAAATGTTCTCCAACGACTAAACTACCCCCGCATATTCGATATAATATAAAGATTTATGAGAAAATCGAGCTTATTGTGGTCGGGAGTTTTTCGGAGGGCCACATAGCTTTTTAAATTTTTCGTTATAATTTGTTAGTTTTATTCCTTGAATATTCATACTAGAAAATGTGGATTTTTCTTCTTAAAGAAAAGAATTTAATAAAGGATGTTACTTTCCTTCGTTTTAGTTACGACTCTTATTTAACAAATTAGTCAAAAATTTCTGAAGAAAGATATGCATCTCCTGAAAGTTCGAACATAGGAATTAACCGAATAAGAATGCGATGAAACCACACCAAGAGATCCTATTACTGGTAAGGAGTCGGTAAGGCTTCCGTTGAAGATGCGGCCAATCGTAGGTCAACCTCAGCGAGAATGTTAGAGCCCTACTACCGCCTACCATGGGGATATACCCACAGTTTGTACGATTTCTAATCCAATTTTATTCGAAGGAAACACGATTAAGTTTGAGATTTTCTCGTATACGATACAAATTTCTAGAGCTCTATGATCCTTCGACTTACGCGTCTTCGATTATTGATACTTACCTTTTATATTTATGTACACGTCTATTGTAAGAAACAATTGCATATGATATTTCCTTAACCACGGTGTACTCGTCGACGCTGACGCCGATGCATCTGAGGAAAGCGAAGCTGATGTTCTTCTGGGTAAGGTACCCATCTTCGGCCGTCCTCAAGATGTACTTCCCCGATATCAAATTTAATAAGAACAATACAGCGCAGCTGGTCAAGTGGTTCTCCAATTTCCGGTGAGTAAACTCCAATTTATGCAGATCTATAACGTTGTCATATTTTCCTGATAAATTAGAAGGGACCTAGAAACTAAATCTTACATCGATGTTGGTCCAGTTAAAGCATGTAAGACTAAGGCAAATTCAATCGGAACATTTCTCGATGTCAGAGGTCTTGATTGGATTCATCGTAAATTCTAGTTTCTTGTTCGGACGTAATCCAAATTTTCTCTTTTAATCTAGAAGATTCGTTCTTTCGAATAAAATCATGTAAGACGTCTCTCGTTGACGAAAGTTCTGTGTATGCAAACGAGAACAAGGTTTTCGAGGGCTCGACCACTCCCTTTACAGAAACGGTCAGAACCCAAGAGACGAGAGTCACGATGGGTGTGTCCGAATCTTAATTACCATCCCCTAGTAGCAGCTGGGGATAAGTAACGTATCCACACTGCGGCAGGTACGAGAAAGCGTAGGAGTTTGTGGGTACCGACACATACCGACCAGTAGGCATTAGCCTGATTATAATTAGGCTGAGTACAGTACAGATCCAAGATATAAGGCGAACGAAGGCTCACGCGTGATCTCGGTGCTACGTTATTACTATTTTCTTATCGCAAGAATACGCGCCTTTCTACCCTTAAAAAGTTCATAAGTATTCCTCAACTTGAAAATGCTAGTCGTCATGAATTGCTTGCTCACCTTACCGTCTTCTACCTTGACGATTGTCCTTCAAAAAAAAAGTAAAAGAACGAGAAAAAATATGGTACGGTACGTGCCGTAGTAAAAAGTCTAGTCAATTACTAAAATAGATATTATATATAGTAAGCTTGGTAGGCTTATCATAAATACATAAACTGAGAGAGAGAGATTGTAGTTTTTCTTAGGAAATATAAAATTAAGATAGTATACGGGATTTGCGAATAAGCTGTACACTAGAACGTAAACGTCCCGATTAATCAGTCTCATAAACTCTAGCAACGACGGATAAAAAACACAAGTATACTCGTTTTCGTCGTGGTACTATTACTATCATTTGCATTAAACTTAGCGCTGGTAGAAGCATCAAAATACGCGAACAGGATCTTGTCCATCTTGTTACTATACGCCGAGTGGCTTTCTCTTGCATACTCATTCGCTTATCTTTCGGTTCTCTGAAAACATTGTCACAGCCGACATAAAAGAGAGAGACAGAGAGAAGGCAACGGGAACGTGTTGTAGAAGTTAGAAATGCTTGGCAAAAATTGCATCACGCTCAGCTTCCGGGCAAGGAACAAAGCTAATTACTAGCTAATATATTTCAAGTTACATTTTCGTCCTGTCGTTTCGTTGCAGCCTGCGGGGTTCGTTTTTTTCTCGTCCGATTCTCTCTCTTTGCCGTTTCTATCTCCATCCCCATTCTCTCTATCTGTCTGTTTCTCTCTTTCTCTCTCTCTCTCTCTCTCTCTCTCTCTCTCTCTCTCTCTTTCTCTCTTGCACTCTTGTCCGCTTGTTCTCTCGCGTGCAATTTTTTCCTAACATGTTCTTCGTATTCCAACCTCCGAGTATCAAGGGAGACAAGGTCTCTTGGCTAGGCACGAGAAAAACCTTTAAAATTTCCTCTTTCTTTTTATTTTCCTTTTTCTTTTTTAAGAAACAAAGAAACGAATAAAAAGTCTCGATACAAGTAAATTTGTATACTTCAATAATTCACATCATACGACATTGCGTTCGTTTTCTTCTTTGCATAGTTTATTTTCTATTATATTATTGAATAAATTGTTATTAGAAGATCTTCTAAAAATCATCTTTCCAATTTTCTTTTTTTTTCAACTTGTAGAGAAAGAAAAATTACAAAATGTTTTTTTCGTGTCATCCTCAGAGACATTTTTCGAAAAGTTATTGGGCACGAAGTGTTGGGTAGGTAGCTCGTTTCCTTTTGTGGCTAATCACGTAAGAGTTTAGCTGGACTTTTTCTTGCTCGAGTTCTCCAATTGGCGCCGTCGAGCGTGCTCGATCTGATAGCCTAATGCACGGCTTCCTATGCGGAAATACCTCGGCACATTATTCTACGCTCCTACGTATACACCCTAGCCTCTATCAGCTCACCCCTCGACACCCTACCAACCATCGTTGTACTTTTGTCACGAGAACTACTCGAAAGCGGCACCAACGACGAAGACTTTACTTTACGACGCTATGTGTATCCGATTAGTTCTTCGACATTTTACCTTTTTCGTCTCTCTTTCTTTTTATCTGACCAAAACAACATTGATCCACCTTTCGATAAGATTCTCAATCGAAAGTCGATCAATTTTTCTTAATTTAACATTCATCGGTACTTCCGTCAGGTATATACGAAATATTATCGAATAAAAAGTTTCTAAATTCGGAACAAAGAATAATAAGGATCGAAAAATGATTTGATAAGAAAGAAAATGAATATTCGATTGACATTATTTCAAATTAAAAAATCACGTATTTGACAAATAGAATAAAAAACAATTTCTAGAATGATATTGTTGTAACAAAGAGAAAGAGAGAGAGAGAGAGAAAGAAGAAAAAAGAAAGAGAAAACGGAAAGAAAGCAAAAATGCGTTGAGAAGAAAGGAACGAGGCGAGACGATTACAAAGCGATCCTTCGCACCCCATTTTCTCACGCTCGTGTCGGCTCGAAAGCGTATGGATGTCTTACGGCTGGAGAGGGTGAGTCCTCGAATATCACGCGTGCATCATCAGATCTGCTTATGCCAAGGATATATTGACAGCCTTCGTTCGATGAAGCTAGCCGGGGGGTGATTGGGGTCGTGTCGGTGGCGGGGGTTGAAAGAGGGAGAGCGCAAACTCGCCTGTCTTCCTCGTGCCTCCGTCTCCCTATCTTCGGGCATCTCTCTTTGTCTGACGTATTCCTAGTATACGTGGAAAAGAGAGAGAGAAAGACAGACAGACAGACAGACAGAGATCGAGAGACAGACATAGAAAGAGACAGAGAGAATGAAAAGATAGTGAGGCGCGGACTGGGGTTAACTCGTTATCAGATCCCACGTTGGGACACGCGACACTGAGGTAGCAGATCCTATCGCCGGAATGGAAGAAATTTTATGTCGTATAATGGACAACGAACACACACTTGCACACATGCATACACAACACATAGTTCAGTTTCCCTTTAAAATCTACTTCGCACGAGAGTTCTAACGCTATCTCTCTTTCGGTTGTATCATGAAAAAAATCCTTTAACTTTGGACTTATTTCTATTTCCTAATCTAATACTTTGACTTTTTAAATCGCCAAAGTGTGAAAGTTATATATATATATATATATATATATATATATTTGTTTCGTTTTAATCTATAAACTGATAATATAATATCTTCTTTGATAATACGTTCAATTTAATGGTTGGTTGACGGAGTTGTTGTGTATTATATTCAACGAATTAAAAAAAGAATATATATCTATATACAATATTTATACGTTTCCATCTTTAGTTTTAAAGTAAAGTAAAAATAAGCACAAGAGAAAAAAGGGTTGATTACATTGGGATAAAAATAATTCGACGTAATTAATGGATATATAAATGGCACCGATCGGTTAGCGACGAGCCGCGAAAGTTTACGGTTCTTGAAGATTAATAAAAGAAAGTAAGCGCGAGAGATAAATAAAGGAATCGGAAGATCTCTTGAATCTTGTAATAATGATGTGGCCGATCAAATTTACACCGTGACTTTCTCGAGGAGGTTGTTTATCGTAACCAAATACTCGATAATTCCCTCTAAAGAGGACGACCGGTAGTCTAGAGGCCCTTTTCTCTTTTACCTTCTCCTACCTTCAGTTATTTTCTTTCCTATCCTCTTCTAACTTATTATTCGTCTTCTTCGTCATTATCAATTCTTGATCGTACTTTGTGGCTAGCACACAGAAACATCTGTCCTTTTGTAAGAAAATACTTTGAAGGCTATTTGGATAATAACAGAGTAATTTTCTAAGTAGAAATTATTCTTTTCTCTGATTCTAATCTCACTGTCTCGATCGTACAATACATATAATCGATAATCTAGAGAAACGTAGAAACACAGAACACAATATCATTTCACTAAAATTCTAGATGCTAGATATCTTACTTTATTCTACAATAATGAAAAGAAAAAGAAATGAAATAAAAAGAGGTCCCTAATAACGGTCTAATAAACGTCTTTAGCACTATCCTGAATCGCCATAAGAATTCTTTTCACGTAAAGTCTATGAGTTTCTTGATAAAAGTTGGGAGTATAGAAAGAAAACCGACCAATTAAAAAGCCAAATGAGATGTCGGTTTACCGAAATCTTGAGAACAAACGAAGAAAAAAGCACAAGAGAAAAAGAGAGAGAGAGACAGAGAAAGAGACAGAGAAAGAGAGAAAGAAAGAAAGAAAGAAAGAAAGGAAGAAAGAAGGAAAGAAAGAAAAATACAAAGACAAAAGTGGTAGGAAATCTCTCCACATACGGGACCGGGAGGTTTTCTCCGGCTCTTCTCTTCCTTCTCCAAGCTTGTGTTTTAATTCCACAAGATTGTGCATACCAGCTAAAAGTGGGGTGGAGAGAAGCGAGGTCGTCATAGTAGTAATAGTAGTGATGGTAGTAGAAGTAGTGAAAGTAGTAACAGTAGTAGTAGTAATAGGTGAGTCAGGTTAGCTTGGCAGAGGAACGGCGTGCGTGGGTAGTCAGATGGTAAACAGCATACAGACGAGGGCCATTTAGCGAAAAGGCTAGACGCGTGTGAGCGTCACGCGTGTTCTTAGGCCATGCGTGCGCTCGCGTGCACACGCGGCCACCTAGCTACCTTCGCATAGAGTAGAGCTCACAGGTTGGAAGGCTCACACGCAAGGAGGAGTAGGAGGTGAGGAGGAGGAGGAGATGGAGGAGGACGACGAGCCACGGTTTTCTCTCTTATTGTGAGAAACAAGCTGGCTGCGAGCGAGGAAAGAGAAGAAGAGGGAGGGAGGGTGGGAGGGAGGGAGGACGAGGGTTGAAACTGAGGAAAATTTCGAGGCTTGACGTAGAGACGGACTACACGCGTGTATATTACGTAGTCCCACAGGCGTTCGTTTCTCCTCTCCTTTCTCTTCTTCGTTTTTTTTTCTTTCTCTTCTTCCTCTTCCTCCTCCTACTCCTACTCCTACTCCTTTTCCTACATGAGCACGGAGACGTTTACGTAGTTCGCGCATTCTCTCGCGTATTCCGAGAGTATGTGAGATTCCGAAGTAGTGCCGGAAGGACGTAAGTGGAGGCCTTGTAATTATTATGCTCTCATAATCTTTTCTCCGCTTCTCCCTACTTCCTTTTCCCTCGTGGAATTTCTACCCTTCCGTGGCTTACTAGTTCATAATTTCTCCTTCTTTCTTCTCCCGATTTCTGCTATTTTGCGTTTCTCCTGAGAGACGGCTAGTTATTCGTTAAGTAAGTTAAAGAGAAAGATCCTCCAAGAGAGTTCATCCAAAATCGAAAGTACGCAATCGTGGAATAAGAAGAAATCAAGGAGTATCTTTCGGTTTTCTCGTTTTCGTTAGAAACCATCCTTGAAGCTCGTTTTCCATCTTCTTCGTTCTCTCTTTATTTCTCGAGTAAGCAAACGACGGTGAGGCAGCCCTCGAGAAAAAGAAGGGATCCTGGACGAAATGAGCAAGTACGGATCCTTTGAGACAAAAGCGAACGAGAGGTGGTAAGACCAGAGAAGCAGATCGAACGGAGAGGAGAACGTTGACGACTGGTAACTGTAATGAAAGGAGTGGGGGCGGACTCGGGGATAAAGGGGTAGACAGCAGGATGTATCGTAGCAGTTTCGTAGCCCTCTAATGAGAAGAAGGAAACTTTGGTCTTTGACTTTCGGGCCGCGGCCTTGCTGCTGGCTATACCTGCTCCTCCTCGAAAGGAAGAAAGAAGTGAAAAAGAAGCACGGTTGAAGAAAAAGACACGGCCGACTCGTTTGCCATGAGGACTCTCGATCCTTACAAAGAAAATCTCTTGTTTGTTTCTTCTACGTACGCAGGACTCGCTATATACAATTATTATCTATATACGTGTCTATGTATGTATATAATATATCCGTGTAGGTAAGAATGTTCCAGAGAACACTAACTTAAATATCGTCTATGTGCGAGTTACGTATACACATAGATGCGCATGCGAGATCTCGAGAAATTCGCGCCAGCTCCTTAATTAAAACTCAGTACATGGCACAATGGAGTGGCAACTCTTTGGGTACCGCTACTTACTGCCGTTTCTGCTGCTGCTACAGCTACTCCTACTACTAACGGTTGCCTCCCGGTAGGTAGAAACCTACAATACCGACCTACCCCTATCAACAACTTTTACTACCTTTTCTGCTGCGACCAGGGTGCCTCATTCAACGTTGCACCACCAGTATTGTACCTTCGAGAAGACGAAACATTTCCTAAAGCATACGGACGTATTTTAATCATTCGTAATATTTACAATTGTTACTTGATAATAGAAAACAAAATAATAATTATTATCGAAACGGAAAAACATTTTGTTATCTACGAACTTGTAATGTGATTTGTAACAATTGCATAGTATATAAGGATATACTTACATTTAAATGAACACAGTTATGAGAACCAAACGATATATATATATAATATATGTATTTATATGATGGAAAACGTGTTATCGTACACAGCAGGAAATTATAAATTCACTCGAAGGAACTCGTCGATGCATTTTATACGCCCGTGGGGACATGGCCACGATATCGACGAATTATCTGTGCGAAAACGGATTCCTCGTGAAAAGAAAAAGGAAAAAAAAAACGGAAAGAAAAAGAAAGAGAAGAGAGGAAATTCGATTTGCGTCGCGGCAAAAGGGGGATGACGCACCTTGCATCGAGCGAGGCTACTACCTTCGTCGTCCGTAGGTGGTGGTTGTGCGCGTAAACGGCAGTCACTTAATTAAAAATTACTTAATTACGTTCTTGGCACTAATTAGTGGCGCTTGGCTCTCTCTTGGCCGTGTGCCTCGGCTGCCTAGGCACCCCTTCCACCCCATCCTCGTTCGTTCTCTCTCTCTTACTCTCTCCTACTCTCTTACTCCTTCCACCTGCCCCCTCAACCCGCTTCCTACCCCTATCAGAATTTCCTCCACCACCTCTTACACCCTTCTTCGCTTCTCTACGGCTCGTTCAAAAACCCCGCGGCAGCGAAATCTCTGTCTTGGTTACATTATTCCTTTCCTTCTTTCTCTGACGTTTTTAGCCCCACCCCCCTCTTTCTCTTTCTTTTTCTTCTTCTCTCTCCATCTCTCTCTTTTCTGCTCCTTCTTTCATTCTTTTTTTTGTTAACCCTTACGTCACTCTTGCTACGCCAACGTTGCCACCACTCTTTTCTTACCTTTCTTACTTCGCCGACGCAAAACTACCAGAGAGTTGCATGAAACGTTGTGAGTTTTCCGACTGACGTTGTTTTTCTTCTTCCAGCATTTCTGTTCCTATTTACGCACCACCGTTTTCCCCGTTCTTCTCTTGTCCTGACCTAGCCTCCGTCAAGTGAAATTCTCAAGGTTCGGTATAATGCATAGGACGAGTAGTATACTAGTAGTCTAACGTAGCGCCTTCAAAATCATTTCGTACCTCTATCTCCAGGAAAATATACTTTCCTTAATGAGATTAAATTAAAAGGACGAGCGGTGTTTTGTGCATAAAGTTACTTTCCTTCCTCTTTTTACTACTTTACTCGGTCAAATGTAAGAAGAAAAATTATATTATATCAACCGTTTGTTCAATAATCAAAAATTACTGGACTTGATTAAAAAATCTTGAAAAACAATCAATGCTTAAACATATTAAAAGTTTGACGTTTATTAGCATTATCGAGACTATTATCAACATTTATTCTATCATATTAGGACGTCGTAGAGCGATTTAACGTTCGAATGATCAGAAAGAGGAAGTCTTGATCAGACGAGGGTGTACCGGGTCTACCCTCGTAGAATGTCAGTACGGTAACATAAGGGGTTCATGCTCATGGTGCAACGGGTAGGCGGGTAAGCAATGGAAAAGCAGTAGCAGCAGCAGCAGCATCGTCGTTCCTTTTCGAATTTTTTGATAATGAACACAAGTATGAGAAACACGACGGGTATTGGCTGGGCGGCAGACAATGCGGTGGCCGCAGGGCTATCGCGGGAGGAACAACGAAGGAGGCGGGGGTTGGCTGACGGGATTTCGAAGGGGGTCGAGGCGGTGGAGAGGACGGAGGTAGGCAGAGGACGATGGCAGGAGGTGCTTTATAGGGGATGTAAGCATCGCCACTGCAAGGCTAATCCGCCGCTATGAGCTGCTACTTGCAGCATGAGTACGGTACACTCTCTGCTAAAGACTCACTCCCACCACCTTCTCATCTTTCTCGGGTTTCTCCTCCCTTACAGTGAATCTCTTTTCCGCTTCTTGATGCCGGCCTGGCGAAACAGTTCGTTGACCCTACTAGAGGAGAAATATCTGCTGAAAGAACGCGTCTTGCAATCCCTCTCAACTTAATTCTATACGAAACGATCAGATTTAACGCGGTTATTTGATTTCTTTTTTTTTCACGGTAGGTGAACCCCTTCGTCTGAAAACGATTCGTATTTTTCGACAAATCTTACTACTTATATTTTTTGGGTATTTATTAGTGAATACTCTTCAAGAATAGCTAACCTTTGTTCTCTATGTTCTTTCTTGTTATTTTCTCTTCCCTGAGATACGTATTGTAAACAGCACGCCTCTCTCGTTTCCCTAAGAAATATTGGAAATAGTTCGGGTGATCCATGAAGAAAACACTTGGCTGACTGCCCAGTTCTACTTCCTGCAGCTTGTACGTTCGGTGCACTACTTAGGATGCATTACTTGGACAAGAAAAGTAGAGGGTAGGTGGGGTTGACTAGAGAAAAGACAGGACGAGTTGTCGTTTGTTTTGTTTTCACGGTTACATGCCACCCGGCATCAGAGAAAACGCGAGACAAATAAAGATTCTCGTCCTTTCGACGACGACTACGACTACAACAGACGTCTCTATCCAGCCAATATTTACGACATACAAATATTGACTTGCCTCGTCCTGCAAACTTCTTTTCTTTCTTGGACTGATGAATCGCTTGTTATTTGTACTTCTTCTTTGCAACTTGATATTTCATCGTATTCATTTTCCTTAGTAATTTCAAATTTTATCTCATCGTTTCGACGAAATTTACAATTAATTCGGGTTCATTAACTGGACAGACATTTTAAGCGACTGTCAACTTAAGATAATTTCGATATGAAATTAAAAAGAAAAAAAGAAAAATAAGAAACGGATTACGTATCAAGAATACCTAAAAAGAGTAACATGATCCATTGTAAAAACGTGTATTTCTATCAACATTTTTCATAGTTTTGACTTACAGATACGTACACACATACACACATATACACACACACACATAGCAAGGATCCCCAGTGAATTTGTCTAGCTAGGTTCCCAGTTAGAGGCTCGATTTTTCATTCTCGTTAGGAAAATCTCCGGGTGCACGCATGTTGCGCGTGAGATACTGTGCATACGTCCGTTGAGAGAAAAAAAGAGATCGATAGAGAAAGAGAAAGGGAGATAGAAGGCGGATAGGGGGTGAGGGATGCGATCTCGTCCGCTCCGCACGAAAAATGCAAAATGATAATGTTCCCAGTGTCCCATCCTAATCGGCTTTGTATACGCCGCGATGGCTCGTGGGCGAAGGGACCAAAGGGAGAGAAAGAGAAAGAGAGAAATAGGAAGGGAAAAGAGAAAAAGAGAAAGACAGCAGGTGGGTGCGGAGGAAGGACGAATTCTGGGGGCAGCAGGGAGATGTGAGCCTCCGTCGGCCTCCATGGAGGATTTAATTTACATCCACCGGTGAAAAACGCGGAAAACAGTTTATCAAAAAAGCTACCGCGCAGGCTCGGATGAGGGATAAAGGGAAATAGAGATAAAGAGAAATGAAAGTAGGATAGAGAGAGATAAAGAGAAAATGAGAAAGAGAGAAAATGAGAGAGAGAGAGAGAAAGAGAAAGAAAAAAAGAGAAATAGTGAGAGGGAGAGCAAAAGACGGGATTGTGCGGTAGAAATGAAATTGTCCGTGCATGGATTATCGCCGACTTCGTTATGCCCTCGTATTACTCGGCCCTCTACTCTCCCACCCCTTCTTTCCGAGTTCCTCTCTCTCCTTCTCTCTCTCTCTCTCTCTAACTCTCTCTCTCTATCTATCTCTCTCCATCTTTCTCTCTGTATCCTTCTTTTCTTTTCCACCTACGCGACGTTTTATCATATGTCTTGTTTCTTTCTTTATCAAAGTATAGAGAAGGAATATTCGTTCTCGTTCGATGTTTCGAAAAAAGACATCTAAAACTGGAATAATCTTTGACTGAATCGTTTACTTTGTCCTATCTTACGCTAAACAAGCTTTTAATTTCCTCCCGATAATTAGTGCTTTCTTCCAATTTCTTCGTTGCAATAATACAGGTTTTTTTTACCGAAAGCTTACTGTCATATTAGATTTATGATAATAATAATGATAATAATAACAATAATAATAATAATAATAATAATAATAATAATAATAATAATAATAATAATAATAATAATAATAATAATAATAAGTATAATTATCAACGTTACGTTGTTATTCTTGGAGATTATAGAAAGAATCAAACTATAGTCTAATAACTACCATATTTCTACAATCGTGAAAGAGAAGAAAATTGGAGATTTGAAAATGATGAAAATTTCACACGTAGGGTAACTGAACAGGCGATGCAGCGAGACGGTGTATCGTGCACTAAAGCGACAGGATCAGACGTACTGGGGACTGGGCGTGAAATTACTGTTTCGGCCAACATTTATCCCAGCGTTCGCGAGGGTAACGTTCGGCTGGACAGCGACTCTGAATTGATTTCGTTTGAAATCCCACCGCCTCCCACCCTCGTCCCAATTCGTCGTTCTTCCCGGCTCTTCCGCATGCACGATTCATCCGTTTCTCTCTTTCTTTCTCTTTCTCTCTCGGTCTCTGCCATACACCGCGTCTTCCTACTCTTCTCTGCTTTTTGCCCTCTCCACCCTTTCTTTCTTTCTTTCTCTCTTTCTGTTCCGTTTATCTGTCTATCCTTCTATCTATCTACCTATCTCATTTAGTTTTACGTGCCTCCTTCCTCCATTTGTCTCCCTTTCCATCCGTGTTCCTCTCTCTCCATCTCTTTCTCTCTTTCCTTCTCTCATTCCCTTTCCTTCTCTCGTCGTCTCTCTTTTTTTTTTAAATCAGGATCTACGACATCTCGATTCAGACTGGGTAAAATGCATTAAATTTTTGCCATTTTTCCACCGTTCCTCGCTTCTTCGGACAGGAAAAAATGTACAACTCGCGGCAGACGATGATATAAATAATGTCTCTTTTGAAGGAAGGAAGGAGAGAAAGAGAGGAAAGAGAAAAAGAGCTCATGTTAACTTTATCATTTCTCTCTTTCTCTCTCTCTCTCTTCTCCTCCCCTTCTTCCTCCTCCTCCTTCTCATGGATGCGAAGTAACGCGTCACATATTTTTGTGAAATACGTTTCAACGTGTAGGACGTTCGAGACGTTCGCGCTTTTCCGAGTTGAATTAATAAGATTATGTTTCGATAGGTTCGACGTTGAAAGTCAATGATTCACGCGTTCAAACGTGCTAGTTAATTATTATGTCTCGCATTTCAACGTATACGTACGCATAACGTCGTCTCTGCAAAATTGTGAGGAAAAAATGCAATAAATAAACGAAAACGTTAAAACGTTAAATCTTGGAACTATTTGAATTTCGATCATCTCGCAACTTTTCCAATGCGTAATTATCCTGGTCGATCGATCGGACCCTGATGCATTCAGTTGAAATTGCGAGTTTAAAGGAAATTTGGCGAGGGTTGAACGAATGAAAAACGAATTGCAAAGGATGAAAGTAGAAAAAGGGAGGAGGATAGAAAAAGGTGGGACGGTTAACAGAGATCGTCAGCGAGGACGATAGCAGCGTCGTCGGAGTTAATTGAAAAAGCTTGTAAAAAAGATTTTCCGGAAAACCCGTTGGGCCGGACGATAATATCCGTCGTGCTTCTCTCGAAGACGAGCGGAGGTGGGGGTGGGGGCTGAGGTGGAAACGGGGTGGTAGGAGTAGATAGAGGGTGGGTAGGGAGAAGGGACCGTCCGTGTCACGACTCTTGGTGGCGCCACGTCATTCGATATTTTTGTCAGTAAAACGATATCAGGCAAATTGCATCTGTCCTTTACACCATGGCGCAGAGCCAGATCAAACACTATTCGTCACTGGATATTACCCTTCTCCGAGGTATTGCCGGTCTTCTACCCACGTTTCCTCTCTTTCATTCTCTCTTTCTCTCTCTCTTTCTCTTTTTCTCTCATTTCTCTCTTCTTCTCTTCTTTCTGTGTTCGGCACTTCTCAACTGGATCGAGTTCTTTTCGGAGCAAGAGTACGCTCTCGCGTAAAGAAATACGGTAAAATCGAAAGCACTCGAAAATCGATTTAAACGCGCCGTTCCTACCTTTCTCAAACGGCCCTTCGTCAACTCCTCGAATTCTACGAACGTCACCAACAATCTCAGTAATATTACTTTCAAACGGTGCCGCCTCGTTTATCGATATTTATTTAAACGACCTAATAAATTAGTACGAGGGTATTCAAAAAGGGGAAACATAACACATACACTAACACGCGTACATGAATAAAAATACCGATGTGTTTCTACATATTGAATATTTTCACTCTCGCGGATGGAGGTTAAAAAAATACTTAGAATTCTCCTAATCTCGTTCTTTTTAGTACATCTTGTCCAAGATTATTTACGGAACGGCGAACGTAGAACCGTTTGTTCATTGACGTCGTATGCAAATCGCCCATATGCCAAGTCATCTCTTGAGTATGCTAGAAGCATGCGGGCAAACGAGCTAAGCAAAATGACTATCTTACATTATATTACATACGGGCGACAAGTAGGACGTCGAAACGTGTTGTCGTTGAAGAAGTAGTAACCTCGGTTGAATCAGTAAAAAGAAAAATGGAAACTACTTTTTGTATCGATTAGCTTCTCCTGATCGAGAGTCCGTGTTGTCGCGTCTCGTATTTTTATATTGTATTTCACTCATAAAATTAACTCGAAAGTTAAATAATATTACGATTGTACAAAATATTACAATATATTTTTACTTAATTCATTTCTATCATCGACTTAGATTCGAATAAATATCGACGGATTTATGAGATTTGCAAAATATTCCACAGACCGCACACCATTTTTGCTAATCTTTCAATCGAACATTATGCGTGATACAGTCTTAAGAATTTCATTATGGCACCCAAAAAGAGAAGGGCGTTTACCTGAGTTTGCCGAAGCAGGATCGTTTAACAGACATAAATGTAATCTTATCGAATATTTACAGTAGCCTAGGCTGCTTCCCGGTGGCCGACAGTTGTCTAGTAAATCCTATTTACTGTTACCCAACGAACTATACGCACTAGAGATGCTGGGAGGGTAGCTACCGCCCCTAGCTAACCTACTGCCCTACTGCCACGAGTTCCACCCTTAAAACCATCATCCTACCTCTCTCTCTCTCCCTCTCTCTTTCTCTCTACTCACTTTCTCCACTGTCACTTTTCTTTGCTCACCCCATCGAACGTGTAACGGTTTTCCGTAGATCACGCGATGATCTCACAACGCCTCGTACACCAACAGAAAACAAGGGAGCTTCTTTTTTCAAAGTTTTTGGGGTAAATATCGAAATCCCCTTCCTTCCTACGTACACCCCTCTCGATCTCAACATTTAATCTTTCACGATGCACGCGTACGAATAAGAATTATTGATAGGTTTCTTTTATAATAGGTACTACTATTCGAATGAAATACGACGAACACGACCAACGTGCTTGTTCCACGTAGAAAATTGTATGTTCTATTTTTTTTTTTAATATCCATCCGAAACCCTTCAAATGAAGAAATATCGTTTTCCCACTGATAAGATTATTCTTATCAACCGAAATATGTATGTATATCGATTGCCTTAGCCCTTGAAAAGATACTTGGAAGATTGAAACGCCAGGAAGAATCCTTCTAGCTTCCTCCTCTTACACCCTCTCCAACGTTGAACTCGTAATGCGGTTTAGCATGGTATGACAGGAGGTAAACTTGACAACAAAGAATTATTGATTTTTTCTCAGCGGGTTGAACGAGTTGCCGGGCGGTTGAGCGGTCCCGGTGGGGTATTCGACAAAGGATGTTTTCCGAGTCCCTAACCTAGGCAACCCTTCTCCTACGCTCGCTTTCGTATACGCGTTTCCGTGTGTTCTTTTTCTCTTTCTTTCTCTCGCTCGTTCACTCGCCCTCACTCTGGGTGTCTCTCTATTTCACTTCAACGAACGCTCCTGAACGTACGTTTCAGGGGATTGCCCTACTCCATCTCTCTCTGGTCTCTTTTCGTATTCGTACGTCTCCCTTTCCGTCTTTCTCTCTCTCTCTCTCTCTCTCTCTCTCTCTCTCTCTCCTCTCTCTTTCTCTCTCGCTTATTCTTTTACTCTATCTCAGTCTCTCCTTCTTCGTCTCTCACTGTCCGTAACGCTGTGTGTACTCAGCCGATGCGCCAAGGACTTAACTGCCTCATTGTCGTCCCAGCAGGCATTAGAGCTTCAGGACAGATGTGCAAAATGTAGGATCGAGACTCCTCCATAGCATAACTACTAGGTATTCGTGCGAAGGTGGAGAGGCTGAGTAGCTAAGTTGGAACAGTAGTCGCTCGATAAGTACAAGGTCCCAGATTTAACAATAAGTTTTAGGCCAGTCATCATAAGACCCCATATTTTTTAGCAAATGTTAGAAAGTTTTCTACTTTAAATACTGAAAAATTACCTTTCCGTAATATCGAATTCATAAATCATCTTTTTCCCCCTTGTTCTCGTCTTTGTACTGTTTACCTTTCTTCTATCGCATACGTAATAACAAGAACTATCGATCTGTAAATTTCCGTAAAATGTTTTTTGTTGACAAGTAACAGGTTGACATTTTTAAAGCGATTGCTTTGATGTTTTTGATTTGTTTATTTTTTGCTTTTAAAATTCATAGAAAATTTTCCATGTGTATGTAATCAAATATTCTTATTTTCTATATAAAATAAAAAATATCGCATGAAACGTGAATTTTCAAACTTGAACACGATTAAAGAAAAAAAGAAAAATTAAGAAAAAGAGAGAAATAGCCTTCCTACATAGTCGTTCAGGGATTTAATCGTTCGACCTTGACATTTCTTTGGAGCGTCGATGAAGTGGTCATGTTCAGGGACGATTTTCTTGGTGATGCATCGTCGACGTATCCGAATAGTTATATCGTCAACAACGCCTCCGTAACACCCTTCTAAGGCGTGTATTTACACGTATATACGTGAACATATACATAATACACGTAGGGAATGCAGCGGCGGTGTAGACGGTGGTAGTAGCTTTGGTGTTGGTGGTGGCGATGCATCGCCGGGTGGCTTGGTAGAGAAAATCGATCGAATAAAAAAATGCTTGGACGATGCCGAAGTGCGACGAGGACACGAATCGCGGACGAGATGGATGCATGGAAAGAGAGGGGAGGGAAAAGAGGGTCCGATAGGAGAAGGAGGGTTAGTCCGGGTCCATTGAAGAGTGAAACCGCTCAAAGCAGCTGCCCCCGCTCCCTCAAACACCCTCCAACCACCCTCCTACGGCACCAGCCTCTCCGATACCCCTCACCTCATCTAACTCTCTTTCTCTCTTACTCTCTTTTACTCTTCGTAGCTTTGAAAACCACCCCTCTTAGCTCGCGTGGATGGTGCACACTGCCCCTTCGTTCTCTCCGGACTCTATCTCTTTCTCTCTCTTCCTTTTCTTTACTCTCTCTCTCTCTCACTCTCTTTCTTTCTCTTTCGAAAAGGCTAAACCCCACGCCAAAGAGTTTATTCGTGATCCCAAGTGCAAGAAACGAGGTTACGTTCTTTTGATTTATCCTTCAATTCTAAAGATGCGATAGCATATCTCGTTGTTAATTTATTTTGAAGACATTCTTAATACTGTCATTTTCTTCGTTCGAAATATTATTTCTCTTTGTCATTAAAGTTCTTGAATTGTTATTATAACTATTATTAAATGTATTAATACAAAAAAATTAAGAATGTTTAATTATTAAACAATCTAATTTTACGGTCTTGAATCAGTTCGTTCGTAGATGGTAGATCAATATCGCAAGGAATCAACTCTTTTCACGACTCTAATGCTCTTTGCATAATTTCATTCGTGAAGACGATTTGCATAAGATGAATGAAAGATAGGAGGAACGTGCGGCTGGCTGACAAAATTATCTGTCTAACGGTGCTTCCCCTATCGTCCTCTAGTTTCTCGACGATGAACGAGAAAAAGGGGGTCTGTGGGGGAACTTATAGTAAAGAGAATGAAGAAAGGAAAGAACTATAGTAGGGAAAGGGGGAGAAGTAGAGGCAAAAAGAGAGAGAAACAAGCTTTAAGGCAGCCAGATGCAAAAAGAAACGGGGTAGCGAAGGGTGAGAGAAGGAGAGAGACAGAAGGAAGGAGAAAAAGAGAGAGAGAGAGAGAGAGGGTGGCCAGTGAAAAGCAAGGGGCACACGAAAAGTGTGCATTGTAAGATCGGCGCGTGCGGCATGCGGACCCTTCGTGGTCGATGTTGTAGGACCCCCGTGCTTAGTGCCCCCTTCTCTTTTTCTTCGTTAGACTCGTTCGTTCAGTCTTTCTCTTATTTTCTCTTCTTCTCTTTCTCTCGTCTAGTGCCACCGTTTCTCGACATCCCTCTCTTTTATGAAGGGCGAAGGGCCCAGGAGCTCGGTTTATTGTCGACAGCACATCTGCCATACGATCGTCGGCCGATTGTCTCACTGGCTTAGGAAACTTGCTCGTAAAGAGCAAGAGAGAAAGAAAAAGAAAGAGAAAGAAAAAAGGTGGCTTAGTAGCGGATCTACGATAGGGAGGACGATGTCGCGTGTCCTTCTTGCTTACGAGAAGGGTGGCAAGAACGAATCATGCCGCGATCTTCCGAGGACAACCTTCCCTTTGCCCTACTACTTTTTTTCCCTTTTTTTCATTCTATTTCCCAGCTGTCGTATGAGGAGGGATTAGTGTATCTCTAATATTCTTGAAAAAAAAAATATCATTCAATTGATGGTAATTTAAAACAATTTTTAAAAGAAAAAAAAAGATACAAGAAAATCTGAGTTAATCGCTTGTTCAACTCTACGTAATAATGCATTTTTCTTTCGAGACGTCTTATTCTGGAAACATAAAAGACCTTATTATAAATTCCGTTCAGTATTAACCATGCGTTCTCATAAAAGTTGTTTCGGAAAAGGCTTGTAATTCAATTTCCAATAGAACGGTGCGTCAAGCGACCCTTCTAGAATCTCTGATTCTCGATCGCGATGGTGACGGTGATAGGATTCCAACGAGTTGCATCGAACAACGGAAGTGAGGACGGTAGGTGGGTAGAGGCAATGAGTAGGGATCGTAAAGGGCACCGCCGGAGAAATGTACGTGTTTGCTATATCGTAACTGACGGTGCGCGAGGTTTGACGAAACAGAACGATGTAATCACTTGTTAACTTGTATTTTAATTACGAGATTTTCCAGAGCTCGAACGCGCTCAGAGCTCAACCACCATTACTACTACAAATGTGAAACAGTACCAACACAAGTATATCGTCATGTACATCGATATCGTCCACGTCGTCGTTAATATCGCAACGACGTCGCAAACGACAATGTCGACGACGACGGTGACGACGACGACGACGATGACGACGATGACGACGACGACAACGACGACGAAAGCCGACACACTCGGTAGTGCAGCTTGCTTGTCGCCTACGAGTCTGAGTGCAGATGGCGTTAAAGTGTTAATTACTAATTAAGAAGGGTGCACAGGGTGCAACATCAAGACCCCGCGCGACACCTTTTTGAACGCGCCCTCTGAATGGACCCTTACGCCCTGACGGGCAAATGCGCCTACCCACACATCCATCCATCCATCCGTATCCGTCATGGTACCCCCAACTCCTCCAACCAAACCTCCTCCTTCCTCACGACCACCACCCGCAGCCCTCTCCTCTTCTTTTTTCTCCTCCGCCACCTTCTCCTCCTCCTCCTGCTCCTCTCCCTATTCCTTCTCCTACTCCGTTACTTAACGTTCTCTCGTTATACGCACTTTCACGCCTTGTACGGCCGCAAAATAAAGCGGAGTAGTACGAGCAGTACACGAGAAACTTTTTTTCGGAATTTTTTTTCAAGACTCGCTGCTTCTCCGTTATTTTCCTGATCGTTTTTTTTCACAAATTTAAGGAAATAGTTAGTAAAAGAAAAAGTGTACTCTATCGCTTTGCTTCGTACTTCTTACTAATATCGATTTTCTTAAAAGTCAGCTCACCTAAGCGAAACATGATTTATGCGATCATTATTTCTATGGTATACAAATAAATTTGTTACATTGGCATAATAATGGAAATGAGTCAAACGATAAAGTTAGTCAGAATTGACTCAAAAGAAAAAAGCGACCCTATTCCCACCACGAGAGTCTGACATAGGCGAAGTCAGTAGCAAATATCTTATTCTTCAATCTCTCCTCCCCTTTGGCAAAAATTCGTGGGAAAGTTAAGGTAAGAAAGAAGGAAGTTTGGCAGGGGTTCGTTGAGACGTTCACAGGATCAGTTCTGTTCTTAGGGGCCTAGGTGCTTTCTTACTATTGTCGAAGATCAACCGCCTTGGCGTAACCGTTAAGGGGGACTGTCTTAAGAAAAATAAGACCAGGAGAGAACAAAAAAGAAAAAGAAGGAGAGAGAGAGAGAGAGAGAGAGAGAGAGAAAAGAAAGATCCACTGAATGAAAGGAACTCAAAGAAAGGAAAAGGAGGAGGACTCGGTAAGACGAGAAGACGCACTCGTTTCACCCTACCCCATCGTCCTCTCAAAGTCACTTTACGAGATTTTCAAGGCGGTACAAGACAAAACACAGTCGACGACAACGTTTGCGAAATCTTCTACACCCTTTCGTCGTACTTTACCAATGTCATTTTGGCTATCGAAATGCACGACGGCGTTGCTTATTTCGAATCGGTAGACTGTCTACAAAGTGGCAAGAGAATGAGAGAGAGAGAGAGAGAAGGAGGCAGGAAGAGAAAAAAAACAGGCGAGTGCTAGAGCCGCTCCCCCTTTTAATTGGTGCTCTCGCCTATACGGCGTACGCGCCCGCGTTACAAAAGCGGCGCGTCGAAATGGCAACTTGTAGCGATGGAGATCGCTGTTGAAGGTACCGCATCGACAGACATTACCATTAAACGCTCGGATACATCATAACGCTAACGGAAGGTCGTCTAATTAGAAAGAAATCGCGATATCAAGGAAGATTCGTGTTAAAAGATAGAAAAAGAGAGAGAGAGAGAGAGAGAGAAATAATCAAATTTGTGATCTGTTCTCATATTCTTCCTTTCTTTCTTTTTTCTACGCGCTCTCTTTTTATTTATACGTTCAACGATAAGGAAAAAACGATCGAAAGAATTAGAAGTTGTTAATTGTGCTGTTTACTTGTCAATCGCGTTCCTCGTAATTAATAATAATACGCTAAGTATAAAACTCTAATCTCGAATGACGAACATAAAAAGTATGGTCCACGTGGCAGCTTCTTAAATACACTACGCAACCCCTTAGTCAGGAGAAACACGGTGAGGGTTGAAAAAACATGACTCCGGTTTCCAGTGAGAAGACGCTCATTAGGCTCGTCCTTTGTGTCAACCCTGAAAGAATACGACATCTTGAAACGTCCAAGACTACTTCTTCTTCTTCTTCTACTTCTTCTTCTTTTACTTTCGTTGTCGTCGTCTTTTTTTATTTCTTTCGTTCGAGCTCTCTTGTTTCGGTTTAGACGGCAAAGCGTCTCGTAATTAGATGCTAATAATCATCACCCTCGCGAAGACTCCTTCTTTCCTTCCTCACTCTCTCTATCACTCTCTGTTACTCTCTCTTTCTCTTTCTCTTTCTTTTTCTCTCTCTCTTTCTCTCTCTCTCTCTCTCTCTTGTTCTCTGTCTCTTTCTTCTTTCCCATTTTTCTCCATCTATCTTTCTCTGTTTTACTCTATCTCTCTCTGCTGTTCGTTCTCTCGTCGGCGCCCCGTTGCAACGAGGCGCAAGAAAACCCGAGGCTCTGAAGAGCTTATTATTATCCTAATTATACAATACTATAATGAATGACTCCGTAGCTCACCCTCTGGTCCATATTCGCGGTCTTTCTCTCTCGCTCAAGCCACCTCGAGCCCTCCTTCTCGCTCTTTCCTCTCTCTCTCTTCTCTCTCTCTCTTTCTCTCTCTCTCTCTCTCTCTATCTTCTACCTTGCGCTCTCTCTCTCTCTCTCAGTTCGACGGTTGCTCTTCTTCTCTGCACTTGGTGGTCGAAGAGTGGCAATTCTAGCACTCGGGCTTTTTGTCAAACCGACTACGGAACTAGCGCCGTCTCCCTCACGCTCTTACACCCCATTATGCTACCAGTCTCGTCTCTCGTCTCTCGTTCCGTTTTCTCTCTATCTCCGGGTGTCTGTTTTAATTAGGCACTTCGCGGATATATGTATATATATATATATATATATATATAAATCTATATCTATATCTATATGTTCATATATATAAACATGTATTTATATATACATATATATATATATATAGATATAAATCCGAAGATGAAGCAGTGCTATACCACGTGGCACATAACTCCAGATGGATGCGATACGTTAACCAACAAAGCCAGCAAGTCGAGACTCTGCTTACTATATTTTCTACCTATACTCCGCGATACGACGAGTTTGAATGCACTTGATGGGTGGTTGAGTAAGGATTATAGACGCAGGTGACACGTACATCGCCGAGAGAGTGAAGTCGGGGGTGGCGAGCCAACCGATGACGGGTGCCGTCGTCGTTTCGAGAAGGAGAGCGTCGCCGAGAGAAAAAAAAAAGAGAAAGAGAGAAAGAAAAACTCGGTTCGTAGAGTCACGCTCCTCTCTTTCAGTTCTCCTCCTCTCGTGCGCAACCTTCTCTTGGCTGACTGCTGATAAGAGCACGCGAAATTGTCTTAATTGGCGGGAGAGCCAATCTGAAGCGATCGAAAGAAGAGTGCTTCTCGTTTATATTCACCTTTTTTCTTCATCCTGCAGATATCTCTGAGTACACGATATCTGCTGTATCTCAAGTTCCAACCGTCATTGTTCTTCTTCGATTGATACTTGCGTGTTTCATTCGATTCATTTATATAGATCTTACTCTGTTCTTTAAAGACGTTGAATTTACAAATGAAAGAAAAATATATAAAGAAAGAAAAATAAGTTTGAAAGGAATACGCTGGCCCCGATAAATTTCTTTTTTATTTATTTGTTGCCTTCGATCGTGTCTCGTCGGAAGCAATCTTAAAAATTGCTCCCAATGGCAACAACGACGAACGAACGAAGAAGACCAAGGATTCGCGAGTCGGTATCGTATTGTCGAGAGTATTTATGGAAGAGGAGATGGTAGTAGGGGTTGACTCGAATCCAGTCGTGTCGTGTCGATGGGTCGCGTTTTACAAGAACGACTCAACGGATTCTCGGTGAAGCGTGTTTCTTTGCATTCCCTCGAGAGATCCGAATTACAAGATCAACCCGACTGCTACTCTTACCGGCATCGCAACGATACTTCCCGCGAGAATACGACTTCTCTTTTATGGACTTGAGGAAAAGGTGGAGGAAGAGGAGGAAGAGCTTCACGAAAGAATGAAAATGCTCCGTACAAGTTAACGATGCCTAAGCCTAGCACGTTCTCTTACAATGCCAAGTCATTCGTACACTTTTCGCTTCCTCGCTCGACTTATTTCCAAGCAATACTGAAAATATTTGAGCGGAAAAATCACGAGAGATATCTAGAAAACGTACTATCCTTTTTCTTATACTATGATACGATTTTTCTATTGAATGACATAGTTAGACGTACGTATAGGTATGTATTAGTTGTTAATAGTATTATGTTATATAACGCGATAAAATGCATTTAATCAATTACAATGAAAAACTTGCAATAAACGAGCAATTAAACTAATCATCTTACCTAACGCTAAAGTTTGATATTCCATTTGCATAAAGCTAAAGAACAAAATGAAATTCTCTGTCACGTTCTTTTCCGTAATGTGCGAAGCAAGTCGGGCTTTTTCTCTTTGTCCGCGGAAGTAGGCCGGCCCTTAAGAAAACGTCTTTGAAACGATGAAATATTAAAAATATATTCTCGTACGGTTAAGCTTCACGTCGCCGCGGATTTTCTAAAGTGCGCATTACTACCCACGGAAATAATAATGGAGCTCTCGTAGCGCTTAATGAGAAGTACTACGTCGTCGTCGTCGTCGTCGTCGTCGTCGTCGTCGTCGTCGTCGTCATCGTCGTCGTCGTCGTCGTCGTCGTCGCCATCACCGCCACCACCGTCGTCGTTGTCCTCGTCCTCGTAGTCGTCAGAAGCAAGCAGACAAAATTTCTGATCTTTCGGACAAAGAGGAAAGCAAAGTAGGCGCGAATGAGAGAGTGCTTTCGTCGGAGCTTCAAAGATAAATTTTCCCTTAGCACCTATCGTTTTAATTTCTTTCTTTCACCACCGCGAGAGAGAGTCGACTGTGTGATTACAAAATGAGAAAGAGGAAAAGAGAAGGCACCCTTCGCATCCGGACTGTGCATCGCGAGCGAGAGAACGCTCGGGTCACTATTACTATACTAATTACCCACCAATTAGTGACTTATGTTTGTTTAACCGAGTTAATTAATGAACGTAAACATTAAACTTGCCAGCGCTTAATTTTTCTCTTCCATATAAACCCGACGAACTTGGGAAGAAAGAACGGAGAGCTACCACTGAGGAAGGAGTTTTTGAATGTATATGTCATTTGTCTTTGTATATGTGTGCGTGCATGTGTTGTGTATGTCGGTGTATATACGAGAGAGAGAGAGAGAGAGAGAGAGAGAGAGAGAAAGAGAAAGAGAGAGAGAGAGAGTGTCGTGCTTTCTTGGACGATACGCCGTAACGCGTTCTTAATAGTCTCTTTGAACCGTGTCGCTTGCCAGTCGACGAGGAGCTGCGCGCACCGCTTTGCAACTTTTTCCCCTTCTTTTTCTCCTCCTTCTCCTCCTTCTCCACCTTCTCCTCCTCCTCTTCCTCCTCCTCCTTTTCCTCCTCCTTTTCCTTCTCCTCCTTCTCCTCCTCTTCGTTTGTCAACCCATCTTCCACACTTACCTCCATAGCTTGCGTCAGACTACTTTTAGTATCGATCCTTAATTAATTATCGGCGACGTATTAGCATACTCTGTACCACGAAAGTCGAAGTTAAGCGTCGGCAAGATGATCGTCGTCGAATAGAACTCGACATAATTTCGATCCTCTTTCGCATCTCTTCTTCCTCCAATGTAGGCAGTTAATCTTCTTTGCAAATTTATTTGATATTAGCCATTTGACTAGTCAAAATATGTATAACACTTTACCGACCGCCAACGTTTCAACAGAATACGCACGGCCGACCGGCCGCTCAGCTGCAGATACTACTAACATATTACTGTTCACATAATGATAATGATTGTTCATCACCAAAAGCTAATTAATAGGCTTTTGTTCGGTAAGCGTCGGCGACAAAAAGCTTTTTAATAGACTAACGGTCGGTAAAGTGTTAACACTGAGACCAAGACTTAACAACATTCTCACGTTCCGTTCTTCATCGATGTCTTGAATTAATGAATAAGATGAAAATCTAGATCTTGTTATTAAATCGATCCCGTTTACCTTTTGATTTCAGGGAGTTCTACTATATTCAAATGGAGAAGTACGCGAGACAAGCGGTTTCGGAAGGCGTGAAAAACGCTGAAGACCTTCGAGTAGGAGGTGACTCCGAAATTTATCGGGTGCTGAACCTACACTACAACCGTAACAACCACATTGAGGTATGGGAACCCCAGGTGCGCAACACGAACACGCACACGATACATTTTCTTTTCATTTTGTTTATTTTCGAAAACGCGACAAGAAGTAAAAGAAAAATAATTGAAATAGAGGAAAACGAACAACTGATTTTGCTTCTTTTTTTGTTTCATGAAATTTATCATCATCAATGTCGCTTGTTGAAATATTATCGAAACGTATTTTCTCTAATTTAACCAAAAGTGATTTGGATTTCCTCAATTATCCTACTCTTTACTATTGGAGCTTTCTCTTTCGTCTTCGATATGATTTAATTACAATAAATAGTTAAGTTCCGTTTCCCTTTTAAGTATCATATTATAAACGCGATATTGTAATTGTAAACCGATTACATATTAGTATTTCCACGGGTGCTCTGGAACTAGCTATTTTCCGGTCCTTCGATCGCGCCCACCTATTTTACGCGAAATTACTCGCATTCGTTAATAATTGAAAGGCGCTAATTAAAATGCGAACCCTTCACGCGTCAAACAGCAGCATAGACATTCGTGAAATAACATTAACTTTCATCCTAGACTTCGATCCGATAACGCAATCGGTATTCTTTTGGCTATTAAACAAAAAATAAAAATATAATGAATTATAAATAACAAAGTAAAAGTTTTTCACCGTAGGTAATCTAATCGATTCTTCACAAATACTTCAGTATTTGATTAAAAATACAAATATCATACTTAAGATATTGATTAGAAATCGAACATGATGCAATCCCAAGCATGTATTTCTCGGCTTATTTTCAGTTATATTTTTCGATTTCATTGAATTTAACGTAAAAACTCGATTGGTTTGAAACGAAAAGAACTTACTAAGTATTTGGAACATTTTCAGGTGCCGAGCAATTTTAGGTACGTGGTCGAACAGACGTTAAAGGAATTCTTCAAAGCGATTCAGGGTGGTAAAGATTCTGAGCAAAGCTGGAAGAAATCCATTTACAAGGTAATCTCGAGGCTGGACGATCCTGTACCAGAATACTTCAAGAGTCCAAACTTCCTGGAGCAGCTTGAATGAATCAGGAGGTCGCGTGGCTCTTGCTCTTCGTGGTGCTCGGGGCCACCGACGCTAGAAGTTTCCCAGTAATCAAAAGAAGTCAAAGAAAAAGAAGAATTAAAAACGGCCGAGATGAAGAGGAAAGGTTCGCCACCATCACCACCACCAGCAACAGCGTTGTCGTCATCGTCGCCGTTCGAGGGACACTCGACTCCCTCGCACGTACACGTTCAGGTATCCTAAAATAACATATCGCAAAACGAAGCTGAAATGGCGAGGAGTTAGAACGATGCGTTGTTCTGAGAAAAGGAAAGAAGAAGATGAGCGTCGTTAAATCCGTCGAAATCAGGGGGAAAAATATAAATAAATAAAAATAAAAATAACGCGAAACACATGCGTACACGGACGAGATTCGACCGACGAAGGATCAGGCTGTGATCTAATCGCGATATATCGTAAGATCGTACGAGGGAAATTGTTAGGAGAGATTATAAACGAAAATGAACGAAAGACGTATAGAAGAAAAATAAAGAAAGAGAGTACACTAGTCGATTTACTCGACGAATGACGAGAAACCGCGAGTCAACGATCGAGCACGAATTCAATTATGAATTTTTCATCGTGCTCGAGACTTTCTTTCGTAGGGTCTGTTTATTAATGTAAAAAGGGAGATAAAAAGAAACGAATAATGCATTATTATTACCCGCCTAACTTTTAAGTCTCTGATTCATTCGAAATCGATGCGACGAATAGGAAATAAGCTTTCGAGGACGGGACTGTATTCACGGGGAATGGTGAGTTATTCTCGCCATTATTAAAAAAGAAAAATAAATAAATAAATAAAATAAAAAAAGCCAATACTATCGAGGATCGATAAATGCGCGGTGCACGTGGACGAGTATCTCTCGGTGATCTCGAATAACTCGATGGATCGTCTTCTGCTTTTCGAGAAATACCGGAAGAGGATCCTTCGACGATTCACCAGGAAACGATTCACGACAGATGGCTCCTGTTGCCCTTCGTCCTAGATCGTTTTTACGGTGTTAACTAAAAACCAAGAAGAAAAATAAAAGAAGAAGATTAATAATAAAACATTAGTAACAAAAAAAAAACTGTGGTCCAAAACATGTCGATCCACGTGATGCACGCTTTTACGCGATCCTCGGAAAAAATACCTCAAAAAATGAAAGAAAAATCTTTATCTCGATGTAATGTCGATGGACGGAGAACATTTTTGTTGTTTCGAAATTTTATGCTATCTTCGTCGTCCCCGTGAGTGCATGCCCGTTCACGATGCATTATCGAAAAGGGCTAATAAAATGGGTAAAAGATTGCTTATTTTGGGAACTAGAACGTACTTTACTTTGACGTATGTGAAGAAACGTTACGGTGAAATCTTTTTCCTAAATTAAAAAAAGAAAATAAAGAAAACCAAAGACAAAAAATATCAAAAGAAAGATGATCGCACGTGCGTGAGATCAACGACATTATCCTTTTAAGCTCGTCGTTCGCGAAGATCGCGCAAGTTCTAGTTGACCTTAAGGATCAACGACGACGATCTTTCGATGTTTCTTCGCCAACGCACAAGATCAAATTGAATTTAAGTTATCAACAATCGCCCTCTGCGGCGACAATTAAATCGACGTGAAAATGCTTGGTCAGCTGATGACAAAGTTTTCCTAAAAATAAATAAAAACAAGAAAATTCAATTTTCTAAGAAATTTACTTCTTCGTTTCTCGTGCTTCTTGCAATCGATCAAATGATGCACGATATTTTATCCCGATAATAAGTTAATACATATAAATATATGGTATATATAATAATCAGATTAGGCTAGTCGCGATAACGAGAGTACGAGTATTAAGAGCAAAAATAAAGAAAGAAAGAGAAAGAGAGGAGCTATTTAACGTGGAAGAAACGAGCGTGTGCCGGCGATGTTGTCTTAAATATAGATATGAAACTAAAGATAATTAATTAATTAATTAAATGATTTTAATAATGCCGGTGCGTGCTAAAAGTATATATAAATATAATAGTAGAGTTATATTGAACATTTATATAAGGTATATATATATATATACATATAAGAAGATAAAGATATATATGTATATGTATATTCATACACATACACATGCATATGAAGTAATAGATTTTTAATTCGAGAAAGGAATGCTGGCGTGACTGTTAGCGTTTAACAAGTGAGGAGAATGCACGACGAAAGGGTCTCAACTTGTCGCGGACCCCTCTATCTGTTCGTAGAATAGGCTGCGTTCAAAAATGCGAACAACGTCGCTTCTGCGTTCTCGTCGCTGCCTTTTTTCGCTAAAGAAAAACCTGTAGATACGGTACAACGTTAATATTAAAAATATTTCGGGTAGTAGCGAGTCCTGATATAATATAAGTACATTTCCCGCCCCTCCTCACCACTTATTCCCCTATATCTTTATTACTGTCGCTATCACGTGCACCATTATTATTATTATTATTATAATTATTATTATTATTATTATTATTATTATTATTATTATTATTATTATTATTATTATTATTATTGTCTTCATTATCATCACCCATACAAACACGCAGTGCGATTATTATTATTATTTTCCTTTATCAGTCAATGTACGTGAGGATTTTATTATAATCATAAGTATTATAATAAGTATAATATAATAATAATAATAATAATAATAATAATAATAATATTATTAAAATATTAATAAAAATATAATAATAATAATATTATTATTATTATTATTATTATTATTATTATTATTACTATTATTATTATTATTATTATTACTATTATTATTATTATTATTATTATCCTGAATATCGCGGTCGATTTAGTTAACTTAAAATTAAACCCGTTAGTTCGTCTCCACACACATGCCAACGGTTCTTAATGATTTTGTTTCTTGAACTCGATTGCTTATTCTCTCTTTATACCTCCAACGCTTCTTCAAAAAAATTGTACATCCCTAATTCCAATATTATGCTGTGTTTGTTTTTTAACTACACGTCTAGTTATTGCATTATTATTATTATTATTATTATTATTATTATTATTATTATTATTATTATTATTATTATTATATTAGTACTATTACCATTGAAAATTATACCGGTAGCATGTGACGTGCAGTACACATACACAATTTTTGCAAGCGGTGAGTCTTAACCTAGTCACATATCAATATTTTTTAATTAATCGACGATCGATTTATTAATTATTTTATTTATTATTCACGATAATAAAATGAAGAAAAAAGAAAATTGAATTTAATTGGAATTTTGTTTTGTCAATCACACAAGAATGTTATTTGTTGTATTATTTCTATTTTTGTTGCGTTTATTTCTTATGTCCCGAATCCCTTCGAAAGTGCCGGCTGAAAAAAAAAGGAAAAATGATTCCTAGTTTCCGAAAGTTCCATATAAGTTATTATCGACTGCCAACCCGGCCTACCTTTATGCGAAGTCGGCAAAAATTTGGTCCACCGAAACCGACGAAGATGTCATCGAGATTCCACCCAAAAGATTTAGAGATCACAGATCACGAACAAAAAGAAGCTTGTATTAAAGTCAAATGAAAAGAAGGAACAAAAAACTATACGTTAATGACGAAAGAGGATTTAGAAAAGATCGAATTAAAAATGGGGGTAAAAACGAAAATTTCGATTTGTAAATACTCAACTTTGGCCTAAACTAAGTGGCTACTTATTTTCTCGGCGTTGGCCTAAGATTTTGGTCTAACTATTTATGATGAATATGAAGAATAGTGAGTGGTAATATCGCTTGATTTTCAGAAATGAAAGTTGTTTGAAATCTCGATCGATTATCTATTTCGATCTCTTATAAATCAAGGGTGGCTCGATACGTTCCGTTAGTTTCAAAGAAAAAAAAATTTTAAACAAAAATAATAATAAAACATGTCCATGCTTCGCATATTATTGCGACAGCTTCCTTGTTCCTCTTTTTATTGTCCTATTTAACAGATGCTCTGCCAGCGTATTTGAGAAAACAAATTATTCGTTGTACAAGGATTACGTTTAAATGCTTCTACGTTGCACTCGTCTTTCTACGATACTCGAACCTCGTTGAAAAATCGTCCTAAAGGATATGAAAATGAAATCATCAGAACAAATTATTCGTGTGTAATAATAACATTTACCTTATATGATATATTCAATTGTTAAACATTTTTAAATTTAATAATATATTTTTCTTTTCAAGTTATTTCGTAACAATTCGAGCTGCTTTGCACTTTCACGTCGATAATCGTCCATATATGATTATCCTTGAGTATCTTATCATCGATAAGAACTTGACTTTAGAAAATTTCGGTATCAATATTTATTCTGCTAAATAGTTTTGAGGTATTTCAGGACAAAGAACACAAAAATATACTTAACCATTAACCCCTATTATAATCTTCAAATATTATTCCTAACGGCTTGTCGAATACCACGATACACGTATACACACATACACACTGACACGATCGACAGATCGCTTTTTTCATTCAACTAATATATACTTGAAGAAACCTTGACAATCATAAAATTTTCTCTTATTCATTTCTTTAACAACAATCTTTAAATGAACAATAAAAGAAAATATAATTTTTCGTGGTTCGATCTCGTTAATGAAAAGAAAAAAGAAAGAAAAAAACAAACATAAATGATAATAACATTTAACCTAAACCGAATCGTTACTTTCCTTAAACCTTTAGAGCTAAAAGAATTACAGATTAATATAAACAAAATTAAATTAAAACACAGCCATAATGGTATTAGAAAAAATTTCAATAAATAATAAAAAAAATCTCTTTGTCCTGATAATATTTAAATGACAGACCTTCAAATCGTAAGATCGGCTTGACTCGATCGAAGAAACAACAAAAAAACAAACAAATAATAATAACAATCATTCGATCTGAAAATAACGGGCTTACTCTTTTTCGCAAGATTCTTCGAGGTGGTCGTCCATCGATCGAGAATCGAGAAAAATTATTTGTGAAAAACACGAAAATTTCAAAAGTAATGAAAGAAAAAGAGAGGGAAAACTCTAAGAGACGGAAACATACAAAAAAAATGAAAATGAAGAGAGAAAGAGAGGAAGAGAAAAGGTACAAAACGAATAACAAGGAAAGAAAGAAAGACAGAAAGAAAAAGCCTTTCGCTGAGACGATATCATTCGAGTCTTCTCTTTCGAAGAGTCGTCGAAGGGAGAGAGAAAAGAGAGAAAGAGAAGGAGAGAGAGAAAGAGAGAGAGAGAGAGTGAGAGAGAGAGAGAGAGAGAGAAGGGGACCGTAAACTCTTTGTCATCCGATCGACGCTGTCAATTTTATCGACGAGTTGTCGTCCTTCGATGATCGAGAGTTACGGAAAAAGGACGTGGAAAAGTTCGCGTACTGTATACGCCACGAGAAAGGGAAAAAAAAGCGAAGGAAAATCATGGAAAAGCAACGATCGGACTCTCTCGACGATTTTACGGATGCGCGACGTCTACTACACCGACACATATAATACACAAATACATATACATGCTCATCTATGTACGAATGGACGAGAGAAAGAGACGATGAAAAAAGAAAGCGTTAGAACTAAAGAGAGATAAGAGAGAGAAAGAGAGAGAGAGAGAGACATCGAACGGCGCAAAGGAACGCTTGTATTTCCTCGGTAGGTGGCGGAAAATTCAGAGATCCCTATATGTAAATTTAATTAAGAAGAAGAATAAATTTAACTAGAGGTCGATCGAGACTCGCCGTTAATTAAAAATTTTTTGGCGCGACTGGGCCACAGCGTTGAGAACGAGCACACGAAACAAGACGAAACGCGATAATAAACATTATACTAAAAGCAAAGATAAACGAGTGATAGTGAGAGAGAGAGAGAGAGAGAGAGCGAGAGAGAGAGAGAGAGAGAGAGAAAGAAAGAAAGAAAGATACGAAAAAAGAAAATAACAAAGAATAATGTGTAAGAAGGTGAAAAGAATAATAAGCATACGTACATACATAAACACGTAAGTTTTAAGAAGGCGTAAGCAGAATTAAGTAATAGTATCTAACGTTAACACTTGTAAGCTATTAATTATTATATTATCGATAAATTAAAGATATAAAGAAAAAAAAAACAAACCGAGCGGAAGGTCGTATCACGCTGCAGATGAAGAATACCTACTTAAGATTAATAAATAAAGAAAAAAAAGACACACACACACTAATAAACTAATTATTATTGTGTACGATTATATTATATTATTATTACGAATATGACTATCGAGTTCGAGATTTAGTCGTGATAAAGAAATAAACTGAGAGAAAGGAAGTGAGAGAATAGAAAGAAAGTGATAGATCCACAAGAGAACGAACGAACGAACGAATGAACGAACGAATGTACAAAAAAGGGGAGAAAGATGGAGTGAAAGCGGGAATGAATGAAATTATTAAAGAAAAAAAAGGGAGAGAGAGAGAAAATATGTCGTGTTTTCGTATGAGTGCGAACGAAGGTGAAGAAACGAATGAAAGAGTGAGAGAATGATAGAATGATAAGACAGCGCGCGCGCGTAAATTCTTTGTAAGTTCATTGAGAATAATAATTCCTCAAACTATTAGGATCATAATTAGGGTTAACTTAATCGGTGAATGCGCGATAGCGGAAGCGACGAGGCTATATGCAAATATAAAAAGGAGGAGGATGCGGCAAAGGGATGAAACTTTTTCTCCGTAGAATTGCAACGACTCGTTAATCGCGTCTTTCGGTTTGTTCGCGTATGCGCGCGTGATACACACATTGAGAATTAAAATATAACAAAAAAAAAAGAATAAAATAAAATAAAATAAAATAAAATAAAATAAAATAAAACTAACCAATAATAATAAATAAGAAAAAGAAAAATAAAAACTTGCAAATCGAGGAGGGAAACGCGTGAATAGGACAAGGGGTGTCTGCGAGAGAAATAAAGATAGTCGAAGAATTAAAAGAGGAGGAAGAAAGAGAAAGAGAAAGAGAGTAAGGGAGAAAGGGAAATATATATAATATATATATCGCGTGCGTACGCCAAATTAAAAAAAAAGAAAAAAATTAAAAAAACGGAGAAAGGAAATAAAAACTAATTGTTAGCACCGAGTGAGCAAAACTTTTCTGTGTGATAATCTCGTAGTACACGTAGCGCGTTAAGTCTACTATACGTTTTCAGTAAGAGAACTAAGGGTGTGAATTGGAATTATTATTTCTTCGATAAATTTGGAATAGTGAAAGAAGAGCAGGGAGCTTCCGAGTATTCGTTTACCTTTTGTGGATTTTTTTTCTACTTTCTCTTTCTTTTCATTTATTTTATTCCGAGAGGCCACGAAAAAAAAGGGGAGAATAATTTTTAATTGAGATTTAAAACTCGTAAAGTCTCTTGGACGTTTTGACATAATACGACATATCATTGTTAAATATTTTTATCGCAAGCGACTGTTATCGAATATTTCGTTGCAGATAGAACGAGGAATTCGTCGACTACTCCGATTTCTCTGAAATTATATCGTCTAATTAATTAATCGTCTATTCTAATAAAAATCAGTCTTACGTTCCTTCGACCCGTTGTTCGTCTTCGACTTTGGTTTCCAAGGAAAAAAAAAAAGAATCAAGATATGATTTTCCGTGGAAAAGTTTTCCTATAAATAATATTTTACAGAATGACGAGTTGCAGTCGATACTCCTGCCTCGTCTATCCACTTTTCTTTCGCGTTAATGCCCGACGTGTTTACATGTGAACATAATTGATATGAAAATGAACGAGTAGAAAAAGACAGAATAATTGTTTCTTAGACCGACTATACGTACATTCGATCAATTCTTCAAATGCTTTGATTTGCAGGCCACCCGACGAGAGGCTGTTGATACTCCAGCTCTCGATTTACTCGCAATCATAGTATATACTATACATACTCCTATGCATAGATAATATTAACGAATAATTTATGTGCCTTGGAACCATAGTCGATGCATAGCGAACGGATCACTTTTTTCCTCTTAACTCAATATCGGAAGCCTCTCGGGATAGCGACGTACGTTGGAGAATCCACGCGAGTAAGCTGAATTGCGATATTGGACGAGTGGGTGAGAGGGAGGGTGGGATGGGTCGAAGGTTATTTAGGGAGAAAGAAAGAAAGAGAGAAAGAGAGAGAGAGAGAAAGAGAGAGAGAGAGAAAGAGAGAGAGAGAGAGAGAAAGAGAGAGAGAGAGAGAGAAAGAGAATGAGCGAGAGTGTGAAAGAGAGAGAGAGAGAGAGGAAAAGTAGGAGAATGCGTGTGTGTTGAGGATGTGAGATATATAGAAGCATAGAAGGGAGCCAAGTGTCCTTGATGCGACCGTCGTTGAAGCCACGAAATCTCGCGATCTCAACAGGTGATTTTTTTTATTCGAACGGATGATACATTTAAATGAAATGGATATTATATATATATAAAGAAGAAAAAAAAAAGGAGATGAGAAGAAAAAATGAAAAGAGATAAGTTAAGAGAGTAAAAGGGAAAAAGTCACGACTGATAAGAAATCCGTGTTAAATTGTGATTTCGGAACTGAGTTCGGAGCCACGGGCGAGACACGTTCGGCGCAAACCGATCCTATAGAATGAGAGAAAAAGGGAGAGAGAGAAAGAGAGTGAGTAAATGGATCAGAGAGAAAGAAATAATGTGAATGTATGACTACGTATGCTCGCATGGTCGAGAATAACGAGAAAAAGATGCGAAACTGTGAATGAAAGTGTACGAGTTTATAAGTGTTGTGAGATGAAATTAATGGAGAAAAAAAAAGAAAAATCGTAAAAATTATACAGAGAGAGAGCCGGTCTCCTTGACTACCGGGAGGCTCGCGATATATGTATTGTAGAGATCGTCTAGGAAAAAAATGATAAACTAGGAAGAAACTTGAAAACTAGGAGAAAATTATTAGGCCAGTTGTGTAAGTATAATAAGGTTATCGCGGAGTTCTTACTCCACCCCATCCTTTACGTGCACGATACTTTTTCGGCAATTCTTTCGGACTTGAGAGAAAGTGTATATGAGTGAGAGAGTAAAAGAGAAAAAGAGTAATGAATCGTATGTGAGCGATACAAAGAACGTACGAATGAACGAAAAGAGAGAAAGAGAAAGAAAGAGAGAGAGAAAGAGAGAGAGAGAGAGTGAGAGAGAGAGAAAGAGAGAGAAAGAGAAAAGAAAGATTGGAGAAAAGAAATTTCATTGAGAGAAGGAGACACAAGATCGAAGGATTCATCATGGTCCGTCATCCGACTCAGTGGCGCTATCAGGGATAGAAAGAAAGATGCGAATGAGTTAGAATGATAGAGTAAGAAAGAGAGAGAAAGAGGAAGAGTTGATTGCACAGAAGCAAGGAAACGCATGTGCATATACGGAATGGCAGATACATAAAGTGTCAATATATCCATCCATCTATCCAACCCTTCAATCACCTCGAGTAAAACGGCAGGAACGAAAATCATAAAGCACGCATGAGAGCAAGAATGTAGAAAATGTTATCGAAGAGATAAGCCAGGTAAATTCCGTTTCTAAACGGAATTTCTGTCATGGCTGTTACAGTCTTCCTTCACCATCATGCTCTAACGTGTTTTTTTCTCTATTTTCTTTGCGTTTTCTTTTTAATTTTATTACTCTTTCTCGACTCTAAAGTTCGATAGAAAATATTTTACAATCTTGTCCTACGTTATTATTCGAGATTTCCTGTTAACCCTTCTATGAGAGATCATTCAGAACATTTACTTTGTCAATAAATTCCTTCCGTAATTTCTAATACGATTCTATTCTACGTTATAAATAAGATGAGAAAAATAGAATATTATTTATCTATAGAAAGAACGAAAGAAAGAAAGAGTGAGAGAGAAAGAAAAAATAGAAAGCGAATGCACGCGTGTACCGAGAAGAGCACACACGAGACGAAAAATGTGAATAATGTTAAATGTCGATATTCCTGGAGTGTGTTACTCGCACATAACGTCTCAGCCAGTAGTCGTGTTAGGTTATATACGTATTATCGTTGTAGGGAATTGTAGGTCTATTTAACGAAAGAAGAAAGAACAAAAAAAAAAGAAAATTAAGAGAGAAAGAAATAAATAAGGGACAAAAATTATTAAAAAAAGAAAAAAAAAAAAAACACTTATTTAGTAAAAAAACGAAGGAAACAAGGATGAGCACTGGGGAAGTCACAGAAAAGAAAACAACAAGCAAATAACCCTACGTCGATGTGTGAGGATGTGAGCTAGATCGCCGCGTTGAGTCCAATGAAGTCCTCAGTAATATGCAATGGAGACCCTTCGGAATAAAGGAAGAAAGAGCATCCGACCGACAGTCTCGTCCACCATATTCGTCTCTTAGAGAAAATCGAACAACGTCATCGATAGATGACGCGAATAATTAACGATCGATGTGTATATATATTTATACCTATCGGAGCGATTAGTATATATGAATATATGTATAAGCTCGTATATGTATATTTATATATATACCTATATTATATTCTATAATATATTATATATCGGATGCAGAACATGCACTCGAAGCCCAATCGTTCCTGTTACATCGGCAATCGTACCGACAAACGCTAATTTTTTCCGCTCAACTTAAAAAAATTTTCATTAATGAGAAGCGTTTAGTATAACCTATCGATGGACGAATTTGACGACTTGCTCGGTCGGCTGGAACGTCTTGTGGGAATTGTTTTTCTGCGCTCCGGTTGTTGTGGTCGACTTTCGGTCCACATCTGGAGCACCATTGTGACACTAGCAAGTACATTTTACAATCCGGAGCTCTGTCTTTTAATATCTGTAAAACTCGTCTATCACAACGATTAAAACAACTCACCCTACTATATCCTGATACATTTTATCATCAATTTTCTTTTTCTTTATGATCTACGTAAAAGGAGCCAATTAGAACAATTAATATTCACATAAACGCATTTTAGTAACGATGATTCATTTTACTCTATATTTCAAAAATAAACTGTTATAATCGAAGAATAAAACCACAATTCAAGTGAGATCTGAAATATTGGCCTTTTTATCGTAAAGGAGTACATATACAAATAAATTTCTCCTTACGTAGTTCATGAATCGTGTTAAAACCGGATTGAGTTTTCGACAAAAAAAATACAGTGACGACGTTCTTGTTTTCACAATCGTCGTCGAGCAGCAGTCAAAATAACGAGACAGAGTCCCGGATAAGAAACCTATCTATTTTCATGAATGCATTACGATATTTAACGAGGAAGTATACTTACACATTTATTGGAAATACATATATGAAGTACTCATATATGTATAGCATATATTTGTGTACGTATACGAATATGTATGTATGTATGTATGGATACCACTTTCAACACGACGATTATGTTGAGATACAATTTTTCCGGCGTTTTACCCTTTTATTGGACTTTCGACAAGGGAGAAAAGTTTAACGATCTGTCGATATCTTTGGTTTGCGCGCAAGACGATACACAGTGATGTGAAGGGGGTGCGAGCCTCGCTCGTATCAAGGAATGAAAAAAAGAAAGAAAGAGAGAGAGAGAGAAAGAGAGAAAAGGAAAAAGAGAGAAAGAAAGAAAAAAAATTAAATTTTTTGGCAGACAACAAAAAGGCAGCTCTTAGAAAACGAGTTCGTACACCGAACCACACAACAAAAGGAAAGTGCTCAGCAAAAGTAATCGGCGAGCGAACGTCATCAGCCGCGAAGCAGCACACCCACACACACGCGTACATACCCACACTCGACCGAAATACACGCGCACGCACGCAAGCACGCACGCAAGCAAGAGAGTACACGGAGATACAAATGTACACGTACAGTTACACACAACACGTAGAGACACGCAGTTCTTTCGGCCAGAACCTAAAAGACACATCAAGGAAAAAAGTACAAGTTTATCACGTTGCGCCTTAACGTTAAAATTAAAAGTTGATCAAAAGAGAGGAAAAAAGTGAAAGCGTATTCTTAACCAAAATCGGCCTTAGTATATACTTTTCCAGGATACGTGAAAGATGCGAGATGGGCGGTCTTCCATATTTCCTACTTCCTATTCCCTTCTCTCCTCTCTACCTTATCACCTTTTGTGCCAACCTACATTTTCTCACCCCTCGTCTAGATAATATATAAAGAAATATATTATATAAAAATATTATATCTCCAACACTGGCGGCGGGAAGTTTCGAAACCTCGCAGCTAACTCAGCAAACCACAGAACCATCGAAAAAAATAGATTTTCCGTTCTCGCCGCGTCAGGTTGGAATTAAAATTTTTGGGATTCGCGTCCACGTTGAAAACAAAAAGAATCGCCGTGGACGCTTAACCTTCGTTATCCTGTTCGAACCTTTTCCTCTATTTCCTCGATCCCTATGCTCTAATAAATATACACTCTATCCTGCTTTTACCTCACCGAAAACCGCCCGTCGAGCTTTTCACTTTCCGACATACCCTCACAAACCCCCTTCCTATCACTCCTGCATAATATCCTTTCCAAAACAATAAAGACAAACGATGGAAAACACACGATTCACAACCCATCCGTGCGAGAGAGACGAGATACGTTCGTTTAACTCTCGCGTAAAATAAAAAATAAAAGAAAAACACTTCCTGCATGTAACTAAGTAAGCAACAACGCGAGTGGACGGGTCACCCGGAAAAAATTAAAAAAAAATAAAAATAAGAGATAGTAATTAAAGGGATAGATGCTTGTTATCAAAAAGAAAAGGTATTGAAAAGAAATGAATAGAATCGAGATAAAAATCGTAATTAAAGAACTAAAGGAGAGATATGGAGAGAGGGAGAGAAAGAGAGAGAGAAAGAGAGAGAGAGAGAGAGAGAGAGAGAAAGAGAAGGGAAAAGAAAATATTAGAATGGAAAGGATAATGCGAAAGGGCGGAAAAGGACGACTCTCGACTCGCCGTTCCCTGCGGCCGGGACAAGGAAAAAATTCGCCGAAAATCCGGGAAAATCGAAAAGAGCAAATAGCCTGCACGAAAAGACATGCACATTCTATATATATATATATATATATATATATATATACCTATACGTATTACATGTATATGTATATAAAACCAAGGAGGTTTCGACCACGTATTATCTCGTCGCGCAGATCCGCGAAATTTTTAAACATCAGTCGTATTGCGATCGCATCTTTAATGTTTAAAGGATAGAAAATAAAGGAAAAAGGAAAGGAAAAATAAATAGTGATATGTATGATTGTCGTTATTCGCGTACGTTGCACGTTTTGGGATTCAATTCTGTTTATATGTGGTCGAATAAATTCAAGAGTTAAATATAGATTATTGCATAAAAAAGAAAAAGAAAAATGGTTCGAACAACTAAAGATATTTAAAACAAAACTTTTCTTACAATTTTAACGAAAAATGCATTTCGATCGACGTGAGTTGCAAAGATAAAAAATGAAAATTAGAAAATCTAAATTGAAATCAAAATAAGAAGAAAAATAGAATCTTAATCGCATTTGTAATTTATTAAAAAAGTTTTCCAAAGCTACGAATTGAACAATATTATTTAAATAATTCAATTGAATCCTATATAGTCCTTAAATGTTAATGTTTAACTCGTCAAAGTTCAGCTATGTGATAAGAATTGATGTCCCATCGGTGACGTCCGCGCGATCGGGCCAGCTCGTCTAACTCACATAGATAGAAATCTAAGTAAATTAGATCGCGATCGTTCAGAGCAGAAATCGAGAGCAGCGTGATGTAACCATCGACGAACTACCGGATAGTATTTCGGCAGCAATCTTCAATTCGTCATCATCGTTCTTTTCATTCTTAAAGAAAACACAGATATGCATTATATTCATGCTATAGAGATACGCACAGGAATCAGTTAGATATATTCATACCGAAGAAAATCAAACGCCAAAAAAGGTAGTGTGATTATTTTCGTTTGATATATATATATATATAACGCACACGAGAACCTACCCTTAACTTTCCGAAGAACTCACGATGATCCAACCGACCCGGTCCAATCCGACAGTTAATAAAAACCGATGTTAACTATTAAAACTGGACATACGACGCAATAACGCTATACGATGCAGGGACAACAAGCAGTAAGAAATCACAATAATATGTATAATCACTACTTAGAAATAATTATTTCTTACGAACACCGTAGCACATCGCTCGTATTCTCTCGAAATCGAGATACAGAGAATTAGAGAGAAATGAATCATTTCTATCGAATCTCGATGCGATCTCATTTTAAAAGAGGAAACAACGTTGCTTTTATCGGTGCTGGATTAACATTTTCGTCTTAGATGATATAACCGAAACGACAAAAAAAATGATTGACGCTATGAACGTGTCGTTTCTTTTTGTTCGTTTTGGTAATCCAATTCACCGAGAAGAGAGCGTTTGCGAAACGACGCGATGAGCAATGCTCCTCCGATGATCGATCTGTGAAGAAGCCGAACGTATGCAAATACGAAAGGGAGTAAGGAACAATGAGATAAGATAGAAGGAGAAACTTGAATAAGGATAATAACGATGAAGAGAAGGCCACTAGCGACGAACGATAGTCGCTGGCCCATGAGCGTGGGTAGAGCCGATCGATGTAACGTCAAACCCAAAAAAACGTAACTCTAAATAAATAATAATCAATGGAAACCGAGCACGCCGCTATATATATATCTAATATATAAAAACAGAACAGTAAATAAAACCAAAAAAAAACCTACATTATTGGGATGAATAAAATATAAAAAAAAGGACAGAAAAAATGTAACCTAAGTACTAAATAAAACACAAATCGCATAAATAACAAAAAAAAAGAAATAGTTAAAAACAAAATAAATTAATAATAAATCGGAAACCTTGCCACTTGCAATTTGTTTTTAAGACGCGACGCGTTCAAAGCAATTCGCACGACGTAAATATACTGTATGTATATACGAACATTCTTTGTAGAAGAAACGAAAAAAGAGAGATAGAGAGAGAAAGAGAGAGAGCTTGAGCGAGAGAAAGTAAAATAAGGAAGGAGTATGAAGCGAGAGAAAGAGAGAGAAAGAGAGAGACAGAATGAACGAGAGAGAGCGAGCGAGGGTGAGAGAGAGAGAGAGAGAGAAAGAGAGAGAGTGAACGAGCTGGGAGTAAGAGTGCTAAAAGAGAAAAAGAGAGAATGCGTAAATCGTAATAAAAGATAAAACAAAAAGAGAGAATGAGCGAGAGAATCGGTGAAGCTGATCCGCTAATCGACATTCTGATTTTTCGCAGATTTTCGCGCGGGACAAAAGGTGCGTCCCCTCCGAGAACCTTACGACACCCGGTCCCCACTCCTGTAACTACTATTCCCCACTCCCCCTTCTCCTTAACACCCATAATCCTTTCCACGAGGTAAAAGGTTTTGCTTCCAAGATCCGTAAGAAAAAAAAAACGCGTTATCGAAACCTAATAAAACTATAAACTACCTAAACAATAATTATTAAACGATAAAGAAGGGTTAAGAGTATTTGATTAATTGAATTATACCTAACGATTAATTAAAAATAACTAATGACTAATGATACTTAACGATAATACGATTAATGATATATAGTATAAACAGTACGAAACAACCCGATATATGGCGGCTAACAAACCACCCACCGTGACCAGACGGTTCTTCCTGATCGATTCTCCGACGACGATATTATAAGAGAAGAAGTGATAAGAGATAAACTGAAAGAAATAAAATAGAGAAAGAAAGAGAGAAAGAAAGAGAAAGAATAAATAAATAAATATTAAAGGACGTCGCGCGAGGATCAGGCCGCGAGATAGCGATCGTCCTAAAAACAGAGTTCCTTCGTTTCTCCTGCGAGTGAGAGCGAAGTGTCCAATAGGAGACGCTTTTTTCCAGGATACGAATCGGTAGAAGAACTGTCGCGCGTCCGAGTGGTCGTTTCTTACCCATCATTTATACGCTAGCTTGTAACTTGAAACTTAAGTGTAATAATGATGAAAATGATAAATAGGGAAAAAAAGAAACACGTATGTACGTACACGAGTATACACAAAGTGAGAGCGCGAAAGGATACGCGAAATGTGAAAAAAAAGAGAGAGAGAAAAAGAAAATAACACTAATTACACACACAAAACGTACACGGAGAATATACATACGACACAAGCATTAATGATACCTAATAATATAATTATATTATTGATATAAACTTACGATTATGAGCTATCCTAGTGGTATTATAACGACGACATAGTTGATTGATCTGTTTAATATTGAATGTCTGTAGATCACGGAGCGTTTGGAACTCTATGCTACATCCCTTCGATCATCAATCGAATAAACCCACCCCCTATTTCCTCCTCCATTTTCCTCCCAGCCCCGGAATTTCGAACTCACCTACCCTAAAACAGCGCCCCAAATTATTCACAAGACATTATTTCTAAACGATCGTCGAACATCGATTGGTACGTAACCGTGATTGGTCAAACTTAACCCCTGTAAAAAAAAAAGAAACGTGAGTAAAAAAAAAAAGAAAAAAACCGCGAAATTCGTTAATAAATAACATGATCGACGATAACAATAATAAGCACTAAGAAATAAAGCCCTTCGTTTTTTTTTTTTTTTTAAGAAAAAGGAAAGGCTAAAGCTACCTCGAAAGTATCGCGTGAAGGATTCTTCTTCTTCTTTTGATTTTTTTGTTGGCTTTTAAATTATCTGTTATGCGTATGCACGTGCAATAAATTCGTACTACGAGCTGATTTTTACGAGACGTAACTTTTCCGACGAACTGGTTTTCCGTTCGAAATTTTCACCGTATTTGCGCGAACTATTCGCGACAATTAAACCGTTCTCAATCAACCGGTTTTAGGTTCACGTGATTACTTATGACTGACAGAAAGCTCAACTTAGCTTTCCTTCGCTACTCATATCTACTGAAACAAGCTCGTACGAATACTTGCCGAACATACATCAAACCATCGGTCATTAACTTCAAAAAATATTAGCTTGACGATAATCACGTAACATTTAAAAATTGATGCTATTCAAATAAACATGATCAAGGCCTTATAATTTAATGCCAAAATCAATGAATAATCAATGAATAATCAATGAATAAAATAATAATAAGGATTACCAATTAGTGGTGTCGAAAATAATTCAAAGAAAAGAAAACGATTAATAATGTAACAACCTTCGCGCGTGAACGAACAATAATATCTAGAGGAAGCTAAAGCATGATCGATATTAAAAGATAAAAATAATTAAAAGGTATGGAAAAAAGAGAAGCGCGAGGCCTAGAAAATGAAAATTCTGTGTGAAGAAATTCCTCCAAACCCTCTGCCTCTGTTTTTAGGCATTCGTGTCGCGTGACGTCCATCGATAAGATTTAATCAAGAAGAAAAAACTAAAAAAGCAGAGAAGGAAAGAGAAAAAGATCGATCAAACAGATCTATTGTTTATTATAATAGTATATCCAATTATTAGAGAAACAAATGTCCCGTTTGACACGGGATCAAACTTTGTTCTTCTCGATCGACGTCTCCGCCTATAGGTTCGCCTTTCTAATTGTTGAGTTTAAGTTTTATATATCAAGAACTTCATCGCACAGATCGAGGACTCGATTGTTTGATATCCTCGATTTCGCGTGTTGTATCTTTGTACATTTTCGCAGAACGTTCGTCATCTCAAGGTGAGAGAATCGAACGACACTCTGTTTTTCCGTATTAACAATAAGTTTAATCGCTAGTCAATCTTTTTAACAGAATCGTGTTCAGTGTCACTCCTTCCTCTGTCCGAGTGGCCGGAGCACGGTAATTCGTCAAGATCTGTGCGAGAAAAAGTCAAATTGTTTTTGTTTGATCTATCAGTTAGATACTTTGACTTTACCGCTGTTAACTCGTTTATCCAAGTTATGGAAACGAAAAGATAAAGAGAAAAAAAACGAGGCTGGTCCATCGTAAGTTGAACAAAATGAAACGATTGTTTACCGTTTTGTTTTTGCTTAGATTTTGCTTTTCTATTTAATTTAGCGAGGTGGAAGCGGCACTGTCACGACTCTGATTACCGTTCGGTGATGTCCACGTTAAAAAACGGTTTATCTCCGGATGGACTATTGTACAGACTTCGCCGTTATCAGAGGGTAACACGGACAGTAGGGGAAAACAGTATTAATGAATTAATTAGGGACGACCTTTAAGAGCCACGCATATTTAATAGAATGCTCGTACGAACGTTCTTTATTCATCGGAGACGGTGTATTAGTTTTTATTGAATCAAAGCAATAATAGACAATTTAAATAAAACAATATTGCGAATCGAACTATGATAAAATTTAATTAAATGTTTGTTAATTATTGTTAAACCTTTGAAAGACCAATGATTTAATGTAACGATCGTACGAGCTTCACTTCCTTCCACAACCATAAGCAATGTTTCCTCTCCGACGAAATTCTTCAAAACTCAAGAAGAAATATAAGACACGACACTTTCTAACACGCATTTTACACATGCACACACACGCACTGATACACGCAGATTCTTCGCGTTTTTGTCCTGGATTTAGTGTACGTACGAGACGGCCAATCTCTATGATCCATGACGAAGGATCGCGACAACCTCAAACCATTACTATTTCTCGTATAAATGATGCAGACAACGAGAGGCCACGTAGTGCACTCGTACAGCCTTTCTCATCATTTAAACCGGATTTATGTTTTATGTAATAAACGCAACGTCAACGAAAGCTCGTGTTTTGACCGTGTCTTGATGATGACGTAATAAAAATAATCGTACAGTATCGTGATCGCCGTTGATACTCCGGTGAATTACAAATAGTAAAAAAATAAAAAAGGACTGGTTCGCTTTTGGTCCGTACAACATACGATCTTGACCTTTATTATTATCATCATCGTTAGTCAGTCAGTCATAACGCGATTTCGTCGAAAATCCGACTATCTTTCGATTTTTCCACATTTAACAGAGATCAACGATCTAACAGATCAAACGTTTAGACCCAACCGGTTTTCATTTACCCAAATTCCAGATCGACCATGTCCGATCGAATTTATTGGATCCTGACCATCTAATACGTACATTAATATCCAATAGCTATCCTAAACCCTGAACCTGATCCCAGCAAAATGATCGTTCAGTTTGACCTGGGCAAAGTCAGGCGAGCGTCGGGCCGGCTCTCAATTTTGAAATAGCCATTTCGACTAAAAGCGAAAAAATGACAGACCCCCAAAACCCGATGCAATAGAGGAAGGCAACCGGATCAAAATAACCGCCACACGAATCAACAGTTTCTCGCGCGGGGCCCGGCCGTGGCTGCCATTAGATAACTTCGCTTAAGAAGAGGAAGAAATAAGATTATCCTTGTCCACCCTACGTCCTTTTATATCCTAAATCCTTCGACCTTGATATCTCCTGTTCCCGAAACCTCGATCTTTTCCTTCTTACCTAGCCCATCCAGGCTGTTAAAAGGCCAAAACCTCAAAGGATATCTAAATATCTTTATTAGTTGCGGAAGCCCGTTAGCGCCGGGGGTGCATAAGTCCCCCGTGGGTCCGCAAAAAAGAATGTCGTCAGGTTAGCCGCGGCCACGCAAGCTGCGTGGATTCGGGTACCGCGCCCACTCTCACTCACAGCACACACTGGGCCGACTCGTCCGATAGAATGTGCCTTCAGTGTTGATTTTATACGAAAAAAAATACTAAAATTATACAAAGGGGCCCGACATAGACCGAACGCCCACCCAAAGCCTGACTGGTGCTCGCCCGCTGCCCATTTTTTCATCCTAGACTGGTGAAACGCAAATGCACACACGTACAAAACAGGCACATGCACATAAATACACGTACATAAAGTCACTCTCTAAATTCGATGGACTTTGCTTTTTGGTATAGCTTACATTTCATGAAGATCTTAACAGTACCCATCGAAAATTACAGTGAAACCACACATCCGGATATGTAATTCGTAAGAAAATCGAAGAGATAGAAAAGCAAACAGTATCGCGTTGTCTCTACTCCTATCTTTGGATATGAAGCGAGGTAACAGGTAATCCCTTGAGAGTTTCCATCCTCGCGTTACAGGAGCTCTTAATGGGATACCCTCGGAGAGTAACAGCACGACCTATAACAACTCGTTGACTTCCACGGAATATCCGCAACTTGACATATGAAATATTCAGACTCGTACCTCGCTCGGTGCCCACTGAGTAAACACAACATTTTCCTCGAAGTGTCGGCTTTTCCGCTAAGCAAAGAGTCTATCGAGAAAAAGAGAGAGAAAATGAAGAGAGAAAAAGATAAAGATAATAAAAGTGCTTAAAATAAGACATCGAACACATTACATGAACGCACACACGCACATGCACACGCACGTACACTCATTCTCCAAACCCACCATCCCCAGCATGAAAGAAGTTTTGGTTATCGCAAGGAGTTCGGAACGCTGCTATGCACCGATAACACACACGTATATTAATTAAATGCAATTACTATGCGATAAGTATACTTACAATAATATATATGTGTACTATGGTCTCTCCCACTTCCCATCGAAAATGCCCGATCTTGCTACGATCGCGCGGCGAACTCGGTGCACCTCCAAGAGATCCATTAGAGTTTTGCCGCGATCGATCCTAACTCGACGGTGCCTCACACACAGCACACGTAACACCGATAAATCCCCATAACACCCATAACCCTTCAAACTAACCGCCCTTCCCCCCGAAAACATTCCCCACAACTATGCCCCCAAAACTACAAGCGTAGAATTAACCGCATTAACTATGAATGACAAGAGCTACGTAAGAGCTAACTAACTACAATTAAACTTACTTAATTATTAACAATTAACAAGCAGTAAAGCAGTATAAACAGTAAACGCCCAGTAATCATTGAATTGTGTGTCGACAACTACATACTAACTACCTACCGTATATCGAAGTAATAGCCGTATGTAAAACGAATGAAAAAAAAAAATAACTTGTATTCTACCAGTTGTATCAGCCAGTCCAGTTCTAATAAGCAAGCGATTAAAAATAACCCAATGCCCGATTTTAAGCCCAAACCGTTTAGTCCTTCTCCTCAGCTCCTTCTCAGCTCCACAGTCCTTCCTTCCTTATCAGATACCTGACCCGGTGGATTAACCAAATCGCGAGTGCCGCGAATGTCGTCCTTCTATTCCTTCCGAATAATCCGATATACCACTACCACTACTAAAATCTGATAAAAAAAAAAACTCCCGATCACTGAAAAAATCCACGGAACGATAAAACTCCCTTGGTATTTAAAAAATGCAATGAGTAATAATATATAAAAAAAGAAAATAAACGTTACATCCCGTTGAATAAAAATATTAAACAGTTAGTGTTTTTTCCGTAAACAGCTTTACGAAGGACGAAGCAACCAAACGAGAGCATTCAAAAAAAAAGAAGAAAAAAAAATTAACAATTGAAAAAAAAAGAATTCAAGAAACAGAAGACTTTGTATCGTATTACGATTGTATGCACATGTGTGGGGAGACCATGTAACTTTTAACTCCGCCGCTCACGATCGCCGTCTCGGCACTCGCGATCAGTGCTTCGGGGAAAATCTTTTCCCTTAAAAAAAGGGAGAAGGAGATTTTTTCGTGAGGACCGATCGCGAGTACAAACGCGCGAGATTAGCCCTCGAACCCACCTTTACCCACCCTCCACGAACCAGCTATTATTAGCAGCTACGTCCCAAAACATCCAATCTAACCCCCGAATTCCATCCACGAAAGATTAGTCACCACCACTATCGCAGCCACCACCGTCACAAACCACTACCACCATCGCCATCACCATCGTCCCATCCCAGCCCTCTCTTTATCTACCCGCAACCCTCGATTCCCTACGTGTTGTATTATCCGTTATTTTCGATATAATATTATATATAGTATACTAATTATATTTAAAGATAATACGACGACGATAAGGTATGGGAGACGTTTGGTCACACACAGATAGGACATCACACGGATTACGCCATCCTCACATGACCATTTTGATCGACACACATACATACCTACATAGTACATACTCACACACATACTACATAGTTTACACACGCGCGCAGACACTGAGGAGAGGTATATTAGTAAGGAAGAAGAAAGAGAGCGAGAAAGAGAAAGAGAGAGAGAGAGGGAGGGAGGGAGAGAGAGAGAGAGAGAGAGAGAGAGGAAGAAATAGAGGCATACATACGTACACGTACACATACACGCACAGCAACATACGCGCACGCACACGAAACAGGTACCAGCTGTAATAGACAGATGTAAAACAGGAAAAGTAAAACAAAAAACATAAAAAAAGATAAACCATGAATAACAGAACACTAGTTGCCGTGCAGTTTGTGAAGAAATAATAATACAGAAAAAAAAACATAAAATAAAATAAAACATACACGTAATGATAACCACCGACCTACCCGCGGGTCCGCTTCGTTCTTAAATAGCCCCGCGAGGCCAGTAGTCGGCACACGCCCCCTTTACTTTACCATCGAGATCGCTCGAGGAAGCACGACGAGGACGATCCGCAGGGATTCCGCAGAGGAAGATGCGATTATATATATCCCGTCCTCCTCCTCCTCCTCCTCCGCTAAACAAGCTCCTCCTCGTAGGTGCAGAATCCTCGAGCGAATCGGTTAGCGGGGCAAGTTAGTCGCCGGCACGGACTCAACGAGATCGGGGCGTGAGAATAATATCTGCCTCAGCGTAGCTAAACGTTTTTGTACAGAGGACTCTAAATGGAGATTGCATTTAACTTGATGTAAAATCTTGAGTTTACAGAGCAGCACTATACATACCACACAGATGAATGTATATATTTTTACGTTACAGAATATGCCTGAGCTTTAACAGACAGGCGCCATAAGACTGGTTCTCATTTCCCACGAAACAATGCGTATATAAATGCCACATAACTTTAAACGAAGAGATTGAGAGAGAGAGAGAGAAAGAGAGAGAGAGAGAGCGAGCGATAGAAAGGTATTGAAAAAAAAAGAGGATCCTATATTATAATGTAAAACCTAATGATATTTGTATACAGTAATGCGACCCTCCTGGTACCATCGAAACGAGACACAAGGGGGTTGGAATAAAAAAAAAAAGAAAAACAAACAAACACACACGTACACGCCAACGGTCAATGAGACTTAGGGCTGCCCGCTAGCAACACCAAGGTACCCCGAAAATCGTCCGGACGATTCGAGAGGTCGATTCGTGCGATCTGTCGATCGAGGAAAAATCAAAAAAATGATTAAAGCGCGAGAGGGTGGGATAGGGAGAGGTGGCGAAAGCAAACAATGTGACGAATCGATTCGACTCTCGAATTGATCCGAACGGATGACGGGTACTAAACTCGATATTAACCGTCGACGAATAGACCGAGGGGGTGTGAAAGAGAAAGAGACAGATGGATAGAAATTAAAATGAGAGATATAGCTGAACGGACGCTAATAATTGGCATTCGAATTCGCGACGCAACCCGTGAACGTTTTTTACACACCGTGCTAAATTAACATCCTGATTTTTACATTAGGCCGTTATCTCCGCCGAACCTTATCGAAAACTTCCAACGAAAAACTTCAAAAGAAAGAAAAAAGAAAAAAAATAATAAATAGGGCTAAAATAGCGAGATAGAGGGAAAAAGTTAGAGAATAAGTCGTCGTCGTCGAGACGGTATTGTTTGTCAAGACGGTCGAGCTATACAGAGAAAAAGAAAGATAAAAAAAAAAAGAAAGATAGGAATGAAGAAAAGAAAGATGGCGGCGCACGAAAAGAACCCAGGGTGTGTTGCCTGCGGGTACCCCGACAGAAGCATAACGCGGGTAGGAGTTTCTAAACATGAATTCCCGATGCACTCGAGTTCCCCTGCGACTCGAGTCGAGCGGGAAGGTCCTAATTTTCAAAATAAAAAAATTAATAATAATGATAATAAGAAAAAAAATAAAACACTAAATCCGTGCTCGCGGCTTCGTCAGTCGGAGCTTAACGCGATACGATCATCTCTCGATATTGACTCTTTGGAATAGATTAGTAAGCATTTTTTGATAACGAGATTCTGGCATGGTGCAAACAAGAGAGATGGATCAATGGAGACAATATCGAAGATGACTGATAGATCGCGTTAAAGCAAAGATTGACGGACCGAGAGGCTATTCATGACACACGTTTGAGTTGCAGTGCAAGCGAACATCTGTAGAGCCATATACGTATAGTATGTTATTGTATCTTTAAAGAAAGCCGAAGATTATAACAAGATAATGAAAAGAAAAGATAAACATTGTGGACAAAAAATTAACTTCAAGGCAATTAAGCGTAGTAAGTGTACATTTTTATAAAGGTCGCGATTGCATTTCGACTAAACCAAAAAAGAAACGTTCGATGCAGCAAAAACGAAATAGACAAGGAGAGAAAGAAATGGAATTAAGGGGTGACAGAATTTGAAGCGAGGAATCTTGATAATAATATTAATTCGAAACAGACGGGAGAAAGAGAACAAGAGATTCGAGCGAGATGTGAAATGAATATACGAACAAAAGGAATGTATGTGAGCGAGTAAGACATGAGTGCATGAGAAAATGAAAGGATGAGAGAGAGAGAGAGAGCGAAACAACGGAACGAATGGTACAGAGTATGGAATGATAATGAGTATGTATACGAGTGAAAGATAATAGAATAATAGAAAGCAGGAAACGATGAGAGGAAAAGATAGGAAAAGAGAAAAAGAAAAACTGGAAAGAGAAAGAATATGGGAAAACGTAAAAAAGGATCGCTAAGACCCATCATCGTGATAGCGGCTTGGTCACCGGCGGCCCCGTCCGAAACGGGTGCAAGTAACTTTAGGTGTATAAAAGAAAAAAAAGAAAAAAATTTTATCTATCCTCTCGTGGTTTTTAGACATTATTGTAAAAAAAAAAGATAGAGAGAGAAAGAAATAGAAAAGGAGAAAAAGAGAAAGAGGAAGAGAAAGAATGCAAAAAAATAAAAAAAAATAGGAAGAAATGAAAGAGCTATTACAAGAGATGACTGTTTTATTAGCCGAAAGTAAAGAAATGTATGAGAAAAAAAAGGAAGCCTCATGACAAGCGTGAATGAACGATTGAATGAGAGAGAATAAGATAAAGGGAGAGAAAGACAAAGAACTAGAGTGAATGAAACGATAAGCCGAAGAAACATTTATTGTAAATTTTTCGAGGTGATTTGGTCGCCCGGTGACTGTGCCACGATCTCGATAAGATCCTCAAAGTTTAGTGCAAAGATTCGAGCGGAGAGGAACGTAAAGATCTCGAATTGTCGACATTGTATCGATCGATCGATCATCAAGCTTCATTTTGATGACGAAGTACCGACAGTTATTGTAAGCGTTTCTCTTCGTTTGCTCGACAACGTATTTCCTTTTTCTTTCTCGCTCGTTACATGGAGAATAGGAAGAATAATATTTCGCGACTTTTTTCAAACAAAATGGAGATATTAGAAAAAAGACAAAAAAATACGAGGAGAAAATAGAAAGAGAGAAAGAGAAAAACAAGAAAAAAATGGAAACAAGATAGTCATTTCGCGATCGAAAGAGATCTGACTTGCTGAGCCGGTGCTCACTCTCGATTTGAGCACATTTGTTTCGATTTTGAAATCACGTTTCTGGGGCTTTTTATATATTTTTGGCAATGATATCTCTTGATAAACTTAAGGTATATAAGCGCAACAAAATAATACGTGACGATTTGGGGAAAGCTGACGGTAAGGGCGTGCGTTATTAGACGAAAGCACTTCGTTGTCGTCTATTGTTAAAAAGTGAGATTTCGATTGACACGAACGGATGCAAAAGAAAAAGAGAGTGCACGACGAATGATAAATTCAAAGAAAATAATAAAAATTAATCGATAGGTGAAAAGGAAGAAGATAAAATGCATAGGCGAACTTGAAAGTGAGACAAAGAGAGAAATTGAGTATATGTGAACGTTTGTAGTATGTGTGTGTGAGAGAGAAAGAAGAGGAGAAAGAGAAGAGGAAATAATGGGGAAAAGCGGTGGTAAAATAATATTTAAATATTCGTATCAAAACAAGAAAAAAAATGTGTAGGGCCTCGATATACTGGTGTACGAAAATGAGTGGAACGACATGAAAGCATTGTGAAATGATAATTGTGAGAAAGAGTGAGCAAACGAGCGAGCGAGTGAGAAAGCGAGAGAGAAAGAGAGAGAGAGCAAGAGAGAGTGATCGAGAAAGAAAGAGAGCGTGAGAGAGGGGCCGAAACTACTAAAAATATTTATAATATATGGCTACAAGTACAAATTACTTCGACTACTGAGCGTAGGTGTATTGATGTGTGAACAAAATTTGGTTGGCCGATGACCGTTTTTGAAAACCATCATACTGCGTATCAAAGTATGTAAAATTTATTGAATAAACGCTAGCGTATTATGATATAATGTAATCTAATAATGTAATATTGTAATGACGAGTCTAAATGATGATGTTAATTTGAAGTTTAGGAGCGCGCGTGAGAGTGCACATGAATGAAAAATAAGAGAGAGGACAAAAAAAGGTTATTGTGCATACGAAAACAAAAAAAATAAGAAAAAGAAGATAATGACAAATTACACCTTTATAACGATTATCAGTACGATTAACGATTATTGTATTGCGATTTAAAAGAGAAAAAAAAGAGAAGAAAGAAACGATTGTCAATCACTCGCCACATTTCGTTAATGCCGCCACGCGTTTTTAAACGATTTTTCGCTCTTTGGTATCACCCTTGGTTCTATCTGATATTTATATATGATTCTGTTCGTAACGATGTTCGTGATTATAGCGGCGATCACTGATAAAAAAAAATAATAATAATTATCATTATTATACGTGTATTGTATATGACAGCGAGAAAAAAGGTATGAGTTGTTCACAATTTCGAGACACATATATACGTTCTTGGCAAACTATACAAAAAGAAAATAAAACGAAGAGACGATCGACTCGAGCGCTTAAAAATGGGGAAAATGATTGACGAGTACGATAGAGAGAGAAAAAGGGAAAAATTGAAATAATGAGAGAGAGCGAGTGAGAGAGAGTGTATGCGTGTGATACTTACAAGTATGTATGTTAGTAGAAACGAAAGAGTGAGAGAGAAAAGGAGAGAGGAAGAGTGAGCAAGAGATAGAGAGTAAGAGAGAAAATTAGAGAACGAAAGAATGCGAAAACTAGCAAGGGAGAAAATTCACACGCTGAATTACTCGCATGGGAACAAAATGCTCGACGGCCCGCGCGACTTAGAGAAACAAGAATAGGAGAAACGCGCACAAATGATATAAAAATTTTCAGTCTCGCGAAAACTCGATCCTCGGCGACGTTCGGCATGGATCGGCCGAGGAATAAAGCGATTAAAAAAATTCAAGAGGGCAACGGCTAACTAGCCGCTTTTCGGCATAAGCTAATTCCATATCCGAGAAAAGATGGATATGAAAAACTCATGGTAAGCTTGCCCGCACCCGGCAGCGACGCACTCTCGGCGCCTCGCTAAATTCTATTTTTGTAAGCATATTTCTATAAAGGTATACTAACGATACGGCAAAATTTATTATTCCTAGTGTGGTGAAAATGAAAATTGAACGTTTAGATTTCGTTAGTATAGTGTAAAGATGATGAAATAAAAAAAATTAACGATGTCTAGGTCCTATTCGTGTACTTAAAGGTGAAGTATAAGAAAAAATAATAATAATAAAATTATATCGTCGGCGGCGTCGTAGGTTGTAAAATTGTACATAAATTATTGCAAGAGGAGGAGCAGTGGGTTGCCTCGCTGACGTTTGGGTGCGTGGCTAGCTTTCTCTATTGATCTTTCGGCCCAGAAGAATTATTATTAATGCCCTTCGTAGATGGGTTAAGCAAGCTTTTCGGCCAAGGAATCAAAATTCGTTTCCTCCGTAAGTCGTGCGAGCCGTTGATCTAACCCCGTTCCTAACAACGTGTCACAACCGCGAGAACGAATAAATTTTAATGAAAAGAAAGAAAAAATAGATAAGGGGGAAAAACAAAACACAAAAAAGAGAACAAAGACGGAATAAGTATGAGTTTCAACTGTCTCGTAGAATGAGAGATAGTCACAAAATGTATGCTTGCGTGTCTGGTGTATGCGAATGTGAGAAAACGATAGAGAGAGCGAGAGAGAGAAAGAGAGAGAGAGAGAGATGAACAAACAACACGAAGGCTCTCCCTTCTCGATGACCCAGGGTGAATTCGACGACGATGCACTGCCGTTTTTTGAAGCAAGAAAACAAAATGATATATATAAATATAAAAATATTATATTATATATATATATATAAATAAATAAATAAATAAATAAATAAATAAATAAATAAATAAATAAATAAATAAATAGATAGATAGATAGAAGCACCAAAAATGGCAGACAGATATCATGCGAAACTCTTTAGTGTGACTAGGATGAATCGATAGAGTGGCCTCCTCAAGTAACAAAATGTTTCCTTTTCTATTCTAAAGATGAAATTAGAATAACTTTTATCAAAATTGACTACATTAATAGTATTACGTAAAATTTTGACAAAAAATATAAAACCTCTATCGAGACGATTCCCTATAATGAGTGCGAATGTAAGTGCGTGTGCATGTATGTGTGACTATGATGAATTCTTGTTCTTTTTGTTTATAATGACTCGAGTCTCTACAATCACGCGGATATTTCTCAAGGAGAGGCCACCTCGTCGAGACACCAATGAAGCGTCGATACATCGGTAGAAGGGAGTGCAATAGGCACGCGAGAAAGGGCAAGAAAGGAAGGGAGAGATAGGATGAAAGGTGAGATAGTAGCGAAAGTGAGAGTGAGAGAACAAATGATAGGGAGAAAGAGAGAGTGCTAGAGTGAAACAGTGTGTGCGAGTAGAAGAGAGAGAGAGAGAGAGAGAATGAGAGAGTGAGAGTGATAGAGAGAGAGAGAGAGAGAGAGAGAGAGAGAGAGAGCAAGAAAGAGACGAGAGAGGAGATACAAGAGTATCGTAGTACACGGAGACACGAATCCCATACACGTTTACATTCACACCACACGCGCGGACTTACACGAAGGATATAACACGCAGGATACATCCACGCGAATAAAACAATACTACTGACACACAGGGACACGTAATATTATATATATACGACTCCATAGATGATGGCGCGGCACACTCACATAGTGTCTCTCGGATTGTTCCACAAAACTTTTCATTCGAGTTTGCTTCAAGAAACCTTCTGTTTTCTAATGTATGACGTGTTGTTGTCGATATATAAAATAAACTTAATAAAAAAAAATACATAAATCCTGCGTTTATACTTATTGATCTACCTTTCATTCAGACTGCCCATGTAGGTATCATATATTTCAATCTCACATCGAGCACAAAGGTAAGATTTTATAATATATACATATTTGTGAAAAGTAATAATCAAATTTATTATTAAAATTGATAAAATATTCATTTGTTTGATCTGACGGTATTGAAAATGTAAGTCGTGAATTAAAAGAATAATTTTTGTACAATCATATATTATTATACATTTTTATAAATTTCGTTAAGGATGAACATATAAAACTAAATGCTAAACCTAATATAGAGGATGCAGAAACTCTTATTAGTATATTTAAAAAAGAATGTACGCACTTACGTATGTTCTACATATAGATATATGCATACATATTAGATTCGTATAATACGGTCAGATTGAAAAGCGCAGTCGCTTAGTTTAGTAGTCTAAGTCAGCGCATTTATACGTCGAATAGGAAGGTTTCGCGTCTTAGATCGTTATTTAAAAGAAACGCTAATGACGAAGACTCGGTGAAAGGACTGAATGGAGTCTCATGGACATAGGAAAAGGCATTTTAGCTGAAAAGCTCGAGTACTGTTCCGTTCTTCTGTGCGACGAAGTATAGAAGAACCGCCCTGAAGCATGTAAATTCGCTTACGCGTCTCTAAGGGCCATCCACCCTTCGAACAAACATTCCATGTGAGAGAGACCTTACACGGCGCGCTTCATTAGACCCTTAATGAAATTTCAACACTTTAACGCCCCGATGCCCCGTGAAATACATAACCAATGAACTCGTTTTCACGCACGACTGCCCCATATCTTCAACGTGGCCTCTCGGGTTCTTCTTCCACCCTCTTCGAGATCTCGTCTCGGAAGGAAAACAAGGGTAGAAATCACCCTCTGAAGAACATTCAAGTATCCAAGACGCCAAAGTGTTGCTTTTACACTGGCGATCCTAGAGTGATGCTTTTAAAACTACTGTCTAAAGTGTGTGTAGTCGATAAAATAAATTTCTTTCTTACCGATAGATGTAGTCTTGTTTTTCTTATCTTACTCTATAGATTTATATATTTAAGGTAACTCTCGAATGAGTATACCTTATCCCTTGATTCTATTGAATGTAAGTTAAAATTGATGAATTATTAAAATTTTGTTTATTTTATTTTAAGATAATATTCCTAATATTGGTAAATGTTTTGTTAAGAGATTACTGAAGTACCGATAGAAATCTACAATAGATAATATGCTACCTCGTGTTACTGTTGAAAGATTACTAACAACTGGTCAATCAGTCAATAATGCATTAATTAACAGTACTTAAAGCTTACTAAGAAAATAATTATTAAAATTAAAAATTGATGCTATTTGAAATATTACCACTTAAAAATCTGTTTTTACTTAAATTAACCTATTTCTAACTATAGGAGTTTATAATTACCCGAAAAAATTCTACTTGAACTTAAAATTGTAGGTACAAACCTCGAGTTTAAATACAATATGGCCTCGAATAATAGATTTTCATTTATTCAATGTTTTAATTAATCTTATGTTTGGTAAAAATATTCGAAATGCACAATAGAACCTTGATTTATCTGTGTCGTTTGTCCTCCAATCACGCTGGTTAAAATCAGTCTTATTGTAAATGAATTTTAATTCTATATTAAAATCGTAAAACATATTTAAAGTATAATATTTATAAATCTGTTATAATTATATTATTATTATATTATATATTAATAAATAAAAGTAAAAAACAAAATTTTTCTAATGTACCATATCAATGAAGTCTAACGAGAAAAGATTATATTATACTGTTTTACATCATTAATAAAAAGAATTTCTGCATAAATTTAAGCTAAAAAAATGATAAACATAAATAATGTTTTATCTACGATAAAAACTGTTAATGCATAAAAAATGTCAACGACGAAACAAGATTATAAATGTTCTATCAATCAAGTTGTTTACTCAATTTTTATCGTAAATAAATTTAATTTAATTTAATCTTTGTTAAATGCATTGTGTAAATCAATATATATATATATATAGAGAGATATGTTATAAATTCGCTTTGAAATTTATTGAAACGAGAAAACCATATTAAAATTGGATAGTCTTATAATCAGCCACAGAGAAGATAATCCATTATTAAATATAACCGGTTTCTTCGGTATAAATTATAAACGTGTCATTCGTTTTGTACATGGTCGATATCGAAATCTCTTTTTGACCGATCCTTGATTTGCTTCTTATCTTTTAGCCGTGAGATGAAAAATAAGAAATAAAAAGAAAGAACAACGAACAATCAAACACCTTGCTACCATCCCAAGCAAGCACCTTGCCATCATCCCAAGCAAATTGACGATGTTCGATATCCTCAATTATGAAGTTTTTTATTCTCTCCATTGTTCTCTTCCCTTTTTATCTTCTTTTTTACAACAGGAAAAAACCCTTATTTCTATGTTTGATTTTTATATATTAACTTTTTTTTATCACACATGCTAAATATTATATTAAAATATTTTTCATTCATTGTAAGTTTAAAAATATTTAAAAGTAAATTGTAATATTTAACAAAATGAAAATATTTTTAGAACAAAGAAAATATATGTATTACTTTAGAGTATAATTCAGTTCTAATATTTTCGTGTTGCACTTTGTGGTGACTAGTCAAATAATTTCCACTGTAATCACATATACATATATCTGCGCATATATGTATATGCACGAGAACACACATAAATACATACATTGATACTTGTTGGTATGTGTTGATTAAAAAAGCAACTGAACCACGAGAAGGTAAGGTGATAGAATAAGGCTCAAAATAACTACCGGTATGTTTGTCCCTTTAATGCTGGTATAACGCATGACGAATATGAGAACTTTTGGATTATTAAAGTACTTAAAATATATTAACAGGATGCATATTTTCGAACATTGAAGGAGAAAATTTTGAGAATCGAAAATGTTGAACCATATCGTAATCTTATTATAAAACATGTTTATCTAATTTATCTAATTGAAAGAAAAAATTACGTTACTCCTACTATCGTTACAGTTGAAGTCTTAGGATTTATAACAGTTGTCATATTTGTATATTATAACGTGAACTTTTACAATATTTCGTAAGACTCGCTGTTCAATTTGCAACGCAAATTACTACTTTTGATAAATATTTAAATTTTTCTAGTTGATATATTCGACTTTAGTAAAAACTCTGAAATAAAACGAATTTATCTTATGTTAAATAAAATGAGTAGTTATTAAAATTATGTAGAATACCCATATGACTTTATAAATATGTTACTTACAATATTATTGATTGGGCACAGAAATAAGATATATAAAAATTGTAATTTTAAAAAGCAACGTAAGAAGGAGAAAAGCAAGAAAAAAAGAAAAAACATGCTTAATAACTGGTATAACGCGTCAGCTTTTACAGGAGCTCATCGTACTACGGGTGTATCGAGCTCCGAAGTTCGCGATCAAAAGATATGGATCATTCTTCTTCGTATATTATCGATGATCATTCAGCTGGCGGCAAGGCTATCGACTATCGAGCTGAATGTCGACCGTATGCACTTTCCTTTTTTTATAGTCGATCACGTCGTGTCGTGAGATATATGACACTAGTTTTCAAATCATAAAATGACAATTTTATTGCAGTTAAATAATTTTTTAGTCGTAAATGTAAAAATTATATATTCGTTGAAAATCAACATTACAATATGCAAAGGAGAGAATATATATATATATATACTTACACATAATGCAAACTTTACATTTTATGGAGACGTACCTATAGAAATATACGATCAACGTTATATATTCTATTTCATATGTGAATTTTTTTGTCCAAAAACATTTACTTATTATTATATATTCTAATAATACGACTTTCCAAATCACACGAGATCAGAATGGAAACGCTTACGAATCCACCTACAACAAACTGCTTCAAAGAAGTAGCCAGAAGACTAAAGCGAAAGCACCCATTAGACTTATTAAATTTATCAACTACAATGCAATAAATAACCTATCCATAACCCGTATATATCATAAAGATATCCTATGCATCCTAAATTAATTACCGTTAAATGTAACGGAAGACAAACGCTATTTTTTATAATAAAACTATTTGTAAATATTTGCATCAATAGGAACATATAAAACAAAATTTAATTATATCCTGAAAAAATGTTACTATTTTCACATCCAACCAATCCAATCGCGTATAATAATGTATTAGTTTTTTAATATAACTTTCTCTGGTTCCCTGTTAATTTACCGATATATTATATTATCGATCATATTTTTGTTAGTAGCAGGATGAAATTACTGCATATGCTACCTCACCCTATAATTTTCACATCGAAGATAAGTTATTAAGATCTCATAGATATAATATCGTGAGCGATTCGTCATGCTCAGCAAGCTTAATGTTAAATTTCGTATTATTAATCTTACAACTATTTTTCTTCGTATTTCCTCTCGTTACGAGTCATATAAATAAAAATATTAAATTAAATACAAAGCAGCTCTCTCTCTCTCTCTCTCTCTCTCTCTCTCTCTTTCTCTTATTTTTTTAGAAACTTACAATTTATTCTTGTTGCTAATGTCGAATACCTTTCAATTTGTTTTACATAAGAACAATATGTTGATTGACATCCAATTAACCTGCATTCATTGTATTATTGGAAAGTATGAGAGGAAATAAATGATTCTACAGATTATTTAGCAAAAAAATATGATGAAATAACTTGAGATACGAATATATATACTAATTAATAGTTTGCACTTTTATCAAAAACATGATATTTATCTCTTGATAAATTAAGAGATTAAATACTAAACAATAAGTAATTTAATAGAATTCAATAGTAATTCATGATCGATATTAAAAGTGTTATTCCACTTGTCAACTAAGATAAATGGAATAAGTGAAAATAAAAAATTCGAAATCCTTGCTCTCTACTCGATTTAATGATTATTTTTATTTATTTAACTTTATCGACGGATATGTGAAAAAGTCAGCACTGCAAGACAACAATATATCTTAATTAACAGGCAGAATTTGCAAGAAAGATATATTTGTTTGAACTTTTTCTACTTCTACCTTCAGAAATGCATTTATACATGAATTTTCAATAATAGCCATTTAAGGTATTCTAATTCAAGAAAACTGAAGATGATTAAAGTTAAATCCAACTATGATTACCTGTAACAGAAATAAAACCGTATTAATCATACAATCAATAAACACAAGCCTAAAATACAAGTCGCCAAATTAACAGATGCACTTTTATATAAATTTAATTCCGTATTAATTTTTATCAAATCTCTATTTCAAGTTGCATAAAATTAAATTTAAACTCGTGATTTTATACTATAATATATAAAAAACTGGTGAGTGTACTTATGTACGCACGTAAGAAGTTATACTTCTTTGGCGTACCAAAACGAATATAACCTCAATAACCTCAAAAATAACTTCAAAGAAAAAAAATAACCTAAAAAAAAAATTTATTATTATTATTATTATTATTCACTTTTCCTATAACTTTTTTATTTTCCTTGTTTATTTTTTAATTAATGTTATTATTATTATATTTTTATTATTATTATCATTATAAATTTTCTTTTTACATAGAATATAGTTGATAAAGAAACCTGTTCCCTCCTCCCTACTTGATGATCGATAATATTCGCTAATGTAAGCAGATTATTTTTTTTTTATTATTATATTTTTATTCATTTATTTATTTATTTAATTTTATAAATATATATAGCGTGACCAGGTAAAAAGGGGGAAGATTGGAAGTATGAGAAGATAAGCTACTAATTATTATTTATTTATTTAACAAAAAAAGAAAGGAAACATATTTTCAATCGATCGATATATTATATATATGTAAAGAAATATTCTTTAATTAATTTACCGGGTTAGTCAAAATCGTCGGTACATACAACTGACATACAAGTCAGCTGTTGTAAAAGAGAGGAGGATAGATAAGAGTTGCGAGATCAGTCGCGAGAGTTTACTTGAGCAGTAGGGACGATACGGTTTATAACGAACACTAAATGTCGTGATCGGACGAGAACTAGTACTTTCATCGCGGTATGGCCGTTGACGTGTCAACAGCACACGGTGTTTCCAAGCGGTCACCCATCCAAGTACTAACCGTGCCCAGCGATGCTTGACTTTAGTAACTTTAGTAACTCGTAACTCCGCCTGTATGATCGCTGGGCGGATCGAGATCAGCGATCATGTTGCCGGTCCTAAGCCCGGGAAAAGGAGGAAGGTTGTTGGATCAGGTTAGCTCCCTACCCAACGTAAAAAAAAAAAATTGCTCATAGAAACGATACTCTGCCTCGGAATAGGACTGATCTACAGATGACGACCCATGCAAGGAAAAGGACAACGAAAAAGACAACGAATTGGAAAAAAAAACACATAATACGTTTGGCTACCTGGAACATCAAATCATTCAATAATAAAGATCAAGAAACCCTAAAAGAACTGAAAGATAATAAAATTGATAAATGCGCCTTACAAGAAACCAAAAAGAAAGGCAAAGGTCAATTGCAATACGATGACTATTTAGTAATCTATAGTGGGGTAGAAAAAAAAGTCGGAGCAAAGGAAGGGGTAGCCATCGCAGTATCTAAGAAATACAAAAACAACATACAAGAGTGTAACTACATATCTTCACGAATATTGGTGGTAAAAATGAAAGCGGAAGACCAAAAATTAAATATAGTGTCAATTTATGCACCCGAAGATAATAAACCAAAAGAAGAAAGAGAAGCCTTCTACGACCAACTACAAAATATAGTCGGATCATTACCAAATAACCAACAAATAATAATCCTTGGAGACTTTAACGCCCGCATCGGAAATGAAATAATACCTGGAATTAAACAAAGGTTCAACGAAAATGTGTTAAATGATAATGGAGAACTTATGACACAATTGTGCACATTTAACGAGCTTAGGATTAACAATACATTTTATAACCACAAAGAGCAATACAAATTCACATACAGCAACACTAGAGGCTTCAGGTCCACAATTGATTATATTGTTACCAATAGATACGTCCAACCACACCAAATACTAGATATCAGGACGTTAAATTCCGCGAATGTAGGAAGCGATCATAGCCTGCTACTAGCAAAAATAAGAATGAAGTTTAAGCCCCAAAGCAATCTTGCCCGAGCAACCCAAGAACCGAAAATAAACATCGAGTCACTGTGGAACTTACCAACTAAACAACTATATGAGAACAGGTTGAAAGATAAAATCGAAATAAACCCAATAAAAGAAGAGGATAATATAAACACAGCCTGGAAGAAACTGAAAACTAACATTTTAGAAGCTGCATATGAAGCCCTGGGAACACGAGCTGTAAAAAACCGGGCTAGAATGATCCAAACTCCTTGGTTCCGCCCAGAGATTAAGGAAATATGCAAAAATAAGAAAATAGCATACCTTAACTATAGAACATTACGAACACCTGAATCATACGAAATGTACAGACGAATCCGGAATCAAACAGCGACATTAGTAAGGCAAACAAAACACCATCATTGGGAGATTTTTTCGAAGAGAATGGAGAGTGACTTTTATGGACTCCAAAAACAAATCTGGCGATTTATTAGAAATCAAAGAAAGGAGGTCAACGAAATGGTCGAAACAAATCAGATCACAAGAGAAACCTGGATTAGTTACTTAACAGAACTCTATAAATCAGAAGAACCTCAAGTGGAACTAAATACGCCAGAAATAGTAACTAAAAACGACATACAAATTGAGTCCAGTGATGTAGAAACAGCTATCCGAAAACTAAAAAATAGGAAGAGCCCAGGGCAAGATGGCATCCCAAACGAACTACTAAAATATGGTGGCCAACGTCTCACACAATAGTTAACATTTCTAATCCAAAAAATACTATACCAACACAGAATACCTGATGAATGGCGAACTAGTACGACTATAGTTATGTTTAAAAAAGGAGACAAAAAACTGCCTACAAACTACAGGGGAATAAATCTTTTAAACACTTCACTGAAACTAACAACAAAGGTTATAACGAATAAAATTAACAGCTTAACGAATCTAGAAGACGAACAACAGGGATTCAGATCAGGCAGATCGTGCACAGACGCGGTTTTCATCATAAGACAGATAACAGAAAAATCAATTGAATACAACAGACCAGCATACGTGTGTTTCATTGATTTGGAAAAGGCATTCGACCGTGTGCAGTTAAAGGATGTTATACACCTCCTTTATAATCGGCAAATTCCGAATAATCTTATCAAGACCATAGAGAACATCTATAGAAACAATAAGATCCAAGCAAAGATAAATGGTGCCTTGACTGAACCGATTGATGCAGGTCGTGGTATCCGACAATGGGATTCCCTAAGCCCCCTGCTTTTTAACATCATTATGGACGAAATAATAAGAAATGTAAGATTACTAAAAGGATATAAAATGGGCAACAAAGAAATAACCATCCTATGCTACGCTGATGACGCTGTATTAGTGGCCGAAAATGAGGATGATCTACAACGTCTACTACACCGATTTAACTGCATAGCCAAATCATTCAATATGAAGATATCGGCCCAGAAAACTAAATGCATGACAACGTCAAAGACACCGTTAAGGTGCAAACTGAAAATTGAAGGGAAGGTTATTCAGCAGGAAATGAGATTTAAGTACCTAGGAATAGAAATCTCAGGGTATGGTGATGTTGAAGCAGAGGTAAGAGAACAGACAATGAAGGCATCCAGAATAGCGGGTTGTTTGAATGACACAATATGGCGAAACAAAAACATTGACATAGAGACCAAAGCAAGAATTTACAAGGCAATGGTAAGACCTATTATGTCACATACCGCAGAAACTCGACCAGACACGGCGAAAACGAAACAGTTACTAGAGACAACCGAAATGAGAGTGCTTCGCAGAATAGTTGGAAAAACACTACTGGACCGAGAGAGAAGTGAAAATATAAGAAGAACATGCAAAGTGGAGAACGTTAACGAATGGATACTAAGAATGGAACGAACATATTAGCAGAATGGACAACAGAAGAATCGTCAGAATTGCACGGGATAAGTCACCGGTTGGCCGCAGAAGTACGGGGCGCCCACGAAAACGATGGTGCAAAAATTTAACAGTGCAATAGACAGAAAAACGTCGTTACGAAACAGGCAACTTGCCTAAACTAAAGAATGAAGAAGAAGAAGACTAAATGTCGTTTCTTCTCGTTACAGAAACACAATTTTGTTTTTAACTGTATTCGATCTACACCATAAATAGTTTTATAAAACGACATTTTTGTCCGTTAAAATTTAAAAAGAGAAACTGAAGAAAAATGGAGAAATTACGTTTCGAATTTATTATGTATGCAGCCACAGACAAGAAGTCGAACGCGCTATTAGTGACTTCCATTACAACACCAGACGGCGAAACTTTTGACCTGCCAGAAGAATTGCAGGATGTGAACTTACACACGGAATTAATGAAGACTGATACTTTTAGGAAAGTTAAAACATAAACTTAAAAAGGAATCAGAAGAGAAACGCGTGGATTACATTGAACTCTGAATTGCGGGCTGAATACATTGATGAAGGGGGTAATATCCAGTTCGGGGAAATTTTATTAGAAGAAAGATGGGAAGAACCGAAGGCTAATAATTCAAACGGCCTATCAAAAGAAGATCTGAAATAAACTTTAAGTAGTGGTCCCCAAACAACGACTGAACAAAAGAGGACAATTAAGTCATCTTCAGAAAGGTTCATTCTAGAAAAATTCACCAACAAAAAGAGCAATGTTACCCAATGGATAGATCTATTCGAAAGAGAATGCGAACGCCTGGATGTGCAACGAGATGAGGAAAAAATAGAAATTCTGAGATTGTTCTTAGAAGGTTCTTGCGTTGACTGGTACAGTTCGATGTTAATGAAACACTCCATAAATTCGAGTTGGGCAGATTGGAAAGAAGATTTCGTTGATATTTACTCAGATAAGGGATGGTCAACAGCAAAATATGCTATAAATTTTAAATATATAAGTGGCTCATTACTGGACTATGCATTAAAAAAAGAAAAAATACTTCTGGAAGTAGATAAAAATATGAATGCGGAAATGATGGTATTATTGATCGCCACTAGTCTGCCAGACTACATCACGGATAGAATCGACCGAAACGAAATCAAAGGAACGAAAGATCTGTTAAACAGGATCAAAAGTCTGGAATACTTGGTAGAAAAAGGAGGCTTCAGTGGAAAAAAAAATCAACCTCAAACTTACAAAAATAAAGTAGAAAAAGAAAATCCCTGTAAAGTATGCGAATTAATGGGTAAAAAAAATAGATACCACCCCGAAAGCGTTTGCTGGTTCAGAACAAAAACGGATAAAGAGGAAGAAAAAAATCCAATAAAATTAGTTAATAACTCACAACTGGAAGTTGAAGAGCCAAAAAAACTAGTATTGCTGCCATTGATAAAAGTAATGGTAAACTTGGACAATAAAATGGAGGTTAATGGAATTTATGACTCTGGTGCGAATGTTTCGTTAATCAGTTCAAAGCTGTTAAAAATCAAAAATGGAAAATCCAATGTGTTTGGGAATAAGCATTCAAATCAAACGACGCCACGTGACAGTTGTGGCGTGATGAAGACACACTTTTCCCAGCATTCTCTAGAAGAATCTTCGTAACACCGGCTTTTCCGGCAGCCATCACAGTACATTCAAAATTCTCATACGGTTACGACGTGCTCAAAAAGTCATCTCAGTTTCTCATCATCGAGCTCGTTCCGTTACTCAGAACACTCAAGAGATTAATATAATCTCTAAAAGTTTTCTCACAGGATTAATATAATCCATACGTCTCATAAGTCTTCTCAATCTACAACAGACTTCTCACAAAACTCACTACGGTAACACGTGACCATCACCTATTTTGTAACGTAATTATTTAAAATCTGACCACGGCAATTGTAAGGTGCTCGGTGTTCTTCTCATTTTATTTTTTAATTTATTTCCTCAATACAATGAGTCCAAAAAATACAAGATTAAAACGATCAATGGCATAAGAAGAGCTAGTGGTTTCATCACTTTAAGTATAAAAATTTTTAATATGGAAAAAAAAATGAAGGTTTATATAGTAGACGAAGAAAAGTTCGACAATGAATTTCTTATCGGACTCGATTGCATCAAAGAATTCCGTTTGATGCAAGATGAAAATTTAACAGTCAGTCAAGTGGAGGAAAAAAAAACCAAAAGATTAGCGAAGATATCGACATTTATGAAGACTTGCCTAGTTACAATGATGAAACAGATTTTAAAGATAATGAAAATATTTTTGAAAAATGTGAAAAATTGATAAAAGAAGTTAGCGAACTTAAATTACAACTAGAAAACGCCCAAAAAGTTAAAGGAAACTTTAGAGGTTAACTTATCTTCTCTGCTTAAAACAGCAAAGGCTGAAATTTCACGTAAAGATAGAATGATAGCCGAGCTTAGGAAGCAAGTTGATGATATGACTTTTAGGAGGGGTCATTTTAATAAAAATGTGAAAGATTGTAACAAATCAGTGCAGCAATTATCTGAAAAAAATGTACACGAATATAATCATGCAAAAACGTACACTGAGAATGAGAAAACTTTGATGCCGAAGTTAGCAAATTTTAATTCAAATAACGATAAATATGATCCGGTTGCCAGTAATTCTTCTGAAACAAATTTTCAACATTTTGAAAGCGTTAATTTTAATCAATTCAATGAGGATCAAACAGAAGATTACGAGCATTTAAATAATCAATTTTCTAATACAAAGTATCATTCTAAAAAGTTACCAGTACCTCATATTGCTAGTACTACTGTTTATACAGAACGTTGCCGTAAGAAGATAATGGAAGAAGAAGAAGAAGAAGAAGAAAAGAAACAAAATACACATATTAATATCTATAACAAAGAAAATCATTCATACCCTAGTATACTGAATTCAAATGTGGATGATACAATTTCAGAAAATAAAGAAGTTGTATGTAATTTTACTGATAAAACTAATATTTCTGATGAAGATGTATGTTTTGGATTTAAAATGGCGAGTACAAAAAATAAATTAAATAGGAATTCTTATACAGAAAGAAATGTTAGGAGTAATAAGAAGTATGATAAAGATTCAAGATCACATAGCACATCTTATAGAAAAGAAAAAGAATATTATAAAAAAATCTAGCAATGATCATAACAATTATTCCAAAGATAGTATCGAACATTATCGTGAAAAAGATAAATATAGTCATAAACGAAATAGATCGCCTGTTTTTAAACACTCTGACAGAAAATATAAACATTATGATGATCGATACAACAAGGATTACAGAAATAAATACAGAGATAAAGACAGAAGACGAAGTTCTCAGGATAAAGAAGACAATATTTCAATAATTTCCGATAGATCTTATAAAGATAAAAGTAGACCTAATGAAAAATATGGTACTACGGATTTTCATTCGTCGAAAAGTAGAGGAAACAAATATTCTAGTTTACATGACACTAAATCTGTATTACATGAAAGAAGTAGAAGTAAAATTAAGATAAGGACGAATTATAAAACTGATGATAGAAAATATTCCAAACATAAAACGTATGATAGGAACTCGGAAGATCGTGAAAGTACTCCTTGCGAAAGGAAAGGTAAAATAAACGAATTCAAAGCTATAAATGTTGTGAAAAAAACAAATGATTTTTAAATGAATCAATTAAAATACATAGTAATGATTCTTTGGAAGAAGGTGAAATTATATCTCCCATTAAATCTAATTTCAATAACGAAACAGATGATACAAAATTTATCTCGGAGAAAAATGTTAACGTAGAAACTCGTAAAGATTCTTTTAAGATTACTTTCAATCAATTCGAAGATAAGTTAAAGCACGCTAACAAAGTGGATATGCGTAGTGTTTAACAAGAAAAGATAGGGAAATGTAGGAGATAAAGAAAATATGCATCAGATTGGGAAAATTTTCGAACTCAATATTTGAAATTAATATGGGACGGAAAAGACAAAGGTTAAATTTATTCCATATATCAAAATTAATACCAGCAATAACGGGAAATCCAAAAAAAAAAAAAAAAAAAGGTAAAAAAAAGAGGGTTTGTTAATTGCTGATTTGGTTATAAAATAGTTATATTATTTGTACATTATTCATAAGAAAAATGTAAACATTTTCTCCTTCGGGAGGGAAAGGGAAGGGAAATTAATTTACCAGCAAAACGGTCCAAAAAGAAAAAAAAAAAGGTAAAAAAGAGGGTTTTGTAATTGCTGATTTGGTTATAAATAGTTATATTATTTGTACATTATCAATAAGAAAATGTAAACTTTCTCCTTCGGAGGAAGATGTAAAGAAATATTCTTTATTAATTTACCGTGTTAGTCAAAATCGTCGGTACATACAACTGACATACGTCAGCTGTTGTAAAAGAGGGGGATAGATAGAGTTGCGAGATCAGTCGCGAGCGTTTACTTGAGCAGTAGGGACGATACGGTTTATAACGAACACTAATGTCGTTTTTTCTCGTTACAGAAACACAATTTTGTTTTAACTGTATTCGACCTACACCATAAATAGTCTTATATATAGGAAGAATAAAAAAAAAAAAAGAAAATATCAAAATATAGATATTATCCACACTAAATATAAGGGAGATAGATCGAATTACTTATGCGTCAACGGCCATGGTGCAGTGATAGAACTACTTAGATAAGTACGATTAGTACTTGGATGGGTGACCCGCTTGAGAAAAAAAAGAGGAAGAAGAAGAAGAAAGACGACTTCATGCCAAAATTTGAAATCGTTTTAAACCGCGCATCGTAACCCAACACAACTTCGTCGTGTCGCTCGGAAAAAATCACTCATCACATTTTCTTCACATTTCTTGAAAAGTTCGAACTTGCTGTTAAACGTTTGAAAATAACTTAATAGTCTGTTGTAGTTGCTCTCTTCAGCCACAATTAAGTGGGGACCTCTTCGACATGGTCCACGAGCACAATTAATCAATGTCCAAGCAGATAATTATAATCGATGACCTAGTAATACGTTGCACTTTTACTATTCAGTAATAAAATTGAATTGAAACAAAAATAATACTATAAATGTAATGCATATTTTGACTTGCAATATTTTTATTCTATTTATTCTTTATGCTGAATTATATTAAATATTTCAAAAACTAAATCGCGATAGTGCGAAGTGCTAGTTATAATACTTGAAACTAAGTATCAAATTCATCAAAGAATTTGCGAATTTGTTCGACTCTATCTTGTTCGAGATAGAATCGAAATAGAAATGAATCTTTCAAATCGTTGCAAATCTCTTTGAATCATGATACATACTAAAGATTACAGAAGAATCACAAAATAAATTTACAGAGCAAGCATAATAGAATAAAATGATATAATTTTGTAACAATTCTGTATAAACCAGGAGGCTGAATTTCCACTCAGGAGTGGAAGCAAGCCTAGTACCTTTCCTGGATCCTACCTATTTAAAATTAAAGTTTTCACAATCGCTCAAAAAAGTATGCTACCTGCCTGCCAATTAACAATATTTAAAAAGAGTAAACATACATATCCACCCAATAACTCCACGGTTCTCACACATACTTAATATATTAATATTAACATAGTTAATAATTGCATTCTTAATTAAATGAATTTAACCGATGAGACAAGAAAACCTATCCTGAACTAATATAAAATATACAATACAATATACAATTTTCATGAGTAACTCCTAGAAAGGAATTACTCATGTGCTCGTCACTAATTTATTGGAATAATTACAACCAGTAACTCGTGCCGATTAGAACCTTTCATCCTCGACATGATTGAGCACTGGAAGGATTTTAAATTTTTTGACTCACTGCGTAAGAAGTTCTACAATGGCTCCAAAACACTCCTACTTCGCAGAAAGTATTGTAGTCTGACGATTGAAGAGTTCCTCGATTTGGTATTGAAGAAGATCCATCGAAGATCCACCAAAAATCCGTCGAAGATCCATCTAAAATCCATCGACGAATTCATTCCACATCTTTGAAAAGTAAGGAAATCCATCGTCTTATTTGTAATATAAAATAGAACATAACAATAAATTATCTGCAATATAATCCAAAATCATATAAAATAAAATCGAATAAAATGTAAATTAAAGTAGATACTTACAATACATTCCAATGTGATGAAACTCAATTGCACCATGGCGATGCACCTCACGTGAATCTAAAAACGTTGTATAAACGAAAATAAGAAACTATAGATGAGTTTCTTATCGCGAAACCGAAATTTTATTATACGGCGAACAACACTGACTCTAATTCGCGTATGATTTTAATTTATTATGCGCCCGATCAGTGACTCTACAATTGCTTCCAAAGACTGCTTTGCACGTAGTCAATGCAAGTACAAAAATTACACACACTTTACTTTAAATCTTCATTAATGCACTGACTCTAATACGCGAGCAGTCTATGCGACTGTTTAAAGATAAAAATACAACTTTACTTGAACAAACTCTAATGCAATTACTGCCTTGGTTGCAGTTAATTTTATATATAAATTTCAAAAATAGTTCGCAAACGCGACGAAATTGAAATGAATGAACGACGTGCTTTTATTCCGTGATTTTAATTATATTTAAACGATATAACACTCTCGTATATTGCTTCGCGCACGTTTGCAATAGTCATCTGAAACAGAAGAAAAAAACAGAACTATTAATATCGCTTTTATAACAAACAAATATTAAAAGAATTGAGAAAATGTTTAATACAAAAATATACTTACTTTGAGTCTTCATTGATGAATGCGCGATGGTTCTCCTACCCTTAGGATGACGATGATAATGCACTGACTCTAGAACTGTATTACTTGCAGTTAATTCAATTAACACTAGATTTATGGATTAAGCCAATTTGACTCATTTCAAATTTTGTAGCTATATATGCTACATATATATAAAACTTAAGTATTATTTTTTTAAAATATATGTTGATTTTTAATGCCATAATGAAATATACGTAAATATTAATTCTTCCTTTCTATCTACTTCTTCATTCAAAAAATGTTTGTAAGCTTTTAAAAAATAGTAAACAAAACAATAATGAACAAATCTAGTGTTAAACGAATTTCCAAATGAATTTAATTAATAAAATGTGAACACTGCACTATTCTAACGATGATCTGAAACAGAAATAAAAACAAGATTATATACATCATTGTTATAAAAACATGTTATAAAATGCATGATGGGTATCCTACCCTTAGGATGACGATGAGCACACGTTTAAACCGAATATAAGAAACTTACGTAGTTTGTTTATCGGAAAAAACGACACTTTTACATACGGCGTACAACACTGACTCTACTATCTGATTCTTTTGTATTTTATTTTAACGATGCAACACACGAGTACTTCATTGCCTACGCGCTCGATTGCAATGATGTTTTGAAACAGAAAAAGAAAAAGAATGATTAATATCATCGTTATAATAAAAAACCATTAAAGTTATCATAGAAATGTTTGATACAAAAATATACTTACTTCTAGTCTTCATTGATGATTGCAGAATTGGTATCTTACCCTTAGGATAACGATGAATAAAATAAAATAAAACAAAAAATCTGAAAAGTTGAAACATACTAAAGATTATATTATAATACAATATTCCCTGTGAATCATTCCTGAAGGCATAGCACACTTTAAAAAATATTCTATCATAAAGAATAGAAATTATTAAAAGTAACAGTTAAACAATATTTGTGGAATTTGTCAAAATATGCAACTATTTGTTTGATAGTGCTGGCTTTGTATTTTAATATACAAACCCAGGCAATATCAGTTGCCTAAATCTCATTACTTGTATACAATTGCATATAAAATATAAAATATTGTAAACGCTTATGCAGGTTCGTGCGCGTTGGCGCCTGCACTAGTGTGAGTGCGTGCGGATGTTTGATTAGGCATCGATATTCTTAAGATTGAATGTGAGGAGCATGGGCTGTATGCGTCACCCATGGAGGGGGGCCGATGCTCCGTTGTTCGACGGAAAAGTATAAAAGGGCAATCGGAATACGGAGTGAGTAGTAGGAAGTAGCAGTTAGTTAATCTTATGTTCTTATGTGCTGAGTAGTAGAAAGTAGCAGTTAGTTAATCTTATGTTCTTATGTGCTGAAGGAGTAGGAAGTAGCAGTTAGTTAGTCTTATGTTCTTATGTGTTGGGGAGTTTACAATATTGTTAATAATTGTTAATAAAAATCTTTAAAGAAGTCTAAAGAAGACAATAACTGTAGTAGTAAACTCAATAAAGAATAACATAATAAGTGTATCAATTGTTATACTGTCCACACACACGATACTATAGAAAACTTTTTAAACGATTAATTCAATAATGATGAGATTAGAAATAAAATTATTAAATTGTTTATATATATATATATATATATATATATATATATATATAATAAGTCACGTTCGTTAGATCTTAATTCGTCGAAGGACAGAAAGGGAATGATGATCTCACACTGCTTATCCTTTAGAGTGTCTAACATACGGTTACTTTGTTTTGACCTCGGCTCGAGGGTATTCTGAAAGTGTACGTAACTCTCGTTATTGTCTATACGCAAAATGTATTGTCATTTTTTCTGTCCCATTTTCTGACTCACTCTCTTTTTCTTGTTCTCCTTCTTCCTCTTCCTACACACATTCTCTTTCTCTCTCACTATTTCTATTATATTTCTCTATATTTTAAAAGGAAGAAGATAGCCTTACCTCGCGAATATGAAATAGATAAAAATATTTAAACAACATTGAGGTTAGGTTTTTATATTCGTGATGTATTTTCTCAATGCTTGGAAACCTGAAAAAAGTAAAAAAAAAATAAGATTACATTAGTACAGTATAAAGAAAATCAAATATATAATAATCAAAATATATAATCAAATATATAACGCGTGTCGTCGTTGTATATGTGTGTATATATGTGAGTGTGTATATTCGACGAAAATCGCATTTAATGTGAATAATGTGTTAAAAATAGGACATAGGAACATAATAATTGTCGAAATATATACTTTATTAACCCAAGCAATAAAAATTGACCATTATAAGTCGATTTCTATAGAAATTATACTGTAAAAAAAGAAAATAATTGTGTAAAAAAAGTATGCCAATGTACATGGAATTTTTTCTACGCAAATATTTTTTATCCTCGACATTACCATAATCTTATATATCTATATATCATTTGGAAATCATTTGTTAGAAGAATCGGTTAGTAAATAGGAAAATTATTTATTTTAGAAAATATTTTTTAATTACCTGAGATTAACGAGACGACAATGCTACATTGCGATCTCCACGACGGCCAAAAAGAAAAGAACGCTGATTCGCTGATCATCATTGGTCTTATATTTCGGACGTGAAGTGACCAATTAGAAATTCCCGATAACCATTTAGATTATATTGCTATATATTTCCTCGATGTTAGAATCCATAGAAATGGATTTCACGCACACAAGCTTACGTACGTACACACGTACGTAACTCAATTTTCTTCATGACCACGCTAGTCAAACGCTTGATATAATAATTTATTTATTAAATAAATCAAAAATTTTGTCTATTTTTCTATTTAAGGTACACGTATCTTGTTAATATTTAAAAAATAACGAAAAGAATAAAGACAATATACACTATAAACCTTATCACACAGAACAGAAAAACATACATAATTTATTTATTACATAAATTAAATATATATTTTATTATTAATTATAATTATCTAATTATTAATCCAATAATTAATTATCATTATCCAATCTATTTTTCTATTAGGTGTATACGTTCCTATTTAATATTTACAAAATAACGAGTAAAATAAAGACAATATAGATTAAAAGCTTAATCACGTTGCAACGTTCTGATTTAAACATTCCTTCAATTTTTATGAAATTGTTTAAACTAATATACATTTGTTTTAACGTCCCTGTGCAATGATGATTTTGGATAATATAATTTTTATCTAGAAAAATATTACATTAAAATTATTTTATATTCAAAGTATGTTAATAAGTATGCAATGTTTGAACCAGTACATATGTGCTTAAACAATCTGAAATATAAGTAGAGTGTATTAGAATATTATAATAATTGTTAATTAATCGATAGAAATATCTATTGTTGTTTAAAAGATCGGAATATATGATCTATGTACCGTCCCCTTCGAAATCCACCGTTGAAATGAGACGTTGTCCTCTATGAAAGTACTTTTATTAAATGTTGTTTATAAGACCTTCCAAACGTTGCGCATGTGTATAAAGGGTATCATACACCTAATACATAATCTTTAAGATTGTAACGCTCTCATTTTAGTAATCTTTTAATTGTTATGTAATTGTTTAAACTAATGTACATTTGTTTTAACGTTCCTGTGCAGTGGTGACTTCGGGTAATAAAATTTTCATTCAGACAAATATCCCATTAAAATTATTTTATATTCAAAGTATGTTAATAGGTATGTAATGTTTAAGCCAATGCATACGTGTTTAAAAAATCTACAATATTAATAGAGTGAATTAAAGAATTTAAATAATTATTAATTAATCGATAATTATATTTTAGATTTTTTAAACACATATGCATTGGTTTTAACATTACATACCTATTAACGTACTCTGAATATTAAATAACTTCGACCTGATGTTTTATTAGATGAAAATTTTAGCCCAGCTCCTCGAAATCATCACTGCGCAAGAACATTAAAACAAATATATCTTTGTTGAAAGAATTACATAAAAATGATAAAAATACTAAAATCAGAACGTTATATATAATCTTAAATTCTGTTAATTAGGTGGATTATTCCCTTTATACACATTCGCAATATTCGGAAAGTCATATAAATAATATTTAATAAAAGTACTTTCATAGAGGACTAAATTCATAGAGGACTTAATTTCTATTTTTGATATACGTATCTTGTTAATATTTAAAAAATAAAGAATATAATAAACACAATATACACTAAAAACTTTATCACATCGCACAGAAAAACTCGATCGATCTATTTTATTTTACAGATATGACTACAGATTGTCTTTCTTTTCAAAGACGTAGAATGAGTTCTTCGATGGATCTTCGATGGATCTCCGATGGATCTTCGATGAATCTTCGACGGATCTTCGATGGATTTTTGATGGGTCTTCTTTACTGGCAAATCGAGGAACTCTTTGGTCGTTAGACTACAATACTTGCTGCAAAGTAGGAGTGTTTTGGAGACATCGTAGAACTTTTTACGCAGTGAGTCAAAAAATTTAAAATCCTTCCAGTGCTCAATCATGTCGAGGATGAAAGGTCCTAATCGGCACGAGTTACTGGTTGTAATTATTCCAATAAATTAGTGACGAGCACATGAGTAATTCCTTTCTAGGAGTTACTCATGAAAATTGTATATTGTATTGTATATTTATATTAGTTCAGGATAGGTTTTCTTGTTTCACCGGTTAAATTCATTTAATTAATAATGCAATTAATTAATGCACTTTCTTTTTTATTACGTGTTTTGTTCGAGGTTAGTAGTGGTGAAATCGGGCATTAATTTACTCGTTTTCGTCCAGAAAAATATTTAATAAATGTCTTACATGCATTGCTTCGTACTTAGTTTATCTAATCGCGATTAATTTTGATATATCAATACTTCGATATTTTAAATAAATAAGCAAGAAGACAAACTCATTCGCGACGGATAGATTCTAGCAGTTAAGTGGTGGCTCAAAGCCCAGTTTTTTCATTAGAACAGCTAACTTATTGGAAGGAGTCGTCTGATGTTTTCTATATACACACATATATGTTTTTCTCTTTTTAAATTCTTAAACTCTTACAAACAAAAAGTGAAAACTAATCGGCTTGTAGAGTCTTTGCCCGGCTTTTAGTGAAATTTTTTATTGAATTTTCAGATCAGGATTATCATATCTTCTAATATAATAATCTCCTGTTTCTCCTTCTATGCTTTGTGTTCTCATTTATGCGGGTGCCCAGGTGTTACACGTATGAGTGAGAAACGGTTAGTATTAGTTTAGTTGTAATTGTTTCCCATATTGGCAGCTGTAATTGTATTAGTGGTTGCACGTTGTACCTTGCACCTGTGTGTACGTATTAGGTAGTGTTTATTGTACATCGTTTAGGGATAAATATTCCGCGCATTTTTAAAAGTTTTTAATTAAGAGTCATATACATAAATTTTTAATTGTAGAGTCATATATATAAATACGAAATTTTTTATATTTAATAATGTTTATTGCTAGTATGCATATATACTAGTATGTACCTGTATTTTGGAATTAGTCATTTTTGCAATAATCACTAGCCTTGGCAGCCGATTACAGCACTCTGTACGCATTCCCATTAGCATATAAGTTTAGAAAACACGCGATTGAACTAGGGTGTCGGAGGTGCACCCGAGGGTTGGTGTATGCTCTCTAGTTCAGGCTTTTGCACCCTGGTGGTATATAAGAGAATCGTGGTGTGAACGTGTTGACATGTTTGTTTGCTCTTTCTAAATATATAAGATAGACAGAAAGCATACTTTTCTGAACGAATGTGATAACTTTAATTTTAAGCAGGTAGGTCTCGGGAAAGGTACGTGATAAGCTTCCACTAAGGAGTGGAAGTTTTACTACAAGATTCATACAGAATTGCCACAAAATTATATCTTTTTATTCTATCATGCTTGGTATTTAAATTTATTCTGTGACTATTCTGTAATTTTTATTATGTATCATGAGAGAGAGAGAGAGAGAGAGATTCAATAGGAGTTGCAACCATTTAAAACATTCATTTCTGTTTCGATTAAATCTCGAATGAGATAGAAGCAAAGATCTTTGATGAATTTGATATTTTTAGTTTTAAGTATTATAAGATTAGCACTTTGCATAATCGCGATTTTGTTTTACAAGGCAAAATACCACAATCATGTGCAACTTCTAATTTTTTTCAAACTTTACACACTCGTAGTGGTACACGAGGAATATACATTGCACCCTTTAAAAATTGATTGTGGCTTACTATTTTCGAAAAAACGGGAGCAGAAATTTTATAAAAGTTCCTATATTCAATGGTTTTTTGCTTCGGTAGCGTAAAGGGTAGTGGATCTCGTGTCCCTGATGTCGTTGAATCAAATCCTCGACGAGGAGAATATTTTTTCTTTGATTCTTTTTTATTTCCTTATTGCTTATTTAATTATAAAATTTTTCTTTTCAGCTTTGTAAGGGTTGTCTTAGGTTGATTTCCTTTTATAATTTAGAATCAGAAACAATTCTAATTCTATATTATTAACTGTTGTAATATGCCAAATTCTGAGAGTACTTTTTTGAACGAATGACGTTTTTAATCGGAGACTCTTTTCATGCTCATACGTAGAAAATGTCCGAATACAGAAGATCACGAAGCAAAAAAGAGGCCCCCATTTAACTATGGCTCAAGAGAGCAACTAAAGGCTACTGACATGAGTTATTTTCTAAGATTTAACAGCATTTTCGAATTTTTTGAGAATGGCTTTTCAGTCATTTTATATTAATTTATTGTATTATTTTTTTGCTCTGCAATAATTTGTAGTACGTATTGCGAATAGAAGAGATTTATTTCTTTTCATCAATCAACTTAAATAATTGTTTCTAAAGATTTATCGAGTATTTAAAGAATTTTATTTTGCATGATATTTAATTTAAAAAAACAACAGAATACTTTAAAATTATGATACAGTACAATTTATCCCTATTTTGAATTCCCATTCTAATATCATACCATTTTATAATTTTAAATCACTCACGTGTTCATATTTTGATTCTCTATTTCATTCATAAAAACTAATAACTTTATAATGTTTTTAATAACGTTTATATTTTTACATGTCCTTTCATTTCCATATACACTTGTCAGATATGTCATAAACGGAGTCTTTCAACCTATGTTTATTAAGACTTTTTATCTCAGTATTGTGTTCTATGCACTGTATAAATATTGAATGGTTTTTTCTGAACACTCAGTATATGTTGCATATTATATTACATAATTTATAGCATATATTTATGTTGTGCTGAGATTAAAAGCAACGAGTAGGAAATTACAAAGTCATATATTCAACAAAATGAATTGTTCAAGCAAATGCGTGATTCAATTAGTATCGTTCATATCGTTTTCATTACTATATTATAGTCAATAAGGGAAATAGAGAAGCATCCTACGCCCATGGCAAATTTGGCCTCGGGAAAGATGGATGATCGAGGAAGAGGAGTCTTTACTTTGTATGAGCTCAGAGAGATGTACGACGCGCGAGATCCAGTGTCGGTGCAACGTCAGAAGACGAAATTATGCGAACGTAAAAATGTTCTCGAGAAGCCTTGCCACACCGTGCTGTGCCGAGAAACTTCCACGAGAATACGCGCACCAGAATCATTCTGCGAGTTGGTTCCATTGGCGTAACCATTTATTATGTCCATGATTATGCATTTTTATACTTTCCTTTGAAAAAGATAAAGTATATGCTATAAATATGTTTTTCTTCCGAAGGCAATGCAAGCAACAAAATCATTCTGCGAGTAGGTTCCATTTTTTCAAAATTTTCCAATATCAAACTTTCTATCTTTTTCGCATATTTACATACGTGTATAATTAAATCAGATTTTAATTATGAATAGAATGATTTATTTTACTAACGGTTTATTTTAGAATATAATAGTGTTTAAGAGATCTAGTATAGCAGGGATAAATTTTGAAACTTTGTTAACAAATGCTTACCAATTTAAAAATCAAGTTATACTGAAGAGAAAATATGTTGCAACAATTTTACAAATTATAAAACTATTATAGGAATCATTGTCTGTAACTAAAGAGAAACAATGAATAAATGATCGTAATACTATTATGCGTCAGAGAAAATAAGTCAATTTAACAAATGTAAAAGAGAATTTATTCGAATTATAAACGATACAGCATAATGATTAAGATAAATCAATATAATTTCTATTGATTTCGTTCAAATTCTTATTACGAAAAACCCGATAAGTTGCCCAAGCCTGTTTTCACAACACACACCGCGTACCTACTTAAAAAAGGTCGATCTCAAGAAGACATGGTCCACCTTAAAAGGGTTGGATCGAGTATATTTCTTTTTTTTTTCAATCTTACTCGACCGAAAAATATTCACTACTTTTTTCTTTTGTTGGGCCGGTCCTGCACACAAAATCTCTGCCCTGTGCTACTGCGTATTTGTTTTATTAAAATCTTTCTATGGAGCTTGACAAGTTGCCCTGTCGTAATGTCATTGATTATTTTCTGCATAAAGTTGACATACAGTAAAATACGTCTCTACAGACTTTGTTTTTCTCATTTCTTTTCTCTTCATTATTTAATTTCGATTAGATACCTAGATAACCAACTTTTCATACTTCTTCTTCCTTCGAGCATCTAACAATGATCATATTCGGAAAAACAAAGAAATTTTCTTCAAATTTATAAAATGCATCTTTTCGAACGTACATGTATGTTTGTATAAAAAAAAATGCGTGTGCGCTTCTTTGCATACGTCAGAAACTGACCGAGTTTTGTGAGGACTAAGAAAACTTGATGTGTATCGGTCGATGGAACGATTGAAATGGTGGGCTGCCTATGGAGAGAAGGAAAGAAAAAAAAGAAAATAAAAAGAGTGAAAGAAAGAAGAGGGAAGAGAAAGAAGGAAGAGAGTTGGTGACCGGTTAGATGTATACGTGAAAGTAAGAGAGAAAAAAATGATTGCTTTATCTGTCTCTCTCTCTCTCCCACCTCTTTCGTGTTCTTGAAAGATGAAAAAAGAAAGACAGAGACAGACAGAGAGAAAGAGAAACAATTGGTAACCTAAGATGTTGTATCGATGCATATGAAAATCCTTGTCCAGCGTTTGTTCTCCATGGAGAAGCACATGAAGTTATAAAGTATTGACTTGGTAACAGTATTTTGCTTTTGTTTCAGTGCGCAAAGCAATTTGCAGTTGACCACTCTCTCTCTCTCTCTCTCTTTCTCTTTCTTTTTCTCTCTTTCCACATTTGCAATCACGAAATCGCAAAAGTGTGGCTTCGTGGTCCCATACCAAGGAGGCGGACGTGTGTTGGCTATCCAACGGCTCCAAGAAACTCGGATAAGTGACGTCTGAACCGATCATGGTGCGTCATCGTTTTCTCATGTGTGAAACACGCATCCTGGCTAAAATACATTTAAGGTATTCTTCTTTACTTTCTTTTAAACCCAACCAACGTTTTGACGTTGCATTTTCGTTTTAAAGATGATAATAAGAGAGTCTCGACGCGAAATTGTTTCTATGTATAATATTTGTGCTGTATGTGCCCCAGAATAATTACCTGTCCTGTAAAACGTTATAGTTGGCACATTATAAGTATCGTAAAATGCTAAAATAACGTTTGACAAGGATATATTTTATATTTCTGCATATTTACCATTTTTAAATACTTCAGCAATGATTTTAAGTAATAAGTATTCGGTATTTTTCACAAATAACGTGAAGTATTTAATTGTAAAGATTTTTGGTTATTTTTGAATATCCCTATCGTAAAGGATATTTAATACAAAGTAATTTATTTAGCGGAATTATACACTTTTGTGAAATGCATATTTAATTTGCACTTAAAATATAATTATCCATTCTATAAAATTAACTATTTACAAAGATAGTGTACAAGAATTCACCAATTGTTCTTTCACACTACATAGCTCAAGATCGTGTATTTCCACGAACCGATCAGCCAAGTAATTTGTTAGCTTCCTCTTCTTCCAATAATTTCATATGGACCCTTACACGCAAACCCGCTGGGGATAGTGCATTAAGTATTTTTTACCCTTCCTTAACCGTTTCATCAATTTTCTTCGATTAGTGAGAAAAAATTAGGAAAGAAAAAGGAAAAATATTGAAGTTTGTTTTAATGATGATGTATAAAACAATGCTGAATATTAACAACAAAGCAGAAGTATTGAGTATTTTTTGATTTTTAAAATTCTATTTGATGTTAACACATTCAATGGCAATTCTACGTTATTGCAGGATACTTTTTTTACAATATGTTAGTATGTTTTAAATGTTGATATATTCTATTTGTCATTGTTTATTTTTTTCTGCGTTTGTCTAACTTCTAATAAAACATAGATAATATTCTGTGCAAAATCAGATCAACAATCACTATGTAAAAATTAATTTAAAAGTTAGTATCCGTTTCTTTATAAGATAAGCAATGTGAGCGCTGCACTGTGTTCAATGTGTTAAACAATATCTCCCTTATTGGACATTGATTAATCTCTAAGAAAATATATTCTATCAGAAATGTTATTATTTGACTTTAATAAGCAAAAAAATATAAAAAGATCTCTTTGAACAAATCATTGTTTCACCTATAAGTAAGACGCAATTTATAGATTGATTCACATCAGATCAGTATATTAATATCAATAACATTAGCTGATGGTAATTATGTAAATTATCATTTTGATTCAATACATATGTCAAACCGAGATAAAACTATGTAGATTATTAAAACGTAATTATTATATATATAATATAGCAATGTATTCTATAAAATGGTCATTGATAATTTATTATCAATATATTTAATAAGCAAAATCGAAAGTTTAATTATTATTAGTATCGATTGCATATATGTTGTATGAAATAATTAAATGAATATTAGAGAAAACTAATTCTTGTCTGCGTAGATAATCTTGAAGATTGTTAGAAATTGTGCAAAGTATCTAAATATATCTTTTACCAGGCTACCGTATAGTATATGAAGCTGGTTTTGCTACTCTTTAAGTTACATTGTGTTAGAATGCACATATTAAACGCATCGGTAAAATGAATATACGTGTGGTATAAGCTACGAGCCTCAGTGGGACGCGATCAGATACGATCCGATCAGCCACCAACTCGCTATTTCTGCCGGTACATTCTACGACAAAATTTTTCTGAGACTGTGCTAACTTCTTTAGGTAGGAGTCAGCTATAAGGCCATTCAGTAAACATTGACCAAAAAATACATTTTACTCGTCTCGATAAAACCGCCACGATTACTGCCATGATTCACTTGACTTATTGAACTTGAATTCTGCTTCTTACCACTCCCACTTTTCCCCTCTATCTTTCTCTCTTTCTCTATTTCTCTCTATCTCTGACATTTAATTAATTTTAGATTCAAGTGGTAGAAACAGTTCGATAATTACATAAAGTATTTATTATTTTTTTTTTCTACTTGATTGCATCAGTAAATTTTATACTTGTGAGTATAAATTGGAAATATAATAAAAAATGTTACTTTGCACAAGTGAAAAATGTGAAATAATACAAGTAGTTATTTTGTTTAGGTCAATGACTGAAAAGAGTTCACAAATTTACTCGTGAGTAATCAATTTTATAATGGACATGTTGATTAACTTTCTTAAATTTTTTCATCTTTTTTCCCTCTCTTCTTTCTTTCTTTCTTTCTTTTTCTGATCTTTATGCCATGGCTTTAAATATTCGAGCAAGTTTTTAAAAGTCGACGTCCATCAGAGAACATGCGTGCATAATTAATAGCGATTCAAGCGATACATTCAAATTCTCGATTTTTCCTTCAAGTAAATCAAGAGAAAAAAGAAAAGAATTTTTAATGTGATTCAAGATTTACAAGGAATTGCGCGATTGATTGTGATAAAAAGATGAAAAAATTATTAACTATAATTTTTTGTTATCTATTTCGAAAATATTATTAAATATTATCATGATTTGTTTCATGAAAATTTGATCTATGTATAATTTATCGATTTATCTCAATTTACTAAAGTCAATATTGAATCGTCTATTGTGATCCTACTGAAGAACTTGAATCATTTAATGCTTATCGTTAAAACCGTCCACAAAATGAAACGCGAAGAAGATTGAGATATACAAACTTAGAGCCATCTATCAAAACAGTATTAAGTCATTATTTTTCTGCCGAGTAGAGTAAAATTGTTGCTTTTATCATCGTTTTCACAACAAAATTCGTAAACAGAACTTCTCATCAAAGGGCTTTCACATTGGTTGAATCCTTTATTCTGAATAATCTCACTTAATATATCATGTATTTATCGTTATGATAGAATTATCGAACGGATCGGCCCGGTTCTCGTAATTCTTAAGCAGATTTTCTTGTATCTATGTACATGTCGAGAAGCAATTTAAATTCTACAAGATAGTTTCTATTTAAATATATAGAAACTTTCAAGTTTAATTTAAGAAAATTAACATTAATATTAGTCGAAGTAATACGTTGGATATAAATGATTTGTTTGTTGTTTTTGATTTCACAGCAACACGGATTTTTACAAAGAATCAAGGAAAACCAGAATATGAGTGAACCGGATACGAATAGTTTTGTTTTATTTTGAGTAATTGAGTTTTCGATCAAGATATAATACATAAGTTCATATTAAATCGACTCGCCGAATTGTTCAACTTACGTGAATTTTTTTCTTTATTAAACATAGATGAACTTAATGTATGAGAAAACGAATATATATGGGGTATTTAACTTGATTACTTTCAAGAGCAAGTTTATTCAAACGAAACGAGCATTAAAAAACACGTTTTATTATACGAAGAATCAATAAAATGTGTGTTCAATGTGGACAATAAATGTTTTATATGTTGTGGAACAGATGTATTAAATTTACGATCGGTTGAACCTCTTTATTTTTCTCTGAATATCTCTGAATTACAACCAACTTCGATTTTCGTCATTTGATGTAATTTTCATTATCGAATTAACGTACAACTAATCGTACAATTAATCAAAAACAACATTTTTTATATTTTACGATCTTCTTTTTTGAAATAATATTTTGCAATTATATCATTGTTTACGACCGATGTTATTCTATCATTGTTATTTATTTTTTTTTTTTTATTAACTCCGTACATCTTTATAATTTGTCCGTAGACATTTGGTAAATTGTTATATAAGTGAAAAAAGATAGCACGTGGACGGTTTCTCCAATGAAATAGCGTCGCTATTGTCATTTATTTCGGTTAGGTTCAATTTTTTACTAGGTCTCTTGGGTGGATTCTTTTGAGCCTTCTAGGGATATATTGGTTGTAGTTATCGTTGGTTAGCGGGTTTATGTGCGTATCAATTCTTCTTTTGTATCTGCAGGTTGTCTTGGTTATTTCTTCTTCTATCGTGGGAATATTTAAGTCCTTCCTTATTTCTTCGTTAGGGACGTACCATGGAGCATTCACGATTGTGCGTATGGTTATGGATTGTTGAGTCTCGAGCTTGGCAATGTGACTTTTACCCATAGCGGTAATCCATAGGTCCAGATTGGTTTTATTATTATTTTGTAGATTATTAGTTTGTTCTCTATGCTAAGTTTAGATTTTTTACCAGTTAGCCAAGCTATTTGTCACTTTTTTAGATGAATTTGTTCAATTTTGGCATTTATATGCTTTTTCCATGTTAGTTTGGAATCTAGATGTACTCTCAAATACTCTTGACCGCCGTTACTTGCGGAATTTCTGTGTATTATGTATATATATATATATAGGAATTTGCTTATTTTTGTTTTATCGGATTAAACAGAAAATTATTGATATTTAGATCAAAATGTGATATGAAGTAATACCAACGATGGTAATAATAATGGCTGGCTTGGGATTATCACATCACGCTGCCCATTATTTATGTTTAAAAATATGTGACACTCCAAAACGTAGGTTATTAACAGATAACTGGAATTTGCTTATTTTTGTTTTATCGGATTAAACAGAGAATTATTAATATATATATTACACTTGGTAGAGTTTACCTTGATTTTCCTATTACGTAACCATTCTTCAAGAGAGTTGATTCGTTTTTGTAAAGATTGAATTGTTTGTTGTGGATCCTCGTTTATGCTAAGCATTGCCGTGTCATCTGCAAATGTTAAGACTGTGCAGTTTGCGTTTATAATTGTATTATACGGTATGTCTGCCGTATAGAAAGTCTAGAGAATTGGTCCGAGGATACTTCTCTGCAGAACTCCAGCTTTGATTAGTTTGATGTTCGAATGAGTGTCTTTTATTTTTACGTAGAATGTTCCGTTAGAAAGGTAAGATTTTAGGAGTTTTTAATACTAGTGTTGAAAGTGTTTATTGATTGTTTGTAATAATCCGTACCTCTTAAACCAATATCATGCGATGACTTAATGTTTTTGACTAATATATTATCTCTCTATAATATTTTTTTCGTTGGCATCTACAAATGAAGTCAATTTTGTTGTTGACTACAGAAATTAAACAGAGAAAGTAGAAAAAGTAAAAGGAAAGGAGAAAGAGAAAGAAAAAGATAGTAAGAACCTCTTCAACCTGCGCATTGATCTACAAGCAAAGTAACTTCCAAAAGAAGTATCAATATTATATATGAGCCTCTATCTCGCAAATTCACTTTTATGACCATTTACGATTTTACTCTTTTCTTGACGAACCAACCCAACTTTGCGATGCTCCCTTATGAAACTCCGCTATTTTCTTGATGTGTCAGGGAAACTTAGCAATTTATGAAAAGAGTCGATATCTGATAAACATGCATAGATTTATTCACAATCAATTAGTTAAGTTTAACATAGGATATAATTATAATTATGTCTTTTTTTACTTTCTCTTTTACGGGCTCCAAGTTAATTGTCTTCGCGTCTTTTTATCGCTTTTCTGGAGTTAATAGTACACGATTTGTGTTTTTCTGAACGGGTCATTCATCTATTTTTCTAACCATTGCTCACGTTGCTTGACTGTAGTGATAAGGATTAGTATTCAAACATGACCTAGATATAGATATTATGTAAATATTGTAATATCTTATAATGATAATAGTAATAATATTTGAAAGCAGTATTCAGAATCAAATTTTGAATAAAATTGTAATAATGAATGAAGGAATCTACAATATTTGTTCTTAAATTATTATCGTTTCAATAATTTCGAATATAAGAATTGTTATTTATTGTTGGAATATTAAGAATTCTTATATGTAGTTGTTTTCAAATGACGATATTGACAGATTTTATTTGGAACAATGAAAAATGCTAAAGCGGATTAAACGCGCTTCATGAGCCCTCAGGTAGTTTTCGCATACGCAAGCACGTACGAATAGTATATATTTCTTCGTACAAGTACGAATGTAGAATATTTCTTCCCTTTATCTATACTCCGTTCTATGTTTCTCTTAACGTATCTTTCAACGTTAAGACTAACTTTAACGTACCAATCATCCTTTCGTTCGCATTCTCACGTACGATCATAAAACGACATGTCGCGACAAATGTGTCTACGTTACGCATTTGTCGCGACACAGAACACAACAACTCGGTACATTATAGAAAAGTTCTTCGAAAACGTTTAACTATTGACGTCAAAATAGTTTAAAAAACATCTTGAGAACGATTATCTTTGAATATGATAAGAACTTAAATTATTCAAGAATTCAATCATATAAATGACACGTATATGAATACATTTCAATTTATACAATAATAAGAACAAGTTTAAGTGAAATTAATCGTCTAATTGGTATCAAATATATTGCTATTACCTGTTTTTATGTTTACTACTTTGTAACAATCGTACTATTTGTTGTGTATCAAACAATTACATTGTATTACTGTCTCGTAGATTTGAAGTAAATTAATAGACTGACCATTAAATTCTTTTCAATTTATAATTTGTACTATTAAGTATGTTTACAGATATTTACATATCTATATCTATATATATCTAAATAAGCATTTTTTAGAAGTAAAAATATGATATTATTTACACGATACTGGAATTCGGCGTAAATTTTTTGATTTATTGGATCACATTGTAGAAGCAGTTACAGAAAGCTCCACCCACAAATTAATATAAAATCTCCCTTATCGAGAGAACCAATTAAAGGAACCTTTAGAACCTCAAAACCTGTTCGATCATTTGAATTCATGACATAAAGCTTTTGCAGATTACGATGGGGTTCTTTCACTTTGAATACCAAGTCATTTCTGTTCCGATCGAAAGATTTCTTAGCATTCAAGTATTCAACTGGAACGAATTATTAAGTATTTTGATAATATCTATAGCTACCCAAAAAATTATTCAAACTATTGTAGATGAAACTCGATGACGATCTTTGTTTCATTGATATTATTTATATAACACATTTTATTTAAATATTATTTTATAGAAAACAAGATATATATATACAGACATCAAAAACGAATACTTAAACTCTATTTGTCTGTTTTTCTAACAAGTCAATGCTTAAGTCTCATGGTTTCTCGGCCTATAAATATGTTCCAAGATGAGATAATGACTGGTGATTTTCAAACTTTATCTAGATGACTAGAATGTTAAGGCGGGCACTGACTCTCTAGTCTTAGTTCTTAATAGATCTCTGTCGGATATTATTCTGAATGACTAATGTTTGTAGAATGGATGTCTTATTTAGACTTATATTAATTCGAAAGCTACTCTTACGTCTCAGAATTAGAAAATAAAGTATATTGTTATTATCCTGGTAAATAGATTGTCACCCACTAAAATATGTCAATTCTAAGGAATGAATGTAAGACCTTGAGTTCAAATGAGACTTGAAACACGTAATCAATTTTCTTAAAATATGTATATGTTCCATTAAAGTGTATAATTCAGTTAATTCATGAAATAATTGGATATTACTTGAAATAACTACGCGTTTTAGGAGAAGCACATAGTTATAAAGAATTTTACTATACATTTTAACTAACAATATGTATTTTATAAAATAAATTTTAGTAATATTGTATATGAATTCACGAGAAACTGGTGATTGAAGTATGCAATTGAAATTTGATCTGTCCTTAAAGTCTGTTTTTCTTTCTACAACAATGTTCGTAGTTATCCGTTTATACCATTTCCTGCACTTTGAAAAAAAATGTTTTATTATTCGTGCTGTTTTATTGGATTAAATCTTCGGAGCAAATATGTCAATTTGATATTATAACTTATCTCTCATGAATTTATATACATATTACCTTGTTTAAAATAAATAATTCTGCAATATTTCATACTTCAATTACTCGGTATAATTATTTCATATAACAACTAGTTATTTTATGAATTAATAGTTTCACACTTGTAACATGTTCATTAGATCTTCTATCTAAATACAAATGATTAGTGTATTCTTTAATAATTAATCTTACAATGCAACGTATACTGAGATTATCATTATGCATAATGACTTTTTTGAATAAACATCTATCTATGTATAAAATAAAAAAATCTCTCATAATATCAAAGAAACAGACCACCTCCGGCGAACACCTCCGGCGGTGACACTAGCAACGTTGCTGACGCGCACGCTATGCTACGTTCCCCTTCTCCTTTGTTCATTGAGTTCCCACCACCCGTAGAAGGCTCCCCCACTACTGTTACTCGATCCTCACTCGCTCGTCATGCACTTCGTCGACGTGCCACTGCTACCACTGATTCTTACCAGTAAGTTACGAACCGTGCGAAGACGTGTATCGTTTTGTTAGTATTTGCTCTTTCATATCTTCTTTCTCGCTTACATTTGACCCACAAATATTCTATTCTCGTATTTGTGCCTTCTTCCTTCCTACTCTTCATTTTCCTTACTCTTACATTTGTATAATATTATTTATCGTAATCGATAAATCAATTTTTCTCGCGTACTATAATTGGCTTATCAAATTTTGTTTTTTCTCATTTTGTTTCCCTATTTGCCTGCCTGTTCATGTCTATCTGTCTGTCTGTCTCTCTTTCTATATATATATCTATCTATCTATCTATCTATCTATCTGTTTATCTGTCTATCTGTTTCTCACACACACTCTCTCATTTTTTATCAGTGTTTTATCTATTTTTTAACATGGAGTGTCTCTTACGTGAAACGTGTTTGCGTGAAGCGAATTACTTTTGGGCCCTTACTAGCAGCAAACTGAGGTTTGATTATTGCGGTCTCTCGTCGATTTCTAATCGCAAAAGACAGTCTTGATTCGTATGATCTATCTGTCGGCAAGCGCAGCATAAGACCTGTCGTGTGACAATACAAAAACGTGTCGTGTGTTGTGTTTCCCCACAGTTATAGCAGAACATTTGGTTTACATCGGGAATAAAATCTGGTTTGTGACCCCGACGAACGTTCCCTTGTCTGTCCGTTGTTATTTAATTTAATTGCTTTTTATTTTTTCCAGCAAAACAAGCAAAGTTCTTTTATAGTTTATTTCTAGTCAAAGTTTTAGAATGTTTTGACGAATTCTTAGGCTTCCGCCTTAACGTATTTCCGTCTTCCCTCTCTTTCGTTCGTATTTCATGTTCGTCGCGCGTTTTGTCTCGCATACATCTTAAATCCGTTCTTGGCTGAACTATAGCGTTGCTCCTTTTGAGTTGCCGCCAATTAACAATATAGATAATTTCTTTCATTTAAATAATGTAAAAAATCGTTGTCTTTATGGATCGATAAGTTCAATACTGGTTTTATTAATATTAATTGACTATAAGTTTATTACTATTCTTGTCAAATATAAACGACGTGATTAATCGAAATGCTATAAACTATACGAATTATTATTATAAGCAACCTACTTAGTCGAAATATTAATAAACGATACGAATTAATGATTATACAAACGTAAACGACATTAATAATTGAATTAACACTAATTGCACAAGTTTCAACAAACTAACTGATCGCTAAAACTGTCTTATATAAGTCTAAATATATGAGAGAGATAATTACTGTTTCTAAGTAACAACGCAAACTCAAAGATGACTATCGGTGAAGTGAAGTTTTTTCTTGATATATCAATTAACAATTAGGATTTCAGCGTACGCAAAGCCGCTTTTTCAAATTAGCGAATCAGGAGTCCGCGTTATTCTGCTTTTTCCTCAGGCACGTCAATACATTGCCAGTCTTTGTCGATAATAGAAATCAGCGCCGTCGATAGCTGTAATAGATGTATATATTTTTAAGAATAGCACGAACGATCACAATTAAAATAATACGTGTCCTTCCATAATGGAAATTTTCTACGTTAGCGCTCAAAGTGTTAAGAGAAGAAATAGGTGTAAAACGATGTTTTCATTGTGATTTTCATGGGTTTTTTTAATACATAAGGAATTTATATAATTTATTAATATTGTTAGGTTATTTTACACATATATTTGAGAATATATTCCGAAATTTTCTAAGATTTTCCTCGAAAAGTAATAGAGATATCAGCTGCCGCGCATTGCAGGTCTTCACTTGACTGAGCAGTTTGTGTATATTCTGGAAGCCGCAATTTTTATTAGAACTTAATTACACAGAGAATTTCCTTCTTTTTATATGTGTCTCTTCCATGTGAACTACACTTCCCTCAAAAAAATTGAATATTAGAATTTTTAGATGGGTGTGAACATAAAACATGATTTTTTGCTATTTTTTCGTACCTTTTTTTACAATAAAAAAATACTTTAAACAAAGATATTGTTTAGATTTTAGTTCAAATAGAGCGTGTTTATATGAAGAAGTTATATACCAAATTTCAAAATGATCGGTAGAAAACTTTTTAAGCTAGAGTGTACATAAATCCGAAAAAAATCACTTCGAGAAAAACTCGTTTGAAAAAAACTCCACCGCTCCGTATTACATGCCACGCATACCGACACTTAAACGACGGACGCATACTTAATTGCTTATAATTTTTGAATGATTTGGATTTTTGACTTGAAAGTTTATGAATATATTTTTTAATAGTCTTACAAGCGATTTATAAAAAAAAGAATTGAATTTTTTGAAGCCTCTACACCTATTTCCCCCCTTAAAACGAGCGCGGCGACGTCGAGAAACATTCCATTCCTTATATTTCCCTGTTACAATAGCGAAAGAACTGAAGATGTCGAATGTGCGTATAAAGTAGTTGCTGTCTATTTCCTTTTCTTTCTCTCTCTCTCTCTCTCTCTCCTACTCACATACATATGTAAATATATTTACTTTCCTTTTTTTACTCTTCTTTTATATTCTTCCGATTTATAAAATTAGTTATAGGAGGATATTTTAGTTATACCCAATTTTCCTACTCGCACTACGTATATTGCTACGCAAAATTATGGTAAGTTTAATTACTAATTATTATTGCATATTACTAATTATTGTTGCAGGTAAATAAATTAATCATTTATTCATATCCGTTGTACATCGTCGTATTCGTTCGTATCACGTATCGAGGATTTTTATTTCATTTATTTTTAATCGTGAAACCTTGTACGTGACCATTATCAAGTCGTAGTAGTTTTTTTTTTGTGTCGAGTTTTCTAATGAAATAATGGAATTATACCAAGTGGATTTATGAATCGCGTGAAAGTATATACAACGTTTCATTTTGAATATAAAGTCAGTCGTGTGAACAAGTCAATATAAATAATCGAAGTAACGTGAATAGGAATATATTAAATACGACGTGTTAGTTATTTTCTAACACAAGTTCAATCATTTTTAAATATTTTGTTGGCGTCTTTGGTTGTTGCGTGTGCAATTCATTGGATGCGCGCGCCTAATACTACGAGAATGAAGTTCACGTGTTACATAAATCTTACATTCTTAAAAAAGACATTTGAAACTCACTGAAGGTTAAGAAAATTGTATTGTATGTAAAATGTATTAGCTAAAGTATTCTTCTTCTTCTTCTTCTTTTTCTTTTTTTTTCTGTAATTATCTATGCGTTTCCTTATTTGTCTTGTTCGCAATAAAACTTTTAATTCTTTTTACGAGAAAATTTATTTATACATTTTCATATATTCAAAGTATTAAGATGCGTCTTATTTAAATAATTTGCATTATTATGCATAATATGCATATTTCATTTATAAAAATTTTTTATTATCAAGACTACTTCATTATAATATTGAAACATTAGCATATTTATAACAAAGAAAATCATTTTTATAATTAATTGATGATGTCAATTTATGCTAATGTCCTCACTATTTTTTTGTTCGCTAATAAGTTTACGTACTATTATCACAATCAATTGCTAATACTTTTAACTTTAATATTATTTTGATATAAATATTTTTTCGTTTATTTTTATTTTTGTTGTTATCTCACCGCGTTGCGAAAATCGTACTAGGCATTACTGTAACATAATCTATGTTCAATGTAATCTTACATATCTTCGGGGAGATTACAAATGAATTAAAAGAAAAAAGAATATTTTTGAAAAAACTTATTGCTTACTTATGATAAGGAGAAATGTTGAGTAATGATACTTAGTTACTTTCACGTTGAAATATAAGAACTACATAGAGGATATAATCCAATAAAAGCATAATCAAAGAGTATGTTTCTCTCTCTCTTTCTTTTTATTTTTCTTTTATTAGCGAGAATTTTATAGCAATACTTTAGATCGATCCTATCGCATGGATTTCAAATTCGCGCTTTTAAATTGATTCGTTCATGTCATGGTCTCAAGGACAATGACTCTCTCTTGAACTTTTTCTTTTGATTCGATTCTCTTTCTTTCTTTTTTTTTCTATTTGCTTGAAAAAGTAGGTCGTCCTTCTTTATATTGGAACTTGTTGATCTTTCGAACCTTTGATCTAAATAGCTTGAAAATCAGAATATCTTAAATAATTCAATTTTTGTATTCATTCGACAAAATTTCTGAAGAATTTATCTTTTTATTATTCTTGAATTTCTTCTTGTTCTTTTTTGGCCTTCTTATCTCTGTTGTATTATACATATCTATATGTATTGGTTTCTTCGTTTTTCTTTCTATATCTCGCTTTCTTTCTCTCTGTCTCGTTTCTATCTATTTGGTTACGATTAATTAACATAAACTACAAAACTTTATGGTATAGATTTTTACGCTATAGTTGGTTACGTTTCATCATTGGCGTTACTTTATAATTGAAAAGCTGCCATATCCGAGATTGAGAAAAGTTGTAGTTTCGAGAGTTGTGTTTTAAATGTCTCGTTAAAGTACTACGTAATTACCGGCTTGGTCGAGTTGTATTTTTTAAAGTCCCATGAATAATTGAGAAGTTTTTAACGCGAGCTCAATAGAACAACATCGTCAAGATTTAATGGTTCAAAGCATAAACGGAATTCATTTTTAATAGCAACAAATCATTTACTAGGTATTGCTTAAATTGTCGAATACGATGGTGTAAACATTGTGGAGTTTACTAGAATGAATTTTAACTGATAAAACGTTAATGTATAAAACGGCAGATGAAAAAGTTGACGTTCATCCCAAGTTAATTTCATATTTAATGATCAACGGATATATTATCGAGTTTTACTTTTACCTGCAGATAGTGATGAACCGTTTACATATTTTACATAATATAATGATAAGTAATTTTGGCGAAAGCTCGACACGATTAAATAAAACGATACAATTACTCACAATTGTCTTTTTTTAAGAATAAGAAACATGCGCTTACACTTATTTTATATATTCTCTTTAAACTGATACTTTGTTCATAAATTTTGAAATTTTAAGCTTGATTATTTACAATCTTGTTGTAATTAAATGTAACGTTTCATTGTATTTCGTTTTTTTAATCCTTCAAAGCACAGAACTTAATTACTTGTAAGGTTTAACAAATTTCAAGTATTGCTAAAAGATCGAAATGGAAGATTGTTGACAAAAGAGGTATTATTTAGCGTTTGGCTTATAGGGAAAGATCGATTCTTTACAATGAAGAAACAGAATATTGTTGGGGAGCGATAAAATATGAGAAAAAGGGATTCTTTGATTCGATTAAGATTAAGTAAAAGGATATCCGAAAGACATTTAATCACAATACATCTCCTATTTTTCTTTTTATTATTTACTTAGATTTTCCTTGCAAATTAATTATTCATTCGCTCGTAATATATTCAAAATGTAAGCATAATGTATAAATGTTTGAAATTATTTTATTCATATTTATTGCAAGCTTTGAATAATGTTGTTGATTTTTTTTACGTAAGTAATTAGTGAACTACATGAAATATTTGATTTCATGACCACTAATTGTATCATATTATGTGGTGCATGTAATAATTTCGTAAAATTGATAAGATCTGAGGGATAAGTGTGGTATACTTTTATAGTACACGAAAATAATGAGTGCCAGAACAGCCGTTACTCATAACATCAGCGATATTATTATAGAGGAATTATACGCGCATAATAAATAACGAACAGTAGGGATACGTATTAACGTTAGTTTTTATCAGTTCGACTTTTTTTTTATCTCTATGATATCTACAGAAACGTTTTGTTCTTCGGCAACTTGAAGTATTTCAAATAAATAAAAAATTTACGCTCGAGTAGAAAAAATCTACTAGCCAAATCGAAATAATGTCAATCAATTGCGTAGTAAACTTTTTATTTGAAATTATTATCTACAATTATTTGAGTTATTTAACATTTTTTACTTGCTTGTATTCAACTTTAATAGATTAATTGGCTAGTTTTCTTGATAAATCTCACGGTTGACGTAGTAATTAATGCATTAACATGTTGTAATGTGTCAGATTCAAAAACAGATAATACATCTATACATTGCTTGTAGGTCTAAAGGCCAAGGAAATATAATATTATAATGATTTGAATTGTATGCGAACTGATATAAGAAAATGATAATTTTTCATTAAAATCGATCGACAGTAGCCGAGAGTACAAAGTTCGAAAATTATGCAGTTATTGATGCTGTGTTCATGTAAACGACAATCACAACGTTATTATAATGTTCACCTTTATATTTTCCACGTTGAAAATAGTGGATAAATTTGCAACTAGTATTGCTTAAAAAAAATATATGAGTGCATAAATTACATTTAAATTTATCTATTTAACCTGCACAGATACATTAATTTACTTAGTTTTAATTTATAAAACACATATCATATGCTTACGTTTTATATAATACATGATAGTGAGTTTTAATATAAAACATTATGATATTTATGTAGTTTTATATGAAAAGATCAAGTAGAATACAATCTTGTAATACGTATACATATATGTATAATTTTTATTGGCATACTTTTGTTTGTTTTGTTCGGTCATAATTTTTTATCTCATTCATCGTGTTTTTGAAGGATAAAATAAAATATTCCTTTTAAAAAAAATAGAAAGATACGCTTTACAAGAAAAATCATTTAATCGAAATTCATGTTTTTTTACTTCGGTTTTTTTCTTTTATATTTTTTAATGCAATCACATAAAAATTCCATTGTGTAACATCAACAAAATGTATATTTTTATTCATAAAAATCACATTAAAAATAAAAAATAAAAATTTAATTTATTAAAAACTGGCGTGGCATAATAATTCAAATAATTCAACAATAATAATAAGTAAAGTTTTGATAATAAGAAACATTTAATTCAGGCATTATTATTTGAAAAATATGCTGATTTCTTATTAGCCTGTTTTACTTCTCATTTCTTCGATTTTAATTGTAGATTGATAATACTTTACCTTAATAATACCTTAATTTAACATTCTCGCATCTATTATGTAGTAATATGAAAAGAAAGTAATTATGTGTCGCTGTTCGCTTGTATCGATTCTTAGTGAATAACATGTTACCATGAGAACATTGTACAAAGACGAAGTACGGGTCAATCAATCGATAGCGTTTTGCAGAACGTATGGTGTTGCCGTCTTTTTGCTGTATTTGCATTGTAAGTGAAGTTAATGTAGTGTTTGTGTTGGATAATCACGGTTTACTTGCTACTTTCAGAGAAAGCGTTTAAACCACCCTGACTTTGTGTCGGTTTCTTCGGCTGAGTAATGCATTCTACTTCCCTCTCTCTCTCTCTCTCTCTCTCTCTCTGCTTACGAACAAAATTTATAAATAACTTAGTATGTCTTCCTTCCTTGAATGCTACGCACTTGGAACCCTTTGAATGCCACGCTCTTGTACAAATAATACTTTCATTCTTTTATTTCATTTTCAAATAGAAAAGAAAATTTAAACAAAAACAGATTAATTGTCAAATTCGGTACGTTATTAGGCTAAAAGCAATCCCGGCGTATTCTTATCTTTTTACTTTTATTCTATGTATTTTTTCTTTTTTTTTCCAAATTATTCTCGTTAAATATCAACCATCAAGAAAGAGTGATCGTTCACGGTGAATAAAATGATCGTTACTCAACGTTTCTCGAAATTACAAAGTATCTACTAAGAATAAGGTCAGTTCATTATTTACATCTGAATTGCATAGTACGAAAATCGTTGACGGATACTGTAGCTAATGTATGAATTTAATCTTACGAGGAAAAAAGTCAAACCTTCTGCGGTCATTAAATGGCAATGATTCATTTGAAATGATCTTTCAGAGTAACTATTGTTTCTCTACAACTTTATTATAGTCGATGGAATATCTCTTTTACTTCGGATACTTCATTTAATGCTGCAAATTTGTTTTGATTTGCGTTCCTATTATGAATAATTCAAGGTACAAAAAATGAACGTATGTATGTACTTAACAAATATATTCATAAATCATACTTCTCATTGAGCTCATTTTCAGATGATTATTACTTTTCTTCTCTTTTTGAAATATACTTTTCGAAATAAAATTAACAGTTTGCAAACATATAAATATATAGGTATATGTATGAGTAAATCGATGAATCTTCGGCATGATTCTAGTATCACGTATGCAACAAATGGATCGACAAGATTTATCAGAGTTTCATTTTTTATTATAGAACGGTGATAACAACTTATTGCTTTTCGAGTATGTTTAATACTGATTGACATAACAAATCAGTAATAATAATATCGAATCGCGTCATGTTTTTAAATTCGATAAGATTTGAAAGTAAAATTAATCTATCGAACTAGTTATATGATTTTTACATTGAATAGAATTTAATAAGAATCGGTGATTAGTTACAAGATATCGCCGATAATGGATGGATTATATAAGATTCTTTACGAGTTTGTTTCAGATCTAAAAAAAGATAGCAAGGATTGCTATCGCTGATATTTTGTGAACGTTTGGTAATAGAATATTAATTACACAGTGCTTATGAATGACAATAAAGTTCGTTTAAACATTCTTTGTTAGTTGTCAATTCGGAAATAATCGGTGAAGTTTGGCAGAAGAAGAACTAGAAAAAAAGAAAGTTGTGGAAAAAAGGGAGAAAGAATAAACTAAAAGTGCAACGAGAAAAATAAATACGAATATTGTAAAAAGAATGTGACAGACAAGGGGAATCGATAAGTCCAGGTATTGTCCTGTGATTCACGGTCAGTTTTAAAATGGATCACGCGAACCAAGCTGTAACTAACCTTATGGAAAATAACGCATTTTCGAACAAGTCTACAGGCTCGCGAATAACGAGAAATTGTTCGCGATGTCGAAATCATGGATTAAAAGTTTCTCAGAAGGGCCATAAGAAAGACTGTATGTACCGCAATTGTGTTTGCGAATTTTGTAAACTTTTTTCGGCTCGACGGAGCACGACGTCAAGACGTATTCGACTAAGAACTCCCACTCTAGACAAGGTAAGAAAATAATTTTTATCAACTTCTTTTTATCCTAGGTATTATCGTTGCTATCGTCCTTAAATAATAATTTTCGAATTTCAATATCTGTCAAATCATCCCAAAATAAAATTGTAAAAAGTATTTAATTTACAAGCAGTTGAAACCAACTCGTAAAGATTATTGTTCCTGTTTTACGATTTTATGATCAAATCAGTGAAGAGTTTTTTTTCGCTGACAGGATTCAACGCCACTCTCAATAGACGCGTCCTTTCTCGGCTCGAGGCCACAATCTGTGAAGAATCTCAAGGGAAGTTACGACAGCAACAGCGGCGACTTGTCGGTCAGCAATCACGGAAGCAACGAAACTCAAGACGGGAACAACGATGTTACCAGAATTACTTCCTCAACAAAACCAGTATCTTCAAATCAGTCGCCTTCAGCAACAAAGTCCTGGCCGCAATGGCAGAACGGTGAGTTTAGTTAAAATCTTATCTCAACTATCATTTCATTAAACAATTAAATTCATTTTCAAAATATACAAAGTGAGGAATGATAGAAAATTATGGACTACATTAGATCCCGAACGCAAAGAGCAGGCGGAAAGAAATGTTAAAAATAGTCTTATTATTTAAATGTTTGCTTAAATTGTTTCGCAAATAATGAAGTATCTGCAATGAAATGTCCTCAATACTTAGGTGTTTTATAATAAAATTTAAACGTTTCATTATAGACATCCTTATTTTTAACCGATAATTGAATGAAAACTTGGACATACCTGCAAGAGGTCAAAATTTCGTTCTATTGTGCGAATTGCTACGAAAGATTTTCATCAGACTGTTGTAACATTGTAACAATGTTATATCGTACAACGTATCAGTCGAGTTATACATTTATAATTTTTTTTCTATACATTTTTCCCATTACTTTAACCATGTTTCATCTTTTTTCGAAATAATTATGATTTTAGATTTAACATGCTGATTTGCAATCATGCATGACGCCATGTGTGATTGCAAAATAAATAATTTTTGATGAAAACATTTAGAAGTTAATAAACATAATGAAGATTAAACATTTAGACAAGTTTGAACTGTTGGTTCTCGATTGTTTTAGATTGGCTAACGCATGAACGATTTAGCACTTAATAACATTGTCTACTATTTTGCTACGTTACTTTTCACCCTACTTCTTTATGTTTGTTTATTTGTTTTCGCACGATGAATTATATTGTCATGTTATTTTTTATTTCTTTCGGTTTTGCTTATTAGTCTGGTATTTTTCAAATAATATCACCTTTTTCCAAACCTATTTTTTTTTTCTTTCTCTTTTATATTGGTTATGACTCTTTTCTCGGTAGAAAACAAAATAGTAAGATAGTAGTATAGTAGAAAATAAAGGCTATCTCATATTGGATAATAACACAGCGAACGGCATGTAATAACTCAAAAATTTGCATCCTAATTTCAAACTGTTTTTGAGCGTTACTTCCTTAATTAACTTTTGAATTCATATGCTTATCATAACATGGCAGATCTGTTTAATTTCTCTTCTCATCCGTTTATTACCATGCACCTGCTTATCGATGAATATACATATATAGGTTGCAAAGCAAGTTTACCTACCTGTTGCACGCTCTAATTCATCTATTTGCTCTTCTTCCTCGTTTAGCTTGTTTCTCAGCTTATTTCTCTTTGCTTCGGCTTAAATTTACCTTGAACCAAAGATCTTCTTCTTCTATTTTTTTTTCTTTTATTAGTTTTAATTTTTATTTCAACAAACGTTAATAACCTTTCCATAAAAAATAGGAAAGAAAGAAAAATTCCAATATTCCAAATCCTTAACATCTTGTTTGCCTAAACATATTAGAAACAACTTTGAACATTTTTCCAATGATTGATCGATGATGTATTAAATTAAGAATTAGTAGTTTTTCTTCTAATTGGATACTTTCATACGTTTAAATGGTTGTACTATGATTATTATAATTTATAACACGATCTAATCTTTTAACGATCTACACAGTTTGTACGGCAATCGTTCTGAATTTATCTAGGTTCTATGTAATTAGTTTATTGCAAAGTAAAATTACGGGCAATGCGTACGATAGAAATTTAAAAATACGTCAAAAACATAATTATGAATAAAGAGAATATCTAAGAATACACCTAATTCTGTTTTTATACGATAGATACGTTCCCGAAGAATACGTGTAAAAAATATTGATGTAAAAAAATATATTGCACCTATGGAAAAATAGAAGATTAGTTCCAGTCCCAAGAAATTAGTTAAAATAATACAATAAACCATGAGTTTTTTTTTTCATGTTAGGATCTTAAACATTTTATTTCATAAAGATTGCACATGTATCATACAAAATAAATTATCATTTGAAAAGGAAAATAACATGTCAATAATTCATGAACACAAAAATTAGGCAAGATAATATGAGTTATACGTAAAAAGATTTTATTCGTTGTCAAATTTCAATCCGCGTTTTTTCGCAAATGGCTAAATATTAAAGGCACAATGAATATTCTCATAGATAACTAAAATGAGCAAAATTTGAAAAAAATCTGAGATGTGCCTCACTGACCGACTCCTTGTAAGTCGCTTTTAGCCCGATCAGTCGTAAAACGTCTCTGAGACATTTTGATTACGTTTGGCCCGGCCGACTTACAACGTTTCTGAGACGTTTAAAACAAAGGTTTTGAAACTATAACTTACCATTTATTGACTTTTACGCAAAATTCATTCCTCGTCTTCAATGTCGAAATTATAAAAATAAAAGTAAAACAAAATTGACTTCTTAGAATTTGAGTCAGTCGTGTTAAATCAAAATAAGTCGTGTAAAAAGGGAATTAAATTTTGTTCCTAATTCGTGTTAAATCAAAATCATGTAAAAGAAGTTCGTGTACAAAAAGAATTAGGTGTATTAGCAAATTTATGGCTCATTGAAAAAGTTTACCCGCGCATGCATACTCTGTTACTTATACATTTTTCTTCTTATAATATTTTTATAATTTTCTTTGTCAAATATACGCTTAGAAAAACATATAATAATAACTTACATATAATAATAACTTAATACTTAATAATACATTATAAACAACTTTGTACGATATACTACCTAATTTTTTTTTATGCGGCGGACAGGGACCGCATAAAAAAAGTCGCACTTAGAAAATACATCAATTATTTGCGAAATATAGATGTGAAAATGCTTTCAATCAAATTAAATAATTGTTAGGAGATTGTTTAAATCAGATGAACAGCGTCGCGAAGTCCGGATACATCGTCGTCAAGGAGACCATGTAATCAGAGTCGTCCACACATGTATATGTACATTGAAAGAAAACATAAAACTGGTAGCAACGCTGCTGAAATTTAGATACCGCATAAAAATAAATCGCACAAAACAAATCGCACAAAAAGAGGTTTTACTGTATTTGTAAACGTCTCGTTTGTTGATAAGCAAATTCAAAAGAAATTAGAAAGTTAGAGAAAGATTAAAAGAAAAAGAATTCAACGAGCGTTACGCATATATGTACTTTCGTATCGTTGAGCTGCATAATTCCTTCAGTAAAAACTACGTATTTCATCCGTCTCGTTACAATACAAATTAGGAGCTGTAATTTTTTCTGCAAATCCGGTCATTACTTAGTTTTAAGGCATTCTTACCCCATATATATATTATAGTTTTCTTTTTCTCCTTCTAACGTTCTTCCTTAACCGCTTATTTCTTTTTCTGTCTCTATTTCCTTTTTCTCTATCTTCCTTGTCTTTCTTCATTTCCACTTATTTTTTCAACTTATTTCTCTTTCAACATTTTTATTTTGTCGGTTTCGTTAGCGATTAGAAACGAACGAAGACTTTTCGTTTCAATAATCTTCTGTCCTTTTTTTTCTTATCTTTTTCATATTCTTTCTTATATTCTTTCTTTTACCGTTTTAATCGAAATATCTATTGAAAATCGAATCTATCGAAATATCACTACTTTTAGCAGGTATAGCCGATATCGAAATCAGAAATTATTATTTTCATCCTTGTAACATAAATCCTGCTGATTATGGGAATAATGAGTTCTTATATTTTTCTTATTTTTCTTATTTTTCCTACGACTCTTACATTAGTTATATCATTTTTCTCTTACAGAAGTAATGTCATATATAGTAGTATATCAGATATAAGTTTCTCATCTTTGTTTTTCTTCAATTTCTTGTTTTTTGTTGTTTCTTTTGTTTTTTGTACGTTAATGCTGTATTTCTCAAAAAATAACCAGTGTAGAGACATGCCAGCTATTTATAGGATGCAATTTGTGTTGACGTAAATGAGATATCGCAGCTTAATGATTGTTATCAAGTTTTATATCACTTTAAAAATACTATTTATTTTTTGTAAGATTTTTCAAGTTTAAAATATGATAAAATATATGGCCAGTAAATAGACATAGTTGAAAATGATTTAGGTAAATTGTTGTAACATTATTTGATCGATTGTTATTATTCATCTTTTTGTAAAGATAACAGAGAAAATAAATTTCTTTTCAGATTTAGGTTCATATTAAATAATCGTTAAAATGTGTTTTTCGGAAAAAAATTTGTCTGCAAATCATATCGTTATACTGAAAAGTATAATAATAAAGTTAAATAATTACTGAATTAATTATAATGATGGAGATAGTGACAATTTTTTCATTACAAACCAATCAAGAACAAAGGATAGTATTCAAAGAATCTTTTTTTAGTTAAAAAGATTTCATAACTTGCATACAAATTTATCGTTATATATGATGCTCATAAAATGTTTCACTCAATTTTATCAACTTTTTTATTAATTGTATTGATAAAAGGAATTTTAGATATGTGCGGATGCATAAATTTCATCTCTGTGATATATAACTATTATCGTATAACTCAACATCATAAGATGTAACTCATTCAACTCATAAATCAATATTTGCAAGTTTCAAATAAAACGTGCCTATTTTATAAATACTCATATCTTTAGTGAATTGCTATATACGAAATATCCTGTAATGTTGGACGATCTCAACTGAAAGATCATCATTATTCAATGAACAACGACGTCTTGTTTGTCCTCATTCAAATGTGAACTCGGCTTCGTTTTTTCCTCATTTTCTCCACATACAATCAGCTATTTCCTTAATTTATTTCGATCGTCTTTAAGTCTTAAGAAGGGAAAATATTATGCGTGGTAGTCGTACGATGAATGGTTTAGTTCCTGTAGAATAAAAATGTTACAGTTTTACACTCATATTTGCCGCGTGACGAGAGACCTTTATCGTTTTTTCAATCTTTCGAAATCGTTTTCTCAGATCATAAAAATTAAATAACATATTTTAACGTTCATCGTTATAATTATTATTACTAGTATAATTAAGTTAATCAAGGATCTTTACAACTAAACACACCTAATTTATACAAATTAACATAATTAATAAATTGCATAAAAATATATTATGTACAAAGTAAAACTTTGCAGTAATTCTGTAGAAATTAATTCGGTGTTTTTTTAACAAATTTAATATTTATCTATAAAGTAATATCATATAATATTTCTTTTGTATTATTTAAATTTGTCTTTTAATATTTAAATATATTAAGTAAAAATTATATAATTAGTTGATGTGTTGATAGAAACAAGATCGATTTATATCGATGATATTTAATTCAGGAACGGATTCTAATGTATCTTGGGATGCATCTTCTTCGACTTCGAACAATGGCAACAACTTGCGTGCAATAAAGACATGCTCACTTTGCCGCAATCACAATATTGTCAATATTTATAAGGGTCACAAGAGGTATTGCCGTTTTCTATGTTGTTTATGTCCATCTTGTCGTGAAACCCGTAAGGAACGGAAAAGAATGGCAACACAAACCGCAGTTAACAGGGCACGTATCCAAGACGAGGAACAAATAAAAAAGTTTGGTAAGGTGAGTAACGTATTGATTCGTTTCTTTATCTATCTAATTTTATTCCTATTAAAGTGTACGTTAAAAGTGTATATTGTTTATATTTGTTGATTTAGCTGGTGAAGCCGATAATTCCTCCGCAACAAGTAAATCATGTACCAACTATTTCACAACCAGTGTGGAGCGTCGAAGGCAATTATGGTGGTGATGGCATTAACAATTTAATTAGTACTCCGACTCCGAGAAAGGTGCCTGTTGATCCAATGATGCCTCCTTTGATCGATTTGATTCATTCAGAACCTAGTAAGTTGATTTTTTTAATTCTTTATTATTACTTTTTTGTTCTAAGAAAAAATATTGTTTATTTGACAGTAATATGTTAACACTGTTAATGTGTATACTTTGTGTTAGGAGATAAATTTTAATTTTTGTTATGATGAATATACTTTTCATACGAAAACAAAACTACCTTTTGATATTTTACTGAAATTTGAGGAATATTTATCAATTTAAGAAATTTTGAAGTATTTGCGATAACAACGAATTAAAAAGATTTGTGTTCTGTTCTGTTTTTTCTTGAAATTTCATTCGAAATATTATTAAGTATATGCCAAAAATTACAAAATTGCTGTCTCTTTTCCTGTTGCATTCATTAATAAATATAATTCAATTATACAACAATTGCACACATACATATTATGTGTTTAACAAGTATATTAATCTCTTAATTTTTTACTATAAAACATAAATATATATTTTGAAAATAGAGCTATGAAGTTAACAGGTAAACTCGATACGTTAAATAATCGAGAAGATCAAAAAATTGAAGATATGTATTTATAAATAGAGATCCTGAAAAGTGAACAATCGGTTTTAATTCGTGCAGAAGTTCCAAACCGTGCTCGATTCGTGCGAGTTTGCTGAGGAGGGTGCACACTTATAACGTCGTTCACAGTGATCCCAACGAAATTCAAGCCACTCTTTCACTTGACAACCCGACCGAATGTTAACCCTGCTTTTACGAGCGTCTTCATTGGTTGCGGAGTCGTTCGAAGCCGGCTAATATAATACGAACTTATAACCAAAGCCGAAACCTAGGAGCCTCGATTTTTGCTTTTACGAGCAGGCTCGTTTTTAAAAGTTATCGTTATTTTGCTCGTTCTCGGTTGAAATAGTTTGTTCACGAACATATAAATGACCTCTTGAAGAAGTAGCAAGCGTGGAACCCGTATTCGATAGTGGCTTCGTCACGATGTCACGGAATCTTCATTTCCAAAAAATTCTTTCTGTCGCGTTTATCTAATTCTTTTTATGTTGACGACCGAAAAGACTTTTCATTAAAATTAAGACGTTTCGATGGGTAGGTGTCCTTCCATGAGTATCTTCCTTTCTTCTTAATAATTAGAAATTATCAGGCAAGTTTTGTAAATCTTTATCAAATATTCAAGATTTTATTCAAACTAATACGACCAATTGAACAAACGTGTTAAACAAAGCTTTGTTTAAAAAATGAAAACTTTATATACCCACATTTTAAACTTTAAGTATTTGCGAATGAAAATATCAGTTTATTTCCTTGTATATACTAACGAAGTAAGAAGATCATTTAATGTTATACTTAAGCAGGACATTTTCAGATTTTTTTCCGTCTGGTTTGTTTTTGGTCTTTAAGTTATCTATCGGAAGAGATTTTATGATAGCTGTTCGTAGGAACCCTCGTAAATGGCTAATTGATTTATAGTAGACGCATTTCCACAGATTCACGATGATGGAATTAATGCGAGGTCTCGATATCTCCGTTTCTGACATCGTCAGGCAAATGTACCTGCAGGTGGAATAATAATAGTAGTAGTAGTAGTAATATTAATAGGAAAAGTGCCATGAACGTTGATAATACGTCGAAAGGTAAAACAAAAAAGAAAGGAACACGATTATTTTGAAGTGTGCTGGTTTTATATGTATAATAATTGGATGTATGTGTGTATAGGGTGGAGTTCAACTTGAATGCTTGCTAGTGTTAGAAGGGTGTCGTCGTAGAGGAGATGAGAGGATTTGAGCGCGTGAGGGGTGATTACGAGAAAGTATATGGGACTGTAAAGTTTCCATTTACGAGCTTACATTTCGAGACATCGAGTAGGCGCTTTTAATAATGCAAGAGTCGTTTGTTATTATGCGAGGAATGTCGCTTTCGCGTAAACGTTACTCATGTTTGTGTGTTGGTACTAATCTGTCGAGTGCTCGATAAGTATCGGAGAATTTTTTTTACTTTTCTCACTATTCGCATCGTGGAATAATCGTTTATGCCAAGAAAATTTTTATTTTTTCTTTTTCTTTCTTTTCTAGATTAGATATCTCTTATTTCTTTTTTTATTTGACGCGTTTATACGCAGCTAACAATTGTCTTTTATTACATTGTTTCACACATTGTGCCTATTCGACAAACTCTTTTTATCGTTTTCACTTACCAATGTGTTCATCTCTTATGTGTTTTCTTAGAAATATATACGTATTTCGAAAACGTATCACGTTTAACTTTCTTAAATGAAAGAAATGAAAGTATAAATAACATTTGTTTATTTAATTACATCCGATTGTTTTTTGAGTAATAATGTCGAGGTTATTTAGTAGTTAAATCAGAGAAACGGTTAAATTCGTTTTCTATTTTTTTCCTTTAAACTATCATGAAAATTTGTACAATAACCGAACACTCTTTTCACATTCTTCGGTTTTTAAAAAAGGTTCGCTCGTAAATCACTACAAATCTCATAATCGGCTTCTTTTTCACCCCAGTTTGATTATCGAGGCGATGGCTTCTCGTTGACAGGCGGTTAACTTTCGAAATTTCTAGTTTATTTTATACGATTCTTTCTGTGAATAAAAAGGAAAACGTCTAAAAAGAAATAGAAAGAGAGAGAGAGAGAGTGTAAAAAAAATTAAGTACATTTAGTGCTATACGATACGATAGCCTAACGTTTTTGAAATCACAGGATAACATGGGGTATTATTTATGGTCTTCTTGAATTAGGGACGAACTATACACAAAGAGTTCACGAGTTTGTTCGCGGGTAGGTCAAGATCTTAAAGGATGAAACCCTTAGGTTATCGTTCTGGTCAAATGACTTATATCGCACAATGTAAAAATATTTCATTGGACTGTGATAACATCAAAGCCACTAATAGTAAGTAACATTCGCTTTTACTTCGCGTTAATTATCTAATTGGGATAAACGGTCAAACGAGTTTCTTGATATTTAAATATAATACTTTACTAGTGTCAATTATTTAACGTTGTTTTGGGACTTTTGAAAAATGTAAAAAAGCAAGTGTAACATTTTTTTCAAAAAATACCTACATTCTTTCATGTATCAACATATTTTTCTCAGTTACACAATAAATGAACTGACGTTTGAATCACTAACATAAAATTGAAAAAATATTTTTCGATATAAATTTCTTGTTTTTTTTTTACGATAAATAATGTCAATATATTTTGAAAAATAAAAATCTTCATGAATAAATAATACGTCCCTCTAAATTTATTTTTTGCATTTGTATGATTGCTCGGATAAAATTGTAAAAAAAAGAACTATAAGACTCGTTTATTTCTATATAAGTATATGCATACATTAGTTCGTATGTTTGTGTATAAATATATAAATATGCGGCTTATATGCTCATATGATCGTTCGAATTCTTCGACAAGTTTAGTGCATTACTCTCTTTTCCCTCTTCTCTCGGACTTTGCTCCTCACCAATACGATGGTGAAACGGTTCGGCTTCTCTGACTTGGTTTATCCCAGGAATTCAGTTTATAACCGCTGACTCCACTAAGTTTTATTACATCTTTCTATATCTGTTTCTTTATCCTTTGTGCTCCACCTACTTTTTTACTATTTCTCTCTCTATCTCTCTTTCTCTCTCTCTCTCTCTTTTCAATTCTATCATCTCCGTTCTTTCTCTAATGAATAGTTTTCTACAATTTATCTCTCTTATTTTTGTTCACCGAAACGAAATTGTTTAACCTTAGATTAAAATCAAATAGTGATCTTACCGAGCGCGTTTTCTAAATTTATGTATTTACATTACCATTCAAAAATCGTCGGCTTTCAAACAAAATCGATGCCTCGTTGATAATTTATATCTCATAAAATAGAAACAATGAAGCCTAATAAGTAGATAAAATGAGTAATAAGCTATTTGGAAGAGTATTAATAAATCTATCCTACGTAAAGTAATTATTCAATAAATAATAATATTATTATTATTATTATATTATTATTTATTAAATTTATTCGACTTTTTGTTCATTTAAATCGATCGAAAACGTTTCAATGAGGGTCTACGATTGTAATGGTTATTTAAAAGTAGATATTTTATAGAAGAATGTCATTCGTCTATGAGACATCAATTGGATTCTTTTCGGTCTTTAGAAATATCGTCCGTTTATTTTCAAGACGCGTCGTATCTTCGCTTGGAAGCATAAGATAGTCCAGGATCGTTCAGTCGAGCGTGAGAGACACGATCGTAGCCTGCGTTGAGGTTTCTTTTTCAATTTTACGACGTTGCTTCGAAGTAGTTATGCGAATCCGTAGTGTTAGTCACTTGGCCGGGCCGGGCCTTTCTTCTCCAGCTACTTCTCTCTTCCTCACTCTTTTTGCTTTTCTCTCTCTCTTCTCCTTTTCCGCAAGTCATCCTTTGTCTGGTTCACCATCGGCATCGAGAACGAAGAAGACGACACCGGCGTTGGCATTGATGCGTAAGTTACGATCTTTCAGAGCATCGTGCGATACAATTCGCGAGACGTAAAGAAAATTCACGGCTTTTAACGGAATAACGAATAACACCACGACGACGGTTCGACGACAACGATGACGACGAAAATGATGACGAAGAAAATGATGACGAAAACGATGACGTGATCTTTCCATTTCTCTTTTTTTTTTTTTTATTTACATCCCGATCGGTCGTCAATGGTCCTTACTCTTTATCTACCGCAGCTGCATCATTTTTAACTTCTTTTCTTTTTTTTCTTTTTTCCATTTTGATAAAATTAGAAATATTATCCATGTAAAAAGTATTTATTTATTATAAAGAATTCAAATGTATTTTATTCAAAAATAGTTGCATACGCTTATGTTAACGTGAGCCGTTTTATTGTACTTTTTTTTTTATATATGCCATTATTATCAATTATATTATATTTTTATGTATGTACTATTATATTACATTATATTTAGTTATTCTATACCATACTATAATATTGCAATTCTGTGAATAGCAACAGGACCTCCCTACTAATGGTTTACGTTGAAATTATTCTCAATTGGCAATCCTATCTGCACGAAAGGCAATGAAAAATTGGTTCCAGGGATCATTATTACTTTCGATATAATCTGTTTGAGATTTCTACAAGATGTGTATACATATTTTCTTTTAGTACTTATCACGAGAGATGGACCTTTTTTCTCTACATGTTTTCTTGACACGCAACAAGCAGATCTTCGCGTTAGTCTTCGTTTTTAAGGGAAAAAGAAAGAAAAAAATACAAAGTAAAGAAAAAATAAAATTGCAAATGAACTTCGAGTTGATTTAACAGCAGATAAATTCTCTCGTTGTGTTCGTTGTGAATCGATTCCACGAAAGCAGGTAATCTCAGAGGTGAGTCAACTACGCGACACCGAGTGAGGTCAAATGAGAAAGGAACAAAGGGAGGCCAAATAGAAGGGGTAGAAGTTCTTCGAGGGTTAATAGTAAGATGGCCCCATGGTCTAGCAAATTGCTACTTCCTCTTTTTCTCCTTCTTTCTTTCACTTTTACGATGCACGGGGCTAAATGATGTGTCACTTTTCTTCCCCTCGTTTTATCCTTTTTACTTTGACAAACTTATTACTATTGTTACAAAAATGTCATAAAATATTATGACATATTCGGCATTTTCTCATAATAATCTTCGTTGACGTACTTTTTGTTAACGTAATGTAATATTGTCTCATCTAAATGAATGAATCTTTTATCGGAAAAAATGTGAGTTTTTTTACTCTCCCTTTTACAAACTCGAATAACTCATCTACGAACACCTTCTTACATTTATCTAATAGTATCAAAGAAGTCACGTCTTTTTATCGTCTTTCTGGAGTCAATAGCACACAGTTTTTGTTTTTCCGAACGGGTAACCCATCCATTTTACTAACCTTCCCACGAAAGCTAGTAAATCCAACGTGACCAGGCTGCTGACATTTTATCGGCAACATGATAGCTAAGTTTAATACTAGAAAAGAGGGTAGTAGTAAATAAATGCACTATTTATATTATCGAACAAGTTGAAGAAATTCTTGTTAAATTGAATATCCCTTCCCATGACCACAAAGAGATTTTTTTTCTTTTAATCTCGCGTTTTTGAAAATCTTTACATCTCTTCTTTTTTCTCCCTCGCAATTTCTTTGAGGGCAACGATCTCTTTGGTATCTCGAGTAATCTTCAGGGGTGTTAGTAGTTTTTTTCTTTTTATTTATCTATTTCTTTTTCTCTATCTTTTTCTCTCATCTTACCTCATTATAAAGACACATGAATGCACACGTCCAAGAATACGAAGAATTGTATGGAGAGAGAGAGAGAGGGAGAGTGCGTGACGCCATCGTTTTTCTTTTCTAGACCGGAGATTCATATTACAGAGAGAACACATTTTCAACAAAGTCTTTTCTCGAACATCCAACGTGTTCAACATACTGTACTAACCTTCATGGTGGGTTTCATGATGTTCCTTCGAATCAAATCACATTCCAACCCCTTTCGAACTTTTATCAACGTTTTATGTTACAATCGATGCATGCTTCTGATGACTGGTCCGATAATTCTTGTCTCGTCTCGTTTCTTCTATATTCTTTTTTCGTCCGTTCATTTTATTTCATCTTTTTTTTGAAAAGGATGAAAGTGTTATCGGTTATATAAGCAATCACATTGATAGCAAGTTCGTTATCGGAATAAAATAAGTAAAAAAAATATGTAGTCTTGTACATTGCTGACCACCTACGTAGCATATTTTTCTTTCCATCTTCTTTTTTCACAGACGTACACATATGTAGGCTCGCACGTCGTGTTCCCATGCATGAAACGTCGCTTTGCTTGCTGGCCAGCAAGCAAGCAAGGATTTTATGGGAACGCTTGACAGGATAGAATTTTACTGCTTCCGAAATGTTGTGTCTCATAAAAACCGACCACACTTCACAACCGTTCCTATATTCGTCAGCCACTTCCGTGGAAACATTTAGATTTTACATTGACTATTTTTATGATCGAAAAAGAATTGTTGTTTTAAAATAATCATCATTATTTGCGCGCGCGCGCGCGCACACGCACACGCACACACACACACACACACACACACACAGTTTCTGATACTAACGTAAGTGCTATATATGTATATATATGTGTACTTATTATATATTATATATAGCACTTAGTATAT